>NW_017729034.1:48085899-48088880 GCF_001723915.1 Gavialis gangeticus | reverse complement strand
AGGAACAATGGCCACAAGCTGAGGGAGGATAGGTTTAGGTTAGATATTAGGAAGAACTACTTCACTGTAAGGGTGGCCAGAGCCTAGAATAGGCTGCCCAGAGAGGTGGTGCTCTCACCTTCCCTGGACATCTTCAAGAGGAGACTGGATAGGCACCTGGCAGGGGTCTTATGACCCCTGCCACCCCCAGTGCTCCTTCCTGCCCATGGCAGGGGTTTGGACTAGAGATCTGTCTAGGTTCCTTCCGACTCATTGATTCTATGATTCTATGAAACAACTCAAAAAGACAAAACCAAACCAAACCTACTCTTTTCTAGAAATTCAAAAGCATTGTTTATTATAACAACATATTTTCAAGCTAATGTGCTAGAATCAATTAAATTAAAAAAAGTCAAGACACAGTGGAACTTGTTGTTGTTGATATTGCCAACGATTCTTTCAAGGATCCTCCCAGTCTCGGATCTGTTGCCTTAGAGTTTGTATTTGAAGCTGTGATTGCTCCCTCTCTGCATTAGCCACTGCCTCTTTGGCTGAGCTGTCCTCTATGTACGTTGTAAGGAGCTGCACTTGTTCCCCAAGGTGGTCTTTTCCCATCTTCCCACTCTGCAACTGGGACCATAACCCATCACTCACTTTTACCCTGGCTTCTAACTCCTTTTCAAGGGACAGGTTCTGATTGTGGAACGCCTCATAGTTTGTCATGTACACTTTTACCTTCCTTAACAAAGAGAGCTACACCCCCGTCCCTTTTATCTACACGATCCCTCCTGTACAAGGTATAGCCATCTATATCCGTGGTCCAGTCATGGGTGGAGTCCCACCAGATCTCTGTTATCCCTATGACATCATAATTATTTGCATTGAGCAGGAGGACGAGTTCCTCCTGCTTACTCCCCAAGCTCCTGACATTTGTGTACAGGCAAGCAAGTATCCCCTTGGGGGGCTCTTGCCTTGCCCCCAGATTGTGCCAGGGCTGGGGCAGGGGTAGGCTCACTTAAGTGACTTAGTCTGCTGGCTTTGCAAGGGTTGCTCAGCAGGCTAGCAGTGGTGGTAGTCCCCCCCCCCATACCCCAACGGGCTTAGTTTAAAGCCTGGTGGAGCAGGTCAGCCAGTCTGGCTGAGAAGAGCTGCCTTCTCCCCAGGGGAGAGAGGTGGAGGCCATCTCTTCCCAGCAGCTCACTGCCTCTCTCACCAAAGAGCTGGCTGTGGTCATGGAAGCCAAAGCCTTCCTGATGACACCAGCGCTGCAGTCTTTGGTTCACTACCTGGATCCTCCTCTCCCTCCTCAGCCCATATTCTGATCCTGTCTATCACTCCCTCGAGATCCTGAAGCCTTCCCCAGATTTCCCACTGTCTGTTCAATGCTTTCTGGGCATACTCCTCTCCCCAAAACTCTACTTTTCCCTGGTCAGTGGATTTTCCCTTAAGCCCCTTATAGATTTTCACGTAGGCCACTCCTCCACCTTTTTCTTCAATAACATTTCTTAGCATCCGCCACCCGACCTGTCTAGGGACTTTACTCACATAGATCTGTGGCCTTTTCTCCTGCCCTCATCCCCTCTTTGGAGGTTGTTCCCTTCTCCTCATCTCTTGCCCCTGGTCGCCTCTTTTTTTGCTGGGCTCAGCTGGGTTTATCCTGGACTCCTGCTGCCTCAGGCACTGGACCATTTGCATTTCATCTTGGTCGGTCGCATGAGAGGTCCCCTTTCCTGGGGAGATCTGTTAATCCTTCTTTGTCGTCTCCACATCTCCCAAGTCGGGCCCCACTGGCTGCCCTTGTCTGGGGACTGCACTCCCTTCCTTGCCTTGCAGCAAGAATAGCTCTCAGCTGCCGTCTTAGCCAACCCATCTCTTGAGCATGCTGCTCTACCCATTGGTCCCATCTCTTATTCCAGCATTGCAGGAGGGCTGGCAAGACCTCTTCTTGTAGGGCTGTAAGTTTTGCCTCTACCAATCCCTTCTCTGGACTGCTCCTCTGGGGTGGCCCTGGTCCGGCCTCCTCTCTTGGATCCTCCGGGCCTCGGCATCCAGGGAACTTCACCTGCTCTGGAGGTTTCTGGCCCTCTAGCCGTGCAGTCATTAGTTGTGCCTTCACTTCCCTCAGCGACCCTTTCATCACCTCCATCTCCTGGTGCTTCTCTTGGCATTCAGTCTTAACCGCAATCACACACTCCGCTAGTTGGGCTCCTAGCATCTCCAGCTGCTCTTGCATCATGTCTGTGAATCTCACTGCTGGAGCTATCTGCCCTACTTCCATCTGTGTTGCTACCCCTGGCACCTCTGTCCCCCCAGGACTTTGGCTTTTTGTAGACTTCTGGCTGCTTGCCACTCATAGCATTTTGTTTTCTGTTTCCAAGTTTCTTTTGCAATGATTAAGTACTTATAAAATGGCTAATATGAAATCAAAACTTCTATCCTGGGGAAGATCTTAGAAAAGTTTATTAAAGAGGCCATCCTTAATGGACTGGCCGATGCCAGCATCCTAAGGGATAGCCAGCATGGGTTTGTTGTGGGTAGGTCTTACTTGACCAATCTCATTTCCTTCTACGACCAGGTGACCTATCACCTGGACAAGGGAGAAGAGATTGATGTCATATATCTTGACTTCAAAAAAGCCTTCAATCTGGTATCCCATGATCACCTCTTGGTGAAACTGGCCAATTGTGGCCTTGGGTCCACCACGATCCACTGACTGGAAAATTGGCTCTGTGGTCAGACTCAGAGGGTAGTAATTGATGGAAATCACTTATTATGGTGTCCTGTGACCAGTGGGGTCCCCCAAGGCTCTGTCCTTGGACCCATATTGTTCAACATCTTTGTTAATGATGTGGACATTGGAGTCAGAAGTGGACTGGCCAAGTTTGCCAATGACACCAAACTTTAGGGCAAAGCATCCACACCAGAAGACAGGCGGGTGATCCAGGTTGACCTGGACAGGCTCAGCAAATGGTTAGACGAGAACCTGATGGTGTTTAACACTG
>NW_017729034.1:48056942-48080899 GCF_001723915.1 Gavialis gangeticus | reverse complement strand
ACAGCCTGCCATCGGAGGTGGTACAAGCACCTACATTGAACACCTTCAAGAGCAAATTGGATGCTTATCTTGCTGGGATCCTATGACCCTAGCTGACTTCCTGCCCTTTGGGTGGGGGGCTGGACTCGATGATCTTCCGAGGTCCCTTCCAGCCCCAATGTCTATGAAATCTATGAAACATCTGGACTAATTTTCTGCAATTGCATTTGGAAATGTCACTCAGCTGCCAAGCAGCAGTAGACTTTCAGGTCCTCGCACATCAGTTTCCCCATTTTGAGCTAAAGAAAAAGAAGGGAAAAAAATCCAAGTGCATAGCCAGGTACTATTTTCAGTGTAATTTGTTTATACACAGGATGTTTATGAGTCTGGTTTTCTAAAGCAGGTGGTGTAACAATGAAGCATTAGCTGGGATCATGGTTTTATTGATATATATCCAATTTTAAAGCAATCTGGAAGCCTACCAGTGCCTTAATCATTATAATAAAATGCATTCTAAATACCTATATATTTTGGCATTTGATTTTGGGAATTTTTATTATTGGAAATCATAGCTGCAAAAATTGGGGATTATTTTAAATAAGAGAAAAACAGGATCCCTGGTTATAACACTCACTCTATTGATACCTGTCAGCCATTCAGACAGCTGATCACATGCCCCTTTCTGTGCATGCAACAGGCAGCTGTATTGCTCAGGTAAATGTCACATTTACATCATAGGTTTCCTGCCAAAACAAATTCTGTAACATAGTCCCAACTGGGCATGCTGAATGCCATACACTAGGTCAGTGCCTCAGGGTGGGTCAGAAGGTCATCATTTCTGGAAACTTTTGCCAACACTGACTAGGCCAGGGGACACTAAGTCTTATAGCCTATACTGGGCCCCATACGCTGGGCTGTGGAGGGCAGCAGGATGGGGAGCCCTGAGCCTACAGTGGACAACCCACATCTACCTCTTCCCCCTCACCAATCTGGGGGGCATGTGCCCCCCCCATTTTACCCTCCTCAGGAGTGTATGCACTGGTGGGGAGCTGCTTCCCCTGCCATCCCTTGAACAAGCCACCCATTGCTCCATCCCACTCCTTGGCTGGGCCTGTGGCCACACATTCCAGCCCTGGGCCCCATGCACAGCCCCAGCTGGGCAGCACCCCCAAGCTCCAGCTGTGCCCTGCTCCCTCCCTGTGGGGGCCTCAATCTACCTTCTCTCCCCATACACTTACCTGTGGGAGCTGCTCTCCACTCTGCCTGGGTGCTATGTGCCTGATTGCCCTGTGTCCCACTACCCCCAGCCCCAAGCAGCCCTTGCAGGTTGGAACTCTGCCAGCTTGCAAGGGGAAACCCACCATTTCCCGCATTTTTCTCCTTTAAAAGAGAAAGCCGATTTTGTCCTTTAAAAGAGAAAATCCACATTTTCCACAGTGAACAGAAATCCTGGATCCCTTCACATCAGAGAATGCCCCACCAATTGGTTGAAGCCTTTTTTGAGCCAGCAGCCAGGCTGTTGTCAGCAAGCTTGCCACACAGTGCTTCTGAAAGATGTCCATGTTAAGTTCCAATAAAGTTCCACCCTGTTCTAGAGAGTAAAAATGTCAAAACATCTAAGCAGTTTAAGGCTAAACTTTAAAGGTAATTAGATGCATAAACATTCATTCAGGTACTTAGGCAATAATAACTAACTTTGGAAAACAGTTTCAGTTATTTTGCTCTGGCTACAAGTACAGGTACTACTGTCGTTTAGGGGAACTAATTTGTAATAACGAGTAGGAGTGAAGTTATTGGAGAAAAAAAAAATCTTTATTCCAGTACATAATATTCCTCTCCCACTACAGGAAGAACCACATGCATATACAAACACTGGACCCACATGCTTTAAGTTTCCTTTGGCCTGAATAAACTATCACATTCTCTTTCTTTGGCATCTGAGCATTTTATGAATATGGGGGTGGACTTTCCTGAACCCTAAAATCAGTGCTGTCATCACTCCACCTCTTTTCCCTCACTCCACAATCATCCAAGTTGCTTAAAAACATCCTTTCCCAGAATTGCACCTACTGAGTACTCTGGCGCATGGACCGTGCCTTCAGGGAAACAAGTCAATAGAAGCAGACTGACATACAAGTTTTTTAAGGTGCCCAAGCATAAGAAATGTTTCCATCTAAACACAACAAAACACCTGAATGAATTTCGCTGCCTCAGATTCCCCACCAATTTTGCAAATAGTAACAATATTTATTTGGGGCTCCAAAAGTAAGTGTGCTTAATTTACGTCAGTAAGTTTAACACACAAATAAAGCACTCCCTTAAGAGCTTCTAAAATATTCTACTTCAAAATGGGGAAAAAAATATTGCATTAGACATAGCAATAGCCAGAACATTTCCAGTAACCATATTACTAAATTTTAATTTATGCTATATATAGAACAAACTAATTATTTAAATTTTAACTCATCTGTAGGGCACACTCAGATGCAAGGCTCAGCCACTAGGTTATCTCATTCTCTTCAAGGGCAGACTCTCTGTTCCTGGAAGACTCATTAAAATACATGAGCCATTTATTATATTAGAGTCCTGTTTTTACATTCCAGAAGCACAATTGGCTCAAAGCATCTCTTTTTTAAGTATCACATGACTCAGAATAAAGTTAGTGTTGCGATTATGACTATCATTGTGGAAGATGCCATTCTTAATAATTTGAGTCCAAAAGGAACCTAGTAATAAATCTGCTACTAAGTATATTTCCTGCCAAGAAAATGCTGTAGTTTCTGTCCAGGAATGTGGAACTTCAGAAAGTTATATTTTATCTTGGAATTGCCAGTGTTTTTATATTTTGTGAATACCCTGGCTTGATTTACATTACCAAAAAGTGTTCATAAGCAGCTAATGAGTAACTGTTTTGCATTTCTCTTATAAAATATCTGATGTCTCTTATTTGACATGGAGAGTCTACTGGAAAATAAAATTAACTTTAAATCATGTTCATGTAGATGAATTGGTATGTGACTATTGCTACTGTATACCTTCCTAGCTAGTAGAAGTTTACTATGCATCAAAGTTATATAGACTCAGTCTTTGCCTATTGATAAAAACTAATACCACAGTGAAAGAAATAAAAAAAGAGATTAAAAAAAAAGGAAATAAAATTCATACTTCCATAGTCACATTTCTTATTTTAGCTCAAAAGTCAGTAAGAGTAAAGACAATACAAGAGTGAAGAAAGCCCTTTTCAAGGTGGCACAGTCGTTCTTCTTCGTCTTCAAGAAAATTAAGATGAGAAAATTCTTTATACATTCATAACTTATGCAGACTTCCTAATATTAGTATATCAATTGGTTTTTTTGCACCTGTGTTATTGTGCCACAGATTTACTGCAAAACTTACTGCAACTGTCAAAGGAAGATGCTGAATTTTAGCCACTTTTAGATTTAAACTTCATTGCTGAACAAGAAGAAAGATTTCTACACTCTCCCGCCCTCCTACCATCTGACACCACCAGGGAAGGAATCCTGCCTTATCTGCACATCAAAGAGCAACTAAATAAGACACTCTTATGGACCCAGAGGAACAGATTACCATCTTCAGCTTCCTGTGTGCAAAAATGAAGTTTATTTTCTACCAATGGGGGCTTTTTACCATCTTTAATTTACCCTGAGCCTGAGGAAGGGCATGTGTGCCTGAAAGCTTGCAGAAAAAGATTTTTAAAAATTATTTCTTAGTTGGTCTAATAAAAAGTATCATCTATGAACCAGGAGTTCTAGAGTTTTGTATTTCTTTTTGCAACTGTCAAAGGCATTAGCCAGGTAAGCTTTCTTATTACCTGAGCAAACCCAAGATCACCATTTCTCAAGGCATTACTCAAAAGTTCTTTGACAGATTATAAGAGGCAAGGATTTCTTAGGGTGATATCTTTTATCTGACTGACTGCATAGTTAGGATAGGTTTAGAAAATATTTAAATGCAAGACCTTTTTCAGGTGTGAGGAGTAAAAAACAGTACATCATAATAGAAACAGATGGAAGAGTGGGAAGAGAAATTCCCAGGTGTAACAAACAAACAATTATCACAAGAAAATCAGCTGACTACTGGCAGATCAAGATCTATCAAAGGGAGGAGGGTCATTATCATTTTTCATGTATGGGAATAGTCTGGGAATAAGGTATGTTAAAATGTGCCATAAACCAATATCATTGTTCAGACAGTGTATGCAGTGTTAAGTTCTTATCATCCAGCCAGATTATGCATTCTTGTTCCCAAGTTCACCTTTTAATGGTAGATTTACCTTGAGGTCAGAGAGGGAGTTCTTGTTCTGTATACACCATTATATTCCTAATGGTGTATTTATATTTTTTTTTCTGTGAAAGTTCATTCTGGTAGTTGCTGTTTAGTTTCACCCATGTAGTTGCCATGAGGACATTTGGTGCATTGGATTAGATATATTACATTTTGGAAAAGACATGTGTAGGATCCATGGATTCTGATGGCTTCATTATGGGGGGTGTTGATAGTAATGGCAGTGGAGATGTGTTGACAGGTTAAGCATTTCTTGTTAAGGTAAGACTGTGTCCTACTTGATGTCTGTTGGCAGTGGACAGTTTGCTTCTGATGATGAGTTAGGCAAGTTTAGGGTGTTGTTTGAAAGCCAGGAATAGAGGGGCTAGGAATATTTCTCTCAAAGTCTATTTGTTAGGTATAGGCTGAAGTTGTTTGATGATTGATTCTTGTGATTGGTTCCAGTATGGGATGGCAGGTGATCACTAGGGGTGTGCAGTTGCAGGTAGGTATTTTATATTGCAGCAGGTTACTGCAGGGTATTTGGATAACTCTTTCAAATGGTATATTACTCTACTGGAATGTCCTTGTTGTATAAAGGCAGATTTTAGGTTAGCCAAGTAGGCATTATGAGTGTTCTCCTCAGAGTAGAAGTGGTGGGCCTGACTGCAGATAACAGTTGTTTTTTTCTGTGCTTGGGATGATTGCTTGTCTTGTGAACATAGATATGGTAGTCTCAGGGCAGGGGGTGTTATATGGCGATTTGAAGGATGCCGTTGTGTATGTGGAGCATGGTATCTAAAAAGTTGGTGCTAGTGTAGGAGTATTTCAGCGAAAGCTTGATTGAGGAATAATAGTTGTTAAACCTATAGTAGAAGTTAATACGTGACTCCAGGTGTTTAGTCCAGATGATGAAATTATTATCTATATAATACAGGTATAGTACAGGTTTGATGGTGCAGTTTTCTAGAATTTGTTTTCCTCCAGGGGGCTTAGGAACCATTTGGCATATTGAGGGGCCATCTTTGTGCCCATCCCTGTGTCCATCATTTGGAGGAAGTGGCAATTGTTGAAAGTGAAGCTGTTGTGGGTGAGGATGAAGTTGGTGATTTATGCAAAATGTTGTTGCTAATCTAAGTGTACTCCATATTGTTGGGATGCATCTGTACCTTCTTGGTGTGGGATATTTGTGTATATTCTGGTGACATACATAGTGGCAAATGTGGCCTTATTGGGGAGTGTTGCAGAGCACTTGGGTGCTCTGCACCTGAAAGCAGAATTGATTCAGAGAGACCCCTAGTGGTGAGAAGGGGGAGGCCCAACTGTCAGTCACCAGGGCAGCCCAGGTGCTGGTTGCTAGGGCAACCAAGGGACCCAGCTGACAGGAAGGGGCAGGGCTTGGCCCTTCTTAAACCCAGGCATGGGGCCAGGAGGGCAGTTCCCCTCTGGCAGCCAAGGAGGGGGGAGCTCCGCCAGGGCAGTGAGAAAGGAGAGGAGTGACTGCATGAACATCCCTGGGTTGCTGCCATAAGGGGGAGTATTTTTCCCAGTAGGGCTAGAATGTGGGGTGTGACCGGATGGTTTATTTTTATGTTATAGCCTAGGGGCTTCGTGGTTTTTTTGTGTTTACCATTTTGACCAGAGGACCAGGTGAGGCTATAAGGGGTCGGAGGAGGCCTCATAGGAGCTCCACAGTAGCGTGGGGACCCTGGAGTCAGAAAGGGCACAGTGGTTTGGGGTGGGGTGCATTGACCCCAGCCCAGAGTGAGAAGGAGGCGGCGAGGAGCCCCAGAGAGAGAGGGGCAGCAGTGAGGAACCCTCAGAGCGAGAAAGGCAGTGAGACACCCCAGAGCGAGAGAGGGGCAGTGAGGAACCCCCAGAGCAAGAAGGGGGCGGTGAGTGACCCCAGAGCATGGGGCGGTAGAGAGGGGCCCCGGAAGGACAGAAGAAGGCCAAAGCATAACAGGGCCTGGGTCAAACCACGTCAGTTCCATCTGAGAGGCTTGGGCTGCGGTGTAGGGGAGGAAAGGAGCCACAGGTAGTGCCCCCTGACACCAGGGCGCATTAAAATGGGCAGCCTCCCGCTGATTACACCAATCAATTAATTAATTAAGCCCAAGGCATGGCAGGAGAGTAAGCAGGTGGTTGGCCCATTACAAGAGGGTGGAGTCACTCTAGAAAAGGCTCCGATAACGATACTCTTGTTACAGGGAGGTAGTTGATGTTCTGGGTACTCTTGAGGAAGTCTGTGGTATTTTGTAGAAAACTTACTCTTGGACTGACAAGTGGTTTTAGGATATTTTCTGTGAAACTTGATAGATCTTCAGTGAGGGTACCACAGCTTAATATGATTAGTCTGCCAGAATTACTTTGTTTCTGGATCTTGGAGAGCATATAGACAGTTCCTGGGGTGGGAGAGTGGAAGTCTAAGGAATATTTTTTCTAATTCTCCAACTGTTAGTATCTTGTCTGTTTTTTTTCCTCTGGGCATAAATTCAGGCCTTTGAAAAATACAGATATTTCAGAATGGGATAGTGTGTGTTGTGACAAGTTGATGATGCTAGTGTTCTGGGTGCTGCTGTCTTGATAGTGGTGCACTACTCGAGAGGTGGCTCTTGTGATAGCTAATTCCACTTTTTCTTCTTACGTATGGCTGTCATCTGGTATTTTTAGTTTGGGGATACTGCACAGTAGTCAGGTATGTCTCCTGATTCGCATTTAAAAGCTTGTGTGACTCTATCCTAATTCTGTATTTGGTACAATAAAAGATACCAACCTAAGAAATCCTTGCTTCTTAAAGATTCCTGTACAATCACAGCTACAACAATACCCTAACACTGTAACTACCTTTGACAGACTAGTATCCTTCATTCACCCACAGACTATGACTAAATCTTTAAATTCTGGCTTAATTTATCTATCATAGTGGGTGCATCTACATGAGATTCATTACTGCACAGTAGAGCAGTTCACTGTGCAGGTATGTCTCTCACAAGCACACATTGCACAGTAAACTGGTCTAATCACGAGGAAATTTGCTGCCTGAAAATGCAAGTAGAAAATTTACTTGCAGTTAGTTACTGCACAGTAGCACTCATGTAGACTTCTGACCAGGCAGCAGGGGGGCAGAAGATTACTGCCTGCCCCTAGGAGTTGCCTGTTGCTGGGGCAGACTCCACCACTGGAGCCTGGGTGGGGACTATGTCCACCTGCCTCAGCAGCAGGGAGCTCCCAGCCCCCCCTGCTCGAAGATGACAGATCAGTAGTGGGGGCTGGGAGAGCCTTATCTTTCCAGTGCCAGCTCCATAATTGTGTAATTATGTCCCAGCCCAAGCTCCATGGTCATGGGACTCAGGCTGGGAGATTATTTTCTCCCAATGTGAGCTCTGTGACCATTGAGCTGGTGCTGGGAGATAAGGATCTCTCAGCCCCTGCTCCCTGATGGTGGGGTGGGGGCTGGGAGTTCCCCACTAGCAAGGGCTGCGAAGCCTGTTCTCTTCCCAGCTCCATGATCGTGGAGCTGGGTGGGGAAGAGGTGCAGAGCTGGGCAGGGAACAGGCTCTTAAGCCCCAAGCCTGCAATTGCAGAGAGGACACTGGGAATAGACCTGGTCAGGGGCATGTCCTAGCTCTGTGCCCCAATCAGGTGATCAAGGTGTGGGGCTTGGAAAGAACTTCAGAGGTGAGGCAGGCCCCAGCTCCCCTGCCCTAATCCACCGGTGGGGCAGCTAGGAGTAAGCGTATCCCCGCCCAGCCAGAGGCTTGCTGCTAGTTGCCTCATCAATGGATTGAGGCAGGGGCCTGGGACCTGCTCCTCCCCTGCAGCTCTTTCCAAGTCTCCTGCCTTCAGTTGGGGAGCTGGGTTCAGAAGCTCCCTGCTGCTGGGGCAGGGAGACATTGTCCCCACCTGGGCTCTGGGATCTGATGCCACCTTTATTGGAAAAATGACTTTGTATTTTATTTCAGTTTCTGCTTACCTTCATATCCTTGATTACTTTTTCCTTCAATGGACAGGAGTACCACCAATACTCTGCCACTGTAATAGCATATAAGTTATTAGGTTAGCATACGCTTAGATGATTGCAGTAAGAAAGAGGACTGGCCTTTATTCTAGAAAAAGAGGCAAACCCCCACCCTGTCCTGGCTATTCTGGCCTCAGGAAAATCCTCCAAAAGTAAATGGACTGCACATCTAAAAGAGTATGTAAGCATATGTTGTGATATAGTATATATTACACATTATGAGTATTTATACTGTCCCCAGTTGTTTGTGAAACTGTGAATCTTCAAAGTATCATGAATTCTGGCATTGTTACTTGTTAGTCTAGTCACTTATGTGAACTGTTAAGCAATGACTTGCAAATAACTAATCAGAATTTGTAAATGAAGCATTTGCATGAAGAAAAAAGAGCATAAATTAACAAAAAAGGGGTACTGAATGAGTATATAATCAATTCACAGGATAGATTTTTAAGCAGTTATAAGAGACAGATATATATGAATCCTTTTGTGAATATGTACTATGCTTAGAAACTGTGGCAAGACATGTCTTAACAGAAACTGGGGCCAAGTTACAGAATTCAGATCCAGATTCCAAACTCCAACAGAGTTGAGCAGTGTTTCGATTCAGGGGTTTGTTGCAGACACAGTGAAAAAAAGCATGATAAAAATGTTTTTTATAGGACTCCTAGTAAAATCCAAATGTTACGGTTGAGCTCTGATGCATCTGAGATGTAAACTGTAAAAGTGATTGTTTAGAGGTTTGGCTTACTGCTCTCACAGAATTATAAGATAACCAGCTGACACCAAGGATGTTGCTCCTGTATCAAAAGAGATGTCATCCAGAGTAAAAAAATTTAGTAAACACTTGCTATAAAATGTACTCAAGAGAAACTTCTAGCCCTGCCATGTAACAAGAATGTGTTAGCAAGCATATAAACAGATATCCAGATTACCCAATCATTGTCTAAACAGATTTGTTTTATTCATAGGGAGAGAATACATTAACTCTACAGTAAGAATTCAAGCTTCAGTTTGTGCTGCAATCCCTTCATTCTGAAATCCTGTCAAATTAAAATGAAAGGGAAAAATAATGGTCTTGCATTTATGTAACACTTCCAATCCAAGTGCCGTGTAAAGCCATTTACAAACTTAGTATTAAGTGATTGTGCAAACTTCACATACGTGAATCCCATTTCTCATCACTGAGGTTTATCCATCAAGTGCAGCAAAACATGGCAAGAATTTAGCAGCACATAAAGCACTAAACGAGCTGAGTACAGGATTTTCCTAATTTGCAAATTTAATTGACACACACAGGTCTTGCACCAGGGTGACTAACAAAATTATGACAGAATGGGCTCCTTAACCAATCCCTGAGGTAAATCACTAATGACTTCTCACCTATCTGAAAAAAACCCTACAGGTTCTGCTGGTAAATGGGACAGCAGTAAATCAAGGACTGTGTGTAACAATAAACAGCACCAGTTCTAAGCACGTGACCCACTTCAAGTATTTAGTTTCTATCATAGCTGAAGAAGGCTGTAGCACAAGCACTCATAGCATGGCCTGTCATAGTCCAATGCATCTGCAAATTCTGCTAAATAACTTGTCACAAGGACATGAAAAAGGAAGGATAGCTCAGGATGGTAATATAAAGAAAAAAATTAAATCATTGCACAAGTTCCTGTCATCCAACCTTTTCCAGCTCCTGTCATCCAACCTCATCCCAAAGATAATTAAGCTTCAAGTCAACTAACCTACAACAGTCAAACCTGGGTTCTCAGGGAAGCAAGATCATTTTCAAAGGAAGATTTTACAGAAAGTCTCTGGTGCACAGTATGATCCCATAACATAAGAATGGTGCATAAAAACCTATAATGAGTTATATCAATTGTATGGAGACCCAACCCTGTCACAGGAAAGGTGAGCATGATAACTACAGTGCCTGGGCCACATCAGAAGAATGGAAGTGATCTGAACACCAAAGAAAGCACTTCTTGGGGTCTGGAGGGGAGAAGGCCACCTGGATGACTAAAACAAAGATGGCCAGATGATGTAGTGTCAGACATATAGAAATTAAATGTGGACAACTGGAGGATAAAGGCACACAACCAACAAGAATGACTGAATATGGGAGGGTAGCCAGGGCCTCTAAGGCCTGGTGCTAAATCACACACAGAATCTGATAATTTCCCTTTAAAATTAGCCTGGTGTAGCCTCTCATTTAGCTGACTCTTTAGACACTTCACAATAATGCTATTATTTCCTTATTTTCCATTTTTGCTAGTAGTTCCTTGTAAAGGATGGTGTTAAATGCCTTGTTTAAATTAAGGTAAATTATGTTTACTGCACTGCACATAGTCCATTGCTTTGAGTAATCCTGTCAGGTGAAGGATATTAGATAGGTTGATACAGTCTTCCTTGAATAAAATGACCCTCTTTTGTCTTTTTTTTTTTTTTTACTTTAATGTCCTTGATTAGCCTTTCCTTTAATATCTGTTCTAATGCTTTAAATAATTTTAAAGCTAAAATCATGGCCCTGGTCACTCATTGTTTCTTTTTGGTAGTCATGGAACCTGGAAGTGGCCTCTCAGCAATTAAGGCTAATCATTTGTATTCACGGGCAAATAGAGTCCTAAAAATTGTCCTACTCCAGGCTCAGTCATACATTAAAGCCAAAAAACCCCATCCTACAATATGCCATAAATAAAAAGCAGGGAGACCAAAGCTACCAATGCTTTGCCACTGCAATGGCAGAGAAATTATATGGTTAATATACGCTCTGACGATTCCAGGAAGAGGACTGTGATTTATGTTACAAATGCTGTAGCTGGATTGGAGCTGTACACACAATTGTCCAAGAAATACGTGAGAAGCAAGAATATTTTTTGGTGATATAATTTATTGCAGGGATGTTTAACCCCTAGCCTGTAGGCCAGATCTGGCCCATGAAACCATATAATACAGGTCATGCGGCTCCTCAAAGATCTGACAATTTGGCAGTGAGTGCAGTGGCAGCTAACTGATGTCAAATTTCAAATAGTACGGTCCTGCACACTGGATTGACCATACGGGGCAAGCTTCCACAGCTCCTCACCCTGCAGACTGGAGGCATAGACTGCCTGTCCAAGCCCCCAGGCTGAATTTATATGCACTTAAGCCCTGCCCCCTTCCATACACCTTACCATAGCCTTTGACAATGGGTTGGGATTTCTGCTCAACCGTAATGTAGCAGGCTTGCCTTTTGGGGCTTGGGTTTAGTCCCAGGCTTGAAATCTTGCTGTTTTGATTGGTGGAGCTCATCCCCCAATCAGGAGGCAGCAAGAGGAGTGCAGTCATGCCCCTTTCCTGAGGGGAGGGGGAGAGGAGTGCCCCCCCACCGCCACCCCATGGACCTGACTGAAGACTGCAACACTCAGGTCCAGAAGACTTCAGGGGCGAAGCCCTGGAGCATATAAAAGGAGCTGCGTGCCCAGCATGAGGGGAGCACATCTGGGACAGAGAAGACAGAAGAGCAGGGCTTAAAAGAGCTGAAGAGAGCTGCTCAGCAGGGCAAAGCAGTAGCCCAGAAGTGCCCCTGAAGACTTCCATCAGCAGGGAATGGCAGACGGCTCCAGCAGCTAGGTTCTTGGTGTCAAGCACGGCACACGGTGTCCAGATCCTGGGAACTGTGTGAGGCTGCTCAGGTTGCAACCTCTGGTGTGTGGCTAGATACATGGTGCACAGGACGGTACATAGAGTAGGGTCTTTGGAGTGCTTGAGGGGCTCAGGTACTCAACCCTCGGAACGAGGCTGGATGCTCGGTGCAGGAGGTGCTGCACAGAGGGTCTGGGAGCAGATCGAGTCTGGTGCTGCATGATGTGGCCCAGGCCTCTGACCCATAGCAAAAGGTTGAGTCCTAAGACCCAGATGGTGATCAGGCTACTGAGCCAGCAGACAGGGCCAAGCCAGAGGCCCCAGAAGCTCTGCATAACGGAGCCCCATTCCAGGGCACAGCAACCCCCTGAAGCCCACTGCACATGAGAGAGCAGCTTGCCACAGAGGACAAGGACCACCCACCAGGCCTGGGAGCCATGAGTTGCAGGGAAAAGAGGATTTCCATAGGAGAGGGGAGTTAGTTAAGGGCTCCTGAAAGGGGAGGTCCCACTGAGAGGGCCCTCCTAAAGTTACCAGCTTCTTTGTAGAGCTTGAGAAAAGCCCAAGGGCATTGGGGTTTCCCCTCAGGATTAAGTTTATCTTTGGGGTTTATCTGTTTCAGATCAGATACATACCTGTGACTTACCTGTATATGAGAGCACTGGTATAAGGTTTTATGTCATTTACGCAGAGGGTTTAGATATCTTATAAATATCTATCTATATCTATCTATCTATATATATATTACATATGTTTATGTCCATATTCCTGTCCCTTGCGATAAGTTAATGTAAATAAATGTGTATATAGTTAAGTCCCCTGACTGTCCTGGCCTGGTTCTATAGGGACAGAGGGAAACTGAGCAGTCTGCAGTTCCCACCCCACAGCACACCTGGCAGCTAACAATCCCCTTCAGTTGGAGAAGGGGAGTATATACCCAAGTTACCTGGGCTACATTAATGATCAGTTTTGTTCCCCTGTCTTGAAATCCTCCTAAGCTGCTTGGCAGTGTCAGGCTTCAGGGTTTGGGTCTGTGTTGCTGCTGACTGATATAGAGATCTGCCCCTGTGGACCACAAAAGTCCTAGTCCCTTGGGAACCTTGCTGTACCCTCCTACTCCCTGTCCCTCTTTCTGGACTTAACAGAGTTGGGGTTCCCTGTTATATGTCTCATAATTACACATTTTCCACAATTACTAAATTCTCTCATAATTTTGTAAAGGTCTTTATTCTTTTCCAAGACCAAACCCTGGGACTGATACCAAACCCCAACACCATCCTTAAAGGTGCATTCTGAGTGTCTGTTCTTTATGGAATTTTCACTTGGACAGATTCTGTTTTATGCTGGGTGTCAAGGATCTGGCCAGCAGAGCATACCATCCAGCCCACTGAGCTACTAGTGGGCTACTGGAAGTTGGGGCATGGCTGAGGAGAGGTAGGACTTGCCATAGAATCCAAGTTCTATGAGCCCTGCTGGATCTATGCATCACTGGCAGGTGGGCAAGTGAAGGTTGTGCCAATATTGCCTTGCTCAACTTCCTGTCACTTGGCTTGTCACTACTTGGCCCTTCTGTGTCTGGCCCCACACCACCATTCCTGGGCTCCCCCTGCTTTCTCCAGACCTTCATTAGACCTGCCTCCAGATCCACCACAGCCACTGACTCCACAGATTTGGCCCAGGAGGAGTCCCATAGTCTAGATCCAGCCCCAGACCCGGGATGCGTATGACACCCCTGGGCTATGTCATTGTATTGCATGTCATTCTAAAGTACTGCTTCACTAATATTCACTGTTACTCCACCATTTTTACCATTATTTCTATCTTTACAAAACAGTTTATACCTTTCTTTATCTGTAATCCGGTCATGGCTATTATGGTATTTTTCTATGTCTACTATTCTTATTAGAAATGTCATCCAAACCTGTAATCCAGTTTGGCTTCATGTCCCAAACTAGGAGTTTTAGTGCCTCAATTTTATCAACCTGACTTTGAAGTTGGAAATGGTAAATTCAGTTTGTTGACTGTAATATATACCTCACTTTTTATTATTATTATTATTATTATTATTATTATCATTGACATTTATTTCCTTTCCATTTTGTGGGGTACTTTTCTCAATGGCAACATCCACACTTATTTAATTTTCCTCCTGTTGTGTATTTATCTCCAGTATTTTATTCTCTCAGTATTTTATCTCAGTTACCTATTTTAAATCTCTTATTATTATTCATGCCAACCTAATCCCAGAGGGTCACTTCCCTGCTTACTCAAGTACAGCCAGTTCCTGGAAAGAAGATCTCTGTCTGTGAATGCCTGCAGCAGTTACACATCTGAACCCCTTCAAGTAGTACCAATTCTGTGTCATTTCTTCCAGCAGACAAATACCCCTTTATATTTTGGGATCTTCCTTTGCGACAAGTCTGTCTATTCTTAATGGTGAGTCCCCAGTTGTTTAAATGCTAGGGCTATCAATCCTTCTGGTCTCTTTAGGCTGTTTGATCCTCTCTTCTTTCATGTCATCCTATTGTCTAATACCGATAATTTCTTCCCATCATTTTCTAACACATTAATCCAGTTTCTCAATTATCTTTCCTTTCCACTTGATGGTCAGTTTTCCCACTTTGTTTTCACTGTCACATGCCTATGTGGATTATCTTTCTCACCTTCAGGCCTACATAACCAATAATCTTTTCTTTTCGGAGGAATCTGTGGCCTCTCCATTATCTTTGAAGCTTCATCTCTGCTTCCTCCATAACAAATGTCATTGTTAGGTTCATCCCTTTGAGCTTCTTTTCCATGATTTCCATGGAAGGAGGCTTTATGCCTATTTATAGCTGGTATGTGAATCCCAACACAAGGATGGTGTATGACCTGCAGCTTCCATATCTGATTATCCTCATTTTTTGGCCTGTATATTCCATTGATGTTGCAGGTGCCATCTTCTACTTCTTGAGTAAAACACAAAATACAACACAAACCCCACTGCAACAAAACTCTCTCTCTCATTTCCTGTTTACTAGCTTCACAAGTCATTAACTCCTATATATTAACAAAAAGTATAAGGGGATCTTTAATACTGAAAATAGTTAGACCCTCAGATTTACATTTAATTTAGAAAGCCGCAAATGCAGCAGTACTGTGGGCTCTGTCTCTCTTACTTGGAGGACAGAACTACTCCCTGCAGTTTCTGAGCTTTTCACTGTAGCACTTGAATAGGAGGACAGTTAAACCAAACCAACCCAATAGAAGTCTGATCAAGAAGCATAGGAAAGCAGCTTTCTGGCTCCCTTTTGATCCCCAAGATGCCAGGAGTCTCCTTACATTATAGAAACCACAGCATGGGTAAGTTCTTGCTATCATTTTCTTATGTTTTATTCTGCCACTGTACACTTGCCAGGTCATCAGTATTTAAATAATCTCATAAATATTTTGCTTAATTAGATATTATGTCTGATCACTATGGTGCTGTGAGCTTGAATGTAATTTAAAGTTATGTTTTTATTTATTTAATTTAATCTTGCTATTAAGCCATTCAGTTTTTAAGATGTAGTTGTCATGCTGCCTGCAGATGTGGGAGATATCTAAGTTGGCTACCAGTGCTAACAGAAGGAAGAGCAAATGAATACTGAATAGGCTTAGGTTTAAGACTGAAGGCATGTTAATAGTCTATCCAGGGCATGAGATAATTACGTTTTTAATTATGAGATACTATGTTTTTAATAGTATTTGGATTTTGCCTGTGAGGTTGTTTAGCAGGTAAAATTCTATACTGCTAAATAATGAAAGTTCTGAATGCTAGACTTATGGAATTGATCCTGAAAGTGGGAAAACCTTTGCACGGGCGAGTAGTTTCATTTAAGTCAGGTGTTGAAATCCTGGTCCCACTGAAGTCAATAGAAGTTAAACGGATTTATATCAACTTAAATAGAGCCATAACTCAAAGATTACTGTTTATGTAAACCAAGTCAAGCAGGTGCTTTAATTGTTTGACAGATAAAAAATATGAAAATAGATGCAAAGGATTTCTAATACTTTGTAGGCTAATTTATATTTTTTCTTAATCTGTGTTCTTTCAGATTTTTCCATGAATACCATTAAAAATTACCCCCACCATAAAAACAGGTTGAAAAATCTCTTTGTTAAATCCTTTGTATGCAACTAGAGACAAGTAACATGTGTAGACCATGGGGGAACCTGTTTCATGAGATTTCCAGAAATTCAAATTATTCCAGATAAGATTCAGATAAGCACTTGAAGTTTTGTGTGCTTATCTGAATCACACCAGACCAGACATTGTTTTCCATCTTTAAAGTTTCATACTTTATATTTCAAATTATGTTTGAGAAAGACTGGCCTCTTGTTGAGAAGAAATAATACAGTAGTATATATGTTTTAAGTTTGCAATCTAAATTCAGATTAAAAGATTTAAAATGGAGTTGTGCTTTTTTGTCTTGACATTTTCTATTTTGTTTGAAATTAATCAAGTGAAACTATGAAACTATAAAACTATGAAGTCTGTTACAGGATAAGAAAAGATAGTGAAGTTTGTTTAAGAAAACTGTTTTCATAGTCAGCAGAAGACCAGGGCTAACAGGGCTCAGCTCCCCAAATACAGGGCAGCAGTGGCAGTGCAGAGGGCCACAGGGCAGCCCAGGTGTGGGCTCTGGGTGGCTGCAGCAGGGCATGTGCACAGACACAGACATGCAGCTGCAGCCTGGACGTAGTCAGGATCACAGCATGGCTGCATGTGGAACACTGGCCACTACAGTCAGCATGTCTGTGAAGGGGAAGAGGCATGGGGGGCCCAGATCAAGGCTCCCACAGTGAGGTAGGGAGTGGGGCAGGAGCTGGGGTGAATGGGGCCCTGGGGCAGGCCCTGGGATGGTCAGAGCCTGGGTGTCTCATCCAGGGGTTCAGGGGGAAGAAGCTGCTGTGTACACCCCAGGAGAGGCACGGGAGGCATGTGTCCCCTAGATTTATGTGCAGGGTGGAGGCGGGCTTCTGCTTTGCACTGGGGCTCTGCACCCTGTTGCTGCTGCCTCAGGAGCCATGCATTGACATGTGCCTGCTGCCACCAGGCTGTGCCGCATCCCCTGCCCACCTGGCAGCGGCAGGCACATGGTATCACATGCAACTCCCAAGGCAGTGACAGTGGGGTTCAGAGCCCCAGCCTACAGTGGCAGCCCACCTCTGCCCTGTGCAGAAATCTGTGGGGTAGATGTCCCCTGTGCCTTCCTCCAGGTGTGCTCATTGGCCAGAGCCCCCCCCACACCCCTGGACTAGCTGCGCAGACTCTGACCATCCCACGACCCACCCCGGGGCCCCATTCACCCCAGTGCCCCTGCCCCTGCCCTTGCCCCTGCCCCACTCCTTCCCTCACTGTGGGGTCCTCAACTTCCGACCCCTCTTCCAGTAAGATATGGAAGGCATTTGAATAATCTTGGCTATTCATATATTCACCTGTTAATTAATCTGAAGGACTAGCGAGATAATTCTTTGATGGCGTGTGAAACTGTCACCTGCATGCATGGAATACTGACATAGTCAACATAGATTAGTATGCTGTCCCTTGTCAAGTGTCAGAACATGTGGATAATGACTGACTTGGTTTCCAATTTGTATTTAATAATAATTAAAGGCCCAGTGCCAAATCACTCTGTTTTGTTCTATGTGCAAGGCAGACCCAGTTTAAAAAAAAACAAACAGATTTTTGGCTCTTCTAAATATTTAACTCAGTTTTTTAACAGAAGAGAAAATAGTTATGTCAATAGTAACCTGGCACCTACACTCTTGCCATCAAAATGCTATTTTCATAGCTGGCAAAAAAAAGAAAATCCCTTCCAACAGTGCATTAGAAAAGAGCTCCATTTCTATGCATTTTGGTGGAGAGATGGCATATTGAATGTGTCAGGTTTGGGCTCTACACCTCCTTGAAAACTCATCAAAATCTAGCGCCTGTGCAGCTTTTGAGTAAACAGACTACAGTGACAAAAGGGACAGCTAACTGCTTGCGGGCGGCTGCCTGACTGGCATGCTGTCACTTCACTGTCAGAAAGTAATCAATCTGATGAGCCTTGTCACTCAGGAACAGAAGTGATTATGGAGAGAAAACAACAAACAAAAACGGCTGCTGCGAAAAGTCATCAGTGTCTTTAAGAGTCTACATTAATGTCAGATTTCAGCATCACATTTTATTATGCACAAAGATTATGAGCAGAATGTGTGCAGTCAGTCTTCAGGCCTAATCAAAAGCTATCTTTCTAATATGTGTATGTTGTGAGAAATCCCTGTATAGGGATAGACACTTTGCTCAGTTACTCTGCATTGAAAAGGGCAAAGACATGATTCTGTACTGTCTTTTGTGCTTATGTACTCCTGTTCAAAGCGAATGTGAAGACAGGCAATTACAATGGAACAAAATGGTTGAATTTTATACCCACTGTGCAGAAATGTGAGGGATTGCACAGTTCTTTTTAAGAAACCAAGTTGCATTTTTCCTGTACTTTGTCAAGAATATCATAGTGGTGCTAATTTTAAACACTATCACAACAACACACAATTTTTTGGGGATATTTTAAAAGGTTTCAAGTATATCATTTATATATTTTTCCCCTTTGGCCTTCATACATGACAGCATAAAAAAGACTCAATAAATGCAAGACACCATGCTGGTGTCATCCTGAGAGCTCTCTGGTGCAATATGCCTAAATATATGGGCTACCTATACACATGCTTGTAGGTAGGGAGGGCAGGGCATTTTAATTAGAATGCCTTTCAGGCAGTCACTCTAATTCAAATGGCTCACCATCATTGTCCAAGCAAAATTCTAGAGAGGTGCTGGCAACACGTGAGTTAAATCTGATCATGCGCAGATAACACTGGCTCATGGAAATTTCCATTGGGCTCACCCAGCATGTGTCCCCTGGGCAACCCCAAGAGCTGTCAGTCAAGCTGACCTACTTTTCAGCCCTGCGCATGGTTGGTAACAGCGGAGAGCTCAGACTCACATGTGCTCAGTCAGCTAAGAGCATGATGTCATTCGGCTAGAAAGTTCTTTGAGGAACGCATTCTAATTGGCCACCAAATTGTTATAAAAGGTTAAGGAGCCCCTCCCTTGGGGGGAGAGAGACCCGGTTAGCGGGAGACAGAGGCTGTACCTTTCAGCACTGTCTCTCAGTTAGGCTCTTAGGCCTATTGATCTCCTCCTCGCTTGGCGCTTCGTATCGTTTCTCGATTGCTGTTTTGATATACTGATCTTCTGGCTTACGATTTACCTTTGGCACCGATCATCGACCACCGATCCGGATCATCCCTACTGTTTCGATTTTGGCTTCGTTTACGACTCACCTGGCTTTTGGCCTCAGCAATCACCTCAACCATCTGATTGTCCTTTGGGACTGGTGTCACGACTCTGACATCGTTCCATCTCTCCATTCATTTTCATCGAGTTACAGTTTTGTTCTGTCAGTCATTTATCCCTTCATAAGCTGTCGACCAGCTCTGGGACTAGCCAGCAGGCAGCTGCCCCTAGCTCTGGCTAGATAGCAAGGGCTTGCTGGTGAACCCCGTGAGCTGACAGACCCCTCTGTTTGTTCATTGTTACTGTAACTGAAGATCGTTGCCTACGCCTCAAAAGCGTAAGACGAATAAATCCCACTTGTTTAAGAAACCACACGCTTCCGTGCTGCTCAGTACTCCATCGCCAAAAATCCCGCCTGTTCCGTGTCCAATAGCCACCACCTGGCTGCCCAACCGTGACACCATGAGCTTGGTTAACCAACTCCAGGACAATCATGTGTATTAAGCCTTGCCATGTTTCAAAATGGTTGTGGGGGTGCTTTAAGTAAAGTTAATTTGACAAGGTTTAGATAAAGCACTCCCACAGTCATTTTAAATTGTGGGAAGGGACTTAATACATGTGATAGTGAGGTGACACTGGAACATTTTAATTACAATCTGAAGCAGACTCAATTAATCAAGTCTGCTCTAATGCATTCTAATTAGACCATGAACGAGCATGCTTATAGGTAGCCATAGAGTTGGAGTTTAGTTGACTTAGGGTGCGTGCAAGCATTCTAATCAACTAGGTGAATTTAAGTGGGTTAGATGGAGAGGTGGGAACACCTACTGACAGAGAACTTCACAAGAGTTCAGCATTTGTGGTAGGAATTGTGCAGACTGCCTGAGCTACTGATGGCCCACAGCTAGAGGGCCCCTGTGTATGCAGACTGTGAAATATTGTGAATTAGCTATTATACATTAAGACTATGCTAAAAGGCACTGTTCCACTTCGACTTCTGTTTCAAGATTTCAGTGGAAGAGTGTTTCATTTCAAGTTTCATTTGGTTTTGAAAGCACTGTTCTGTTTTGTTTCATTGAAATTGTTTTGCTGTTTCGACATTTTGGCCATAGGCTATTCCACACTCAGAGCTGGGAAGGTTGGTGCTGTCACTGGCCCCAGCTGGCAGCACCAGCCTCCTGTCATCCAGCAGGCAGATTGGGGGTCCACACCCTTGGGAAGAGTCCAGCAGAGCTCCTGCATTCCTCCCAGGGGTGCGGGCAAGCCCCCAGGAGGGCTGAGCAGCTGTGCCAAACTCCTCCTGGGGTTGTGGGCCCCTGATCTGGCTGCCGAATGACGGGAGACTGGTTCTATCACCAGGGGACCCACCCCCCAATCCTGTGAACCCTGGATGTGAAGAAGCCACTGCTGTCATCGGTGGTGGTACCAGCAGCGGGGTGGGGGGGAGTGAGTGGCTGGATGCAAAGCCAGCAGCAGCAGCACAGAGTCACCGTGGCCACTCTGCCTGGCATTGCAGAGCCCCCCAAAGCATAGGGTCCGGGGCGGTCACCCCAATTTGCCTCCCCCCAGTGATGGCTCTGGCTGCCTCTGGTCCCAGGTGACAGAACCAGCCTCCTATCGTCTGGCAGGCAGATCGGGGGCCTGCACCCCCAGGAAGAGTCCATCACAGCCCCTGCAGCCCTCCTGTGGGTATGGGTGACCCCCTGATCTGCCTGCCAAATGACAGGAGGCTGGTGCTGCTGGCTGGGACTGAAGCTGGGCATAGCCCATGCCAGGAAGATTGGTGCTACTGCTGGGTCCTGCTGGCAGCACCAGTATCCTGTCATCTGGCAGGCAGGTTGGGGGCTCACCTGCAACTATGAGAGGGCTGCAGGGGCTCTGCTGAACCCTTTCCATGGGTGCGGACCCCCGATCTGCCTGCCAGATGACAGGAGGCTGGTGCTCCCAGTTGGGCCCAGTGGCAGCACTGATATTCCCAGTGCTGGGTGTGGGCTGTGCCCAGTGCTGGTCTCAGGTGGCAGCACCAGCCTCCTGTCATCTGGCAGGCAGATTGGGTCCTGCACCCCTGTGAAAAGTCCAGCACAGCCCCTCAGCCCTCCTGGGGGTGCAGGCAGCCCCAACCTGCTTGCCGGATGACAGGAGGCTGCTGCTTCTATTTGGGACTGGTGCTGAAACCAAGTAAGCCTGGTTTCAAGTGCCCATATTTTGTTTCAAAGCTGCTTCAAAGGCTTTTGTTTCATTTCCATGTTGTTGTTTTGAGCTTGAAACACATCAAAACAGCTTTGAAATGAAACACTGAACAAAATTTCACACACCCTTAATATACTTAATACTATTTATTTAAATGTTGTTAACTGTGTACCTCCTTAGGCACTGTGTTTGCTTTCAGTTTTGGTTCCTGAACAATAAAGTTACCACCATGTAAACTGTGTGGTCCTGTCTTTCCTAGGCTAGTCTAATCTCCCTATCATTATGGAGTCACAAGTCATAACACAAATCAGCCTATTTTGTGGGCTCCCCAGGCTGCCCACAAATTTTCATAGATTTCATAGATTTCATAGTCATTAGGGCTTAAAGGGACCTTGGAAGATCATCAAGTCCAGCCCCCTTCCCCAGGGACAAGAAGTCAGCTGGGGTCACAGGATCCCAGCAAGATAAATATCCAATTTTATCTTGAAGGTATTCAGAGAAGGTGCTTTAACCACCTCTGATGGCAGGCTATTCTAGACCTTGGGGGCTCGGACAGTAAAGAAATTTTTCCTTATGTCCAGCCTGAAATGGTCTTGCAGGAGTTTATAACCATTTGACCTTGCCATCCTTTGGGGGCTCTCGGGAACAATCGTTCCCCCAGGTCCTGGTCAACACACCTCATAAACTTATAGGTGGCCATCAGATTGCCCCTGAGCCTGCGCTTTTCCAGGCTGAAGAGTCCCATAGCTCTCAGCCTGTCATCGTAAGGTCTGTTTTCCTGACTTCTGATCATGTGCGTGGCTCTCCTCTGCACTCTCTTAAGCTTCTCCACATTCTTTTTTAATTGTGGAGCCCAAAACTGGTTGCAGTACTCCAGCTGTGGCCTCATCAAGGCTGAGTACAATGGGAGAATGATGTCCTGGGATTTCCTTGAGAAGAATCTATGGATGCAAGCCAGCATTTTGCTCACTTGACTACCCACAACATCACATTGAAGGCTTGTATTCATCTTGTGGTCAGTCATAACCCCCAAGTCCTTTTCATCCATAGTGCTAGCCAGCGTAGCACTGCCAAGCTTATAAGGATGCTGCAGGTTTTTCTTCCCAAGGTGGAGAACCTTGCATTTTTAGGTGTTAAACACCTTCAGGTTCTCGTCCGCCCATTTGCTGAGCCTGTCAAGGTCATCCTGGCTCATCCTCCTGTCCTCAGATGTGGATTTACCTCAGAGTTTGGTATCATGGCCGAACTTGGCCAGTTCACTTCTGACTCCAATGTCCACATCATTAATGAAGATGTTGAACAATATAGGCCCAAAGACAGAGCCTTGAGGAACCCCACTGGTCACATGTCACCATGAGGATTGACTTCTGTCAACCTCTGCCCTCTGGGTCTGACCACGGAGACAATTTCCCAGCCAGCAGACTGTGGTGGACCTGAGGCCTCAGTTGGCCAGTTTTGCCAAGAGGTGATCATGGGATACCAGATCGAAGGCTTTTTTGAAGTCAGGATATACAACACCTGGTCTCAGGCACTGGCCAGATGTGCCTCTAAAGACCCACACCTTCCAGTCTGGTGGCTCTCCATTCATCCACAAAGGCTTCCATTTTGGACCTGATGACCAGCCTGCCTCTCCCTGCTGTGAATTAGCCCAGCAGCTGGTCCCGTTCAGCAAATTTAGCCTGCTTTAGCATTCCCTTAAAGTAATGGTAATGGAGAGGTTATTCCAACATGGAAAACATCTACTTTTGACCAAACCTCCACTAAGTGTCTTTGTTTTATTTATCTCCAGAATGTTTAAAAATGGACCCGCAGATAGTGCAGGCTGTTGAAGATTGAAAGAAATCCCAGAGTGCTAAGGAGTTCCAGAGATTGGGGTCCTGCCAATTTCTATTGGCAGTTTTGTTCAAGTGGTGGCCTTTGTTACCACACCTCTATGTAAAAATGTCCAGTTTTACTGGTCTATGGAAACCTTTTAATACCTGAAGCAGGTCTTCATCTCTGTCCCTGTATTAACCCATTCAGCCTTGCCCTTTGTGATGGAAATACATGCCTCCTGAACTACAATAAGCACAGTGTTTTCACAGTGATGGGGCCTGGAATTGGACCTGTATCCTTGTGCCTTCCTTTCCCATAACGTCAACCCAGTGAAACAAAATGATGAGATCTTGTTCCACAAACTTTTGGCTACTAGAATGGCTTTTGGGGAGTGGCAACATTACCTTGAAGGGTTGCATCTCATTGTACTTGTTCTCACCAACAATAAGAATTTGGAATAATTCCAAAAGGCTACAGTGTTTAAGCAGTGGCAACTTCAGTGGGCACTTTTATCCTGATTTGACTTTCAGATAGCTTACCAATCTGGGCCCAGAAATGAGGGGGCAACCACCCTGTCCTAGAAGACTGAATATAATTTAAACCATCACAGGAGCTGCCTGAATCTTATTCTATTCTAAATAGCCCCCAGCCCCACCCCTCACCCCTGCAGCTTGCCCTCCCCTCCCCACCAGAGAGGCAGGTAAGTCAGTGGGGTGTGTGCATGACACGGGGGTTTAATCAGCCCTAAATTGA
>NW_017729034.1:48054750-48056870 GCF_001723915.1 Gavialis gangeticus | reverse complement strand
ATCAGCCCTAAATTGAAGGGCTGTTTTTTTAAAACCCACCACTTCAATTTAGGGCCTCTGTTTTGTCTACACATGCCCCAGGATATTAAGTCCTACATCAACAATCTTTTAATGAGCATTCCCCTGCTCCAGTAATTCAGATTCCAGTAATTCATGGTGAGACTCTGGAGAACACTTTCCCATACCTTAGAAGTCGTCTCTTCCAGAAAGCTGACATAGATAAAGAAATCCAACATCTCCTTGATGGGGAAAGGGTGGAGGTAGGGAGTGTTTTCTTGATACTTCATAGGTACTTAAGTCTCAGAAGGTCCATAGGATCTCAAAAGAAAAAAAAAGTCTTTATCCTAGAAGAAATCTGACTTCTGTTTTTAGCCTCAGAGTTTAGTCAGGAAGGTTCAGGAAAAACTCTAGCCTTGTGCAGTGCAATACTCCCATTTGTCACTCCTTTTTTATTTCAATGTTCATTTCAAATTCTGGCATGCTCATAAAGTGGGCCATCTCTTATGCAAGACAAAGCATTTCACTGTTGTCACGCAAACAGTTGCACAGGATAAAATTTCCTTTATCACTTTCTTCTTAACATAACAAAACCTTAGGAAATTAAATTTGGGAGAAGATATTTAAATGCATGAACCTGGAGGTTGCAAAGTGAACATAGAATCAGGAAAGGCTAAAGTTAAGGTTATTCATGTAATCTTAGCTTGTTTGAATATTTACTAGAATATAGCCTCCCAATATACAATTATATTTTTTTATCCTCCAGAGGCTATCCTTATGGAGTGTGCTATTACAATGAAAAGAAAAAGGAGTGTACAGCAACTGAGGTTGTAGAAGCAAAGTGAAAATAGACAAGAATCATATTTTCATACATAACAAATTTGTGGGTTTCTTTCATCATTGTATTATGAAATTATGAATTTGGGGACTTGTGCATTAATGCATCCTCACTTAATCAGGAGTGGCTTAGGCCCCAAAATAATGTGTAAACACATGGGAAAGATGTTATACCACTAACGTTCATTTAAAAGAAAGTATTTCCTATTTTTTAAAAAAAGAAAGGAAAGAAATTCTGCAAAGTAGAACTATATGATAGAGAACAATAATACACAATGATTTGCACAAATTGAATGCAAGATGACAGATCTTAAAGTTCCAAAAATTACATAATAAATATCACTGCTGCCTCTGTTTATAAAATGGTAATTTTTAAGTCAGAAAAAGGGTAAACAAAAGCAAACTCTCTGGATCCTCCATTCAGAAAGAAGGGTCAATGCAAACAAATTTGAGCATAAAATAATTCTTTTCCAAAGAAAGAAAGAATCAAGAGTGGGGAAAAAACACAACCATGTCCATACAGAAGGGTTGTAGCTAGCAGGGTTTGTGCCCTGGGCAAATGCTACTGGAGAGAAAGGTGGGAGGAGGTAAAGGAATAGGACTTTTACTTGCTCTGGATACTGAAAAGAAGTTAATGGATGCTGTTGCCATGACACGTTCTATGCACCCTTGTTGTTGCCACTACAGTAGCAATATGGTGTCTTCATGCCTGTTGTTGCTGCTGTGGCACAGACTTTCCTAGGGGCAAGGGAAGAGGAGAGTCTATTCTCATGCCTCCACTAAGGGGGCACCTAGGGCTGGTGCCCTGCTGCCTCCAAAACACACCAAGTTACACTACTGCCATACAGGATAAAGTTTCACTAAGTGTTCTTCAAAATGAGTAACTATTTCAAAACTCATTTGGTTTACAGTTTGTACCTAGTACAGCAATGGATACCTCAATGACTTTACTGACATGTGCCTAACAGTTCTGTGTGTGTTTAAAAAGAAAAAAAATAGAAAAACAACTTCATGAAATAATTTAGCTCCTAATGGATCGTTTAGTTTTCTGCACTCAAGTGCATATCAGAGTTAATCAATAATATTCCTAAGGTGAGTTGTTGAGTCCTTGAAACTGCCAACTCCAACAAAACATCTGATTCACTTGAGAGCAGCATTTTTCACATCCAGATGAATCACAGATGAGGTCATGAACATTAGGTCACTGCATTCCATTATAGTTCCAAGTTCTTTTCTGCCACCCTTGTTTCCCAACCTGGGGTTTCTATTTCAAGAAGAGAATCAAG
>NW_017729034.1:48036800-48049750 GCF_001723915.1 Gavialis gangeticus | reverse complement strand
TTCATGAAATAATTTAGCTCCTAATGGATCGTTTAGTTTTCTGCACTCAAGTGCATATCAGAGTTAATCAATAATATTCCTAAGGTGAGTTGTTGAGTCCTTGAAACTGCCAACTCCAACAAAACATCTGATTCACTTGAGAGCAGCATTTTTCACATCCAGATGAATCACAGATGAGGTCATGAACATTAGGTCACTGCATTCCATTATAGTTCCAAGTTCTTTTCTGCCACCCTTGTTTCCCAACCTGGGGTTTCTATTTCAAGATGAGAATCAAGCTGTTTTGTTTGATAAATTGCATCTAGTCAGAAATCTATACCTGTGCCCAAGCTTGCATTCACTGCTGAGGTCCTTGTTAATAAAATGGCCAAAAGGAAAGCAAAATATCAATGAATTACTAGAGGAGAGAAAAATTAGACCAAACTCTAATATCTAGGGAAGGGGTTGTAGGATTGGAGATGCAGATGAATCTGAAATCAAGTAAGGATTTCTGATGCCTGGTATGCAGGAAATGTCTTTTGTTATACCTGGGGTCCAAAATATAGCTTAAAGCAAGAAGCAGGAAGGATCTCAGTTGTTTTGTTAGAAAAACATTTTTCTCTAAACTTATTTACCACCTTTGCATGAGGTATTAAATAAGGCAGCACAATTCTCTCCATCACTCATTCCTGTTAAACATTAGGATAGACATTTAATCCTATAACACATAACTATTGGATTCTGCTGTGTTCTGCACATGCCTGGAACTACTATAATATTGGAAAGACTGAGCAGTTTATGACCTATGTCCTGGAAAAAGCTAAAAAGCTTATTTAGGATTCTCAAGTAGATATCCACCCTCCCTCACCAAGAGGCCTGCTTCATATTGACAGATGTCATTCTGATAGAGCTGAGTTTTGCAGCCAAGGCCACTTCCATTAAAAAATGTGGCTAGAAATATTGGTGGTAGTGGTGACAGTAACTATTTTTCCATCTCTTTCCATTTTGCCCGATAGTACGTTTAGTCTTATGTATAAGTAACCTTTAAGAGATTATGTGTAATCTGTAAGAGTGTTGTATATAAATTGTCAAGGTTCTTTGGATCAATCTGATAAGACCAACTCAAATAGTTTGCATTATTCTTCTTTGCAAGCTTTCAGGCACAAACACCCCTTGTCAGACTGAGGAAGTGTCTGCAGATGGTCTGTGCTCTTCCTGGATGGACTGGTAAAGCAGTCAGAGGCCAGTACATATGCAAGAAAGCCAGTTAGTTAAAATGTAAATTGAGATGGTCAGTAGGTGAATGTATAAGTTGTTACATTTGCTCAGAGATTGCAGGAGGGAACATCAGAACTGTAGGCAGGGTACTGCTCTCTGAATAAACAAGCTTTATTGTTGTATAAGCTTAACTCAATCTTCTGAGAAATGCATGTGATATCAGGAATGAATCAAGAAGAAAGAAAAAAAAGCATCTCAGAATTCCAGAGGAGTTAAAGTTGTCCAGTAATTCAGCAGAAATATTGAAGAAATTTAAGCAGAGCTTCACTACATATATGATGGCCTGTGGAGCTGCAGAGAAGGAAGATTCACTCAAGGTAGCTATTTTTTTTTTTTAATTTTAGCAGGTCCAGATGCTCTGACTCTATAATAGCCCAGAACTATCAGAAGCAGAACTGAAAAGCTATATAGCACAGTAATAAAAAAAATTGAGGAATATTGTATACCCAAACAAAATGAAACCTTTGAACAGCATACTTTCCACATTAGACATAAGAAAGAATGTGAGGCAATAGGGGAGTTTGTCAAAGACCTCACACTGCTGAGCCAGACATGCAACTTTGGAGACCTAAAAGAGTCCATGATCAGAAACCAAATAGTATTAGGTATTAAGGATGCAAGCCTCTGGAAATGGCTGCTAGAGGATCCTTAACTTAATTTGGAAAAGGTTGTTAGAATGTGCCAAGTGGCTGAGATAACAAATGCCAAGCTGCAGGAGCTGTAGGAAAAAAACAGAACAAGCTGAACTAGACAGGATTCCAAGACTGCAAAAACCTAAGGCAACACAAAAACAATACAGAAAAGAGGACCTCACTATGAAGCAGGCAAGTAGAAGCCAAAAACAATTGCTTGAAGAAACAGTGGTCAGCTGCAGATGCTGTGTGGGTTACCACAAACCCATGCCTTGCATTTGGTAAGCACTGTAACAAATGCAAAAGAGTCAATCACTTTGAAAGAGTTTGAAGAAAGGAGCGGGATGCAACACACAAAAAACAGCAGGCATATGCTCTATGCTAGAATAGAAAGGAAGAATTCCTCATTGGTACAATGCAAGAAGTTCATTCTTCGGAGGATTGGATGATTGCCCTGGGCACCAAGGACTGATAGTGACTTTTAAATTAGATACAGGTACACAGGTCAATGTAATACCAGAATACATTATTTAAAAATGAAAACTAAACTTGTGTACTATGAGAATAAGAAAGTAAGACTTAGACTATAGAATGGGGACATGATTGCAACCAAGAGTGTTTGTGCACTGCATGTTAGATACAACAGTAATATAATAAAAACTCAGTTTGTAACAGTCCCAGGAAAACTAGTGCCAATTATTGGGTTTTGAACATGTAAAGTTCTAGGTTTGATTAAGAGAATGGATGCCACTGAAGGATTAGAAAGCAAGAACATAGAAGAAGAGTTTTATGATGTGTTTCAAGACATAGAGAACTATGGTTTATATTGATGATGTATTAGTTTGGTAAAATACTGAAGAAGAAAATGACTCGAGGCCAAGAAAGGCATTAGAAAGAGCTCACAGAGCAGTTTTGAAACTGAACAAAGAAAAATGCAAAATTAAGGTCAAATAAATAACATATCTGGGAGAAAAATCTCTGGGAGAGGGGTGCAAATTGATCCTGCAGAGGTTACAGTCATTATAAACATGCCACACCCTACAGATAAGGAAGAGTAAAAAGATTACTGGGAATGATCAATTTTGTAGGAAAATACCTACCTAGCTTAGCAGCACAGATGAAGCACCTTAGGTCACTCTTATGAAAAAATGTGCAGTGGACATGGGACATGAACATGAAGCTGAATTTAAAAAATTGAAGGAAAATTATGAAAGCTCTCTAAGTCAGTGTCTATTTGCACAAATTGAGAAAGAAAGTTTAGCTCTGGTATATGGCTGTAAGAAAATTCATATATTCATTTATGGGAAACCTGTGATAGCTGAAACTGATCATAAACCTTTGGTAACTATAGCAAAGAAAGGATTATCAGACATGCCACCAAGATTATAGAGACTTTTCTTTCAACTGCAAATGTATAACTGTCATGAAGATAGAGAGCTGGCGATGGAGTGACCCGAGAACCAGAAGGAACTGGGAGAAGAAAAGAGGAAGCCATGCTTCCATAGCAGCTGCTCACTGCAGCTGGAACATCATCAAAAGTGGAGGGAGGAGTGGAGATGCTCGGAAGACAAGAAAAGTGGCAACATGATGGAGAGAGTTAGATAGGGAGCAGATTGGAAGATGGGGAGCAGGGAGGAATCGGCTGCTGACTGCAGGGAGGAGTCGACTGTCAGCTCCAGGGAAGAATTGACTACTGGCTTGCTGGTGAGGATGGGAGACAGCATCTCTCTGGAAGAGATAGGGGAAAAAAAGAAAGAAAAAAGAAAGGAAGGTCTGCCAGGGTGTGGTCCTGGGGTCAGTTCAACATTGAGGAGCTGAGACTCAGACAAGGAGAGGTGGCGGAGACATATATTAACATATAAACTTTTATTGAATCTTTGCTTTAAAAAAAACAAAAAAGGTCAGGTGAAATTTCCATTGTAAAAGAGAAAAAACCTGAAAGATACAACAAGCCCAGCTCCATTTAAAGTACTTCAAGGTGAAGTCAATCTGTTTTTTGAGACACTCATATTTTAGAAGAAAAGACAAAACCTTATTTGTGTTTATGCTGCTTGAGTTTATGTTTGATAGTTAAAGATTATAAGCGATATAATACTTACCTCTACTGGAGAAGACATCAATCAGTCACTTAGGAAACAAGCTTCTGGCAATCCATCCAGCTCAGGAGATGCTGAGACCTAAAAATCAAGATGTAAAAATTAGATACATACCTAATAAAAGAATCATAGTTCAAAGAACAACCTGTGAGTTTTCATGTTCTGGTTAAAAAAATAAATAAATAATATCTTTTTTTTTAATGAGTAAAAGTCAGAACCTCAGTAGTATAGATCAGTACTTCATTGCCCTGTGGTGTTTAAGTTACATCTTCCCAGACTTTTTTTACAAGATGCAGCAGGTGGGACTCAAAGTCACCAATGAAAGAAGGAAATGAAGAATAATCAGGCTATTTGGTATCTAATCTAGTCAACTGAGGTTTATATATACAGGGGTGGGCAAAATACGGCCCACGTATTTTTGAAAATTAAAATGTATCTGTCTTTGATTCCTGTCAAAGATGGTAGGAACCAGGGGCAGTAGGACCCAGGGGAAGCTTGGTGGGCTCCCGCAACAGCAGGGCCTACCCAGCCCCAACCTCCACAAGCCAGAAGCCCCAGCATGGGCTTCTGGCCTAGGACCACATGGCTGCCTCAGCACTGGAACCTTAGGTAAGGGGGATGGCGGGAGGAAGGGCAGGGAAGGAGCTGGTGCTGAGCACGGGGAAAAGCAGCCCCTCACCCGCCTGTGGTCAGACCAAGGGGAAGGAGGTGATGCCTAGCAAGAAGGTGGCACAGCTGGGTGGACCCATCTTGTACATCAAGGGGTTTGCCATCACTGATCTGCTGGGCTAGAGACCGAAATCTTGTGGATGATACTTATCAGAATGAAAAGGAAGCTGAGAAACATTTTAAAAAATTGACAAACTCAGACAAAAATGGTACTATGACAGGGGTTCCAAGGAGTTACCACAACTACATAACAAAGTTATGGTGCTTATTTCAGATGGATGAGTGTGGAAACAGAAAGCAAACAGTTTCCGATCAAGTAGTTCCCAGATCCTATCAAGTAGTGACACTGGAAGGCCAGATTTTAAGAAGGAACAAATGACACTTGCATCTTGTAAAGGGGAGAAAAGAAGCAATATTACAAGATTCACTAAAGGAAACAGAGCTAACATCAAAACAACAAGAAATGGCAGAGGAGATTGAAAATGACACAGAAGTAGAGACATCTGAAAAAGGAAACCAAACAAGAATTGAACCAATAAGGATTGAAAATGCAAAGAAACTGAGAACTAGAGCTAAAAAGCCAACACAAAGGGTGTGTCCACACATTGCCATACAGCAATGCTGCTACAGCACCATTGTGTAGTACTTTCTTTTGGAAGTACTAAAGCATGGTGCAGTAACTGCTAAAACAGGGAGCGCAGTAACCGCTAAAATGAGGGACCAAGCCAGCATCTCAGGTGAGCAGATCTATGCTGCCCCACAATAGCCCATGGGGTCCCTTGCCACCTACAGCCACTGGGACATATGTGCCTTCCCCTTGGTTTGACCTTCAGTGCCTTCCTCCAGAGGGCTGGGCCCAGCTTCCCAGTCCCTGGAATTAGTTGCTACTGAAGTCCCCCACTTGCTCCCACCCAGCATGAGCAGTGGGGCAGAGCTGTATGAGTGTGTAGCACCTCCATAAGCATGGCACCCTGGACAGTCGCCCATGCCATTTGCTCATAAAGCCAGCTTTGCTTTCCCATCTAAAACCCAAAACAGCTGATGAATGTGGAATTTGACCTTTTTCCTGAGAGGCAAGAGATGTAGCTTAAATCCCCTTAAGACAGTATTAAATCAGGTATGCTACGTCCCATGTGAGTGTTCTAACTACTTAGAAGTCATGTAAGGGGAAGAAAAAGGGGGTGAGGAAGCAAATCAGTTATCATCACGATTTTTTTCCAGGCTGTGGTTCCTTATTTGCAGCAGATATCTATATGTTCAAGAATAACACACAGCTGTCTTAATCTTTTCTTGCTAGCTCACTTTAGACAGTTCCCCTTCAGTGTGTAGGCTCTTGTGACTCCTACTATAAAGCTTCCAAACTCTCTCCAATATGCAGAGATGATCCTAGCAGGGCGCGATGCCCAGGGGAAATCAACCTGTGCAGGGCCTGGACATGAAGCTGCAGCAGGGTGGGGATGGGGGGGAGGGAGTGGCAAGTGGTTGGATGTGAAGCTGGTAGCAGCAGTGGTGGCAGTGGCAGCAGCAGCGGTGGTGGTGGTGCAGGTCCTGAAGGAGGGGCTGCGGCCACTCTGCCCAGCTCCGCAGGGCCCCCCAAAGCGTAGGGCTCGGGGCACTTGCCCCAATTTGCCCTCCCCTAGGGACGGCCCTGCCAGTATGCAAGGGGAATTTGACATCCAACTCAAGGCCATGTGGCCTTTATGTGACCCCAACATTTTGGCATAAAAACTCTTACTTCCCTTTGTGGATCTAATTTGTGTGGCTGTTAAGAATTTTACAGTTAGAGTTGAGACTACAGTACAGAAATTCCTGGATCAAAATTCTTGTACATGGATCACAACTGATTTACCTGAATAAATTCATATTATGTATTCTTCATGCATTATTAAAGACTGGGATGAGGGATTATTTGGTAAGCTCGTCTTCTAATAGCAATACACTGGTTCAGAGAGGCATGAACTTTCATAAGTGACAACCTACTTTGCTATCATCTGATGAAGTAATCTGTCACTTATGCAGGCTTATAGCTCTCTGGAGCAGTAAGTGTCTAAGGTGCCACCCTACCTGTCTGCCTGACTTCAGACTAACATGAGTAACCAACTCCCAAAAAGATACAAGGGTATAATAGTACACAAGATTATTGCAAAGTCTGTTCATAATATCTATTCCTCATGGTGTTTTCACTTCAGTAAAATCGTATCAAATAGATCAACTCCCCACTCTCAATTTGATAGCACCCAGCAGATTCAAAGACTTTCTTTTGCTTTTCAAATTACTTCAATTTTTGCAAGGCATTAGAAGTTCTGCACACACTGTTTCCAGAGGGGCGATTTGATTTATTGTTTATAGTAAAAATCAAAGACAATGAAGTTGAATTTCTGCTTTGTAATTTTGTGCAGAATTGGAAAGGAACATTATATAAGTAAGTAACATAGTAGAAAGCATTCCTTTATCAACAAGTCAAATATTTTAGGTCTTGCAGTGTCCCATATTCAGGTTTCAGATTTGATGAATTTTTAGCAAAATAGAGAATTCTATAAACAGGGAATTGAATTTGCCAGTACATGATTCCAACTACTTCAATTTTTAATTTAAGTAAGCACTCATCCATTATGTATAAATAGCAGAGTTTGAGGAAAAAAAACCTAATTCTAATCTGTTACTCATATTCACAAGAATTTGGACACTTAAGAGTTAAATCAAAATTTTACTTAATATAAAGCACTATTTCAAATACTATTTCCATCTGCCTACATATAACCAAGCAAATGCAAATGTATTTTTTAATAATGTGGCATGCTGATACTAGGTTTTCTGTTAACAAAAATGCATATATGTTTTCTTCTGAGAGTTGGTCATGTGTTTACTAGGACAGCAAGTAACAGTGTGGTTTTTCAGAAGTGTAAAATCTGTATCTTCTAAAATATATATTTTCAAGCCTCTATTCACACACAACTGAGTGAAATAGAATTATAAATATATCCTAAGCACCAGAGAATTTGCATTTTCAGTGAGCTGAGGTGAAAAAATATAATTTTCCTTGCTGAAATTTTGTGAGCTATAAGGATTATTCAGCTGGGTACCTAATGCACAAAACAATTTATATCTATACTTGTTGTAGCCCATGGGCCAGGGAAATTCTTCCCTGTAATCAGCTGAATCCACACATGCAACAAGAGTATTTGGTAGAGAAATGTAAAAACACCACAATTCACTAACTTGACTGATAGACAATAAAGTATACAAATACACAGAAGAAGGGGGATGTTATTTGGTAAAAGGTGATATGAGAATTCAGGTCAACAGGAAGAGTAACTTAATAATATTATCTACTTAGTCATGATAATTTTATCTCTGTTTATAACATTGGTGAAAATGACATTGGGATTCTTGGTACATTTCTGGTGCCATATTTTGAACCATATGTTGAAAGGGGGAAGATGCTGGAAAGAGTCATGAAATTATTTAAAGGCAAAAAGAAAATGCCCAACACCAAAAATGCTTAAAGGCTTCCATCTGTTTAGCTTATAAAATGGAAAAATGACTTATGACTGGAATAGAGGGTATAAAGGTACCTCCACCAGGAGAACATACCAACTTATTAATAGTCTCTTTAACTTAACAGACATAACAAAAACTAAAAGTTGGGAGCTGAAGCCAGCAAATTCAAATTGGAAATAAGACAAAAAAAAATCTGTGAAGGGTGCTTAACCCATGCAACAAGCTAAAGAGGACAAAAGATTCTCCGTCTCATGGAGTCATTAATCCAAAACTGGGTACCTTAATCAATCACAACTGATTTGGCACATTACAGGGGTAAACAAATGAAATACAATGACTTCTTTTATACAAGAATTCAGAGTAGGTGATCTAATGGTCACTTCTTTGTTTAAAATCTATGAGAATCCCAGGCCCTAGTTGGGAGGCAGATTAGCACTGCTAATGGCAAAAAAACCTAGAATTTGGCTCAAGATTTCAATGGAGTCAAAATTAGAGTAGAGAACAGAATGCACAAACCTCTTGAGTCTGCTAGCATAATATGATTTCTGAATACACAAACATGTCTTCTTTCACAGCCAGAAGACACATTGGTTAACTGTGTAAGCTACTCTTTAATTATCTGGGTGAAGTCATCTGTTGTTCACCAGCAAGCAACAGCCTGAGCAGCAAGACAAACTAATATGGTTCATTTGTAGCTGTTTCCAGAGACCAAAGGGTGGGTTGTCTCTACAAGTGCAAATGTGCATTCCCTGAGGATAACCACGAGTGGCACATATTTGTTTACTACTACTACTGCATTTGTTTTGATTGTTTAAAAACAAGTGCATAACAGCTAATGAAGTTAAAGGGTTATTTTGAAAGGCCAGATTAAAAAGCAACTTTAATTATGGAATCTTGATTACACGTCCATAGCATATATAATTAAAAAGAGTAAACAACCTAGATTCATGGAAGAAAAAAAACAAACTATGTTTTGCTAATTCCTGAATATCTTACCATGGTATATTATCAGTGAAATGTGTGTACATGCACACATACTTTAGAAAAACCTAAAAGGATGATCTTACATTGGTTCTGTATCATAAAGATGGATGTATTTGCTTTGTGCAAACCATTGCCCATTTAAAGCTTCCATAACTTCCTGCACTATTAGTTATTCCATTTGCTTAGAAAAATACTATGTAATATTCATGGCTCATAAATCTTCTCAAATGTTATCTTTGAAATTTCTCAGCACTACATTTCCTTCTCCCATGTGACCCTCATTCAGTGAACTTGATATAATACATTAAAAATCATGAATCCGTAATACTTATCTCTGCCATGCTAACATTGTGAACTTTACTTTGCATAAATTATTACGAAGCAGGGATTTATCTATTTCTGTGTGTGCATTATTTTGGAAAAAGAGCATATTAATATTACCAGTCTATGTCCAGACTTTGTGTAAGTATATGTCCTTCAATGGGAATACACCAAGGATAAAATAGGCTGTGTTTTACTTAATTTGTTAAATAAGTGAGAATCTGCTGAAACTCTTTTGGTATCTTGTTGAAAGAATTTTTACCAGCATGCAGAAGAACAAAATTTGGTTCAATATGTTTTCAAAATGGTTATCAGAACAACCCCCCTTTTGTTAGAGCTCACTTTCCCAGCCCCACCGATTCTGGGATGGCTAAGTACTAATCTGCTCCTCCTCTCCCTCTCTCCCCATGTAACTTAAAGGAGTTTACAGATGATACATTTCTTGATGTATCATCTTCCAGCGTTCTCAAGGAAATGAAACGGTGTCACGGAAAATCTTAAAGGTGTGCTGACAACACAGAAGAACTGGAACTGACATGCGCAAGACAGGCTCATGGAATTTTCCATTGGGCTCACCCAGCATGTGTCCCCTGGGTGACCCCAAGAGCTGTCAGTCAGGCTGACCTACTTTTCAGCCCTGCGCATGCTTGGTAACAGTGAAGAGCTCAAACTCACGCATGCTCAACCAGCTAAGAGCATGATGTCATTCGGCTAGAAAGTTCTTTGAGGGACGCATTCTAATTGGCCACAAAATTGTTATAAAAGGTTAAGGAGCCCCTCCCTCGGGGTGGAGACCAAGTTAGCTGGAGACAGAGGCTGTGCCTTTCAGCGCTGTCTCTCAGTCAGGCTCTTAGGCCTATTGGTCTCTTCCCCGGCTTGGCGCTTCGTATCGTTCTCAATTGCTGTTTCGATATACCGATTTTCTGGCTTACGATTTACCTTTGGCACCGATCATTGACCACCGATCCGGATCTTCCCTACTGTTTCAACTTTGGCTTCATCTATGATTTACCTGGTGTTCGACCTGGGCTATCATCTTGACCACGATTCTGCGCAACCTCACTGGCTTTTGACCTCAGTTTTGATCTCCGACCATCTGTTCGTCCACTTGGACTGGCGTCACCTCGTTACAGTTTCGTTGTTTGTTTATCCTTACATGAGCCATTGACCAGCCCTGGGACTATTAAGTTGAGCAGCCGCCCCTAGCCCTCTGGGGTTAGAAAGCAAGGGCTCACTTAAGAACCCTGTGGGCCAACGGACCCTCTCGTTGTTTAAGTTGTACCACTGTAACCGAAGAAGCAACTCTACCTACGCCTTCTAAGCGTAAGTGAAATAAATCACCTTTGTTCTAAACCATTACACTTCCGTGCCTCAGACCTCCATGCCAATAATCCCTCCTGTTCGTGTTCCAATTGCCAACCCCGGCCCACCGTGACCTTGGGGCCCAATTCATTCGGCGATTTTCCCTGACAAACGGCAGCAAGGCATTGGAACACCCCTAATGGAATACTCCTACTACTTCCACTTTGTTCTGGGTTGGTTTCAGAAACTGATAATACAGAAATGAAAGAAAGGAAGAGACTACACTGATTATTCTCCATAGAAGACCTAGAGCAGCAGTTCCCAACCTTGGGTCGCAACCCAAATAAGGGCTGCGGGGGCAATGCCAGTGGTGTCACACACAAAGGATGAGCCATGCCATGTGCTGGGAGCTCCCCCACCCCCAAGACGCCACCACCACCGCACTGTGCTCCCATCAGCGGGTCACGGCAAAACAAGGTTGGGAACCACTGACCTTAGTGATGCAACCATGGCCAGATTCCACTAGCAGCATCCTACTGTGTGGCCACTGGAATTGATCACACATGTAAAAAGAGTTCTGTGAACACAGAGCCTAGAAAATTGTGTTTTTAGTTCCAGTGGGCAACCTTTGCAGCAGTGAGATTATTTTTTTCAATTATAATGTTTCAGAAAAAGCTGTTAATCAGTATTGTTAAATGGTGAGACAATTATTTCTATCATCTCATAATCAAAAATAACTATTACAGTTATTCTTCTACCTGATGACTAGATAGGAAACAAATTAATTGGTGCTAGGTCATAACATTTTAAATATTTACAGTTTATTTGTGTTTTTTAAAGTTCCCCATCTCTTATTCAGCTAGAAGAAACTTATTAGATATGTCATCTGGCATTTATGCAGCACTCAAAGATTGAATCACTGCTTTGCAGATGTGAGCATCTTTGATCATACATAAAAAGTTTAAATAATCTAACTCCTTTAATGTACATGCAAAGAAGGTGAAAATGAAAGTTTTGAGTAAAAAATTGAAGGCTCAATATTATCCCTTTTAAAAGTTGTGGTCAAAATGTGCTCTTGTTGGACACAAATTTGCTGGAGAATACTGTATAACCAATTAATTCACTTTATTGTGGCATATTATTCCATGTTATTCTGTGACCAGATATCAGAAAGTTTGTGGTACAGGAGTCAGGTGACTGAAAACGAAAGCTACTATCACAAAACTACTTTTCATATGCTCTACTACTACATTGTTAAACATCAGTCAAATAATGTAATGGTTGCAGCATCAGTTGCTTAATTGAAGCAAGTATTTAATCATTAGCACCTGTTTAAATAGCTTATCAATTTCTCATTGCTTAAAGAAATTCAACTGTACTTCAGGATTGAAAACTTACTAGAGCATTGTTGTGCATAGTCTGGATGCTACTGCTTTCCAGCTGTGTATTTCATTACTTCAAGTCTGACACAGTAAGTGACTCATGAGCATTATAATGAAGGAGGAGAAAAAAGATCTAGTGTAATACTATATTAATTCAATATATTGTGCTCACAACTAAGGAGACTTACCAGAAGCATAGTGAGTTCCTTTGACACCCTGAGCAGAGCAGGCTGGAAAGGAAGTGGAGGTACAGCCTTACCTGCCATGACTTGGGTTTCCTGATTTCTTGTAACTGTTGGTACGTAGCACTACAGTTGCTATGGCTGAGGCACAGACCGTACACAAACTGGCAGCAACAATCCTAAAACATGTGCTCCCCAGGGGTCAGTAGTTTGGTACCTTCTCTAAGTCTGGTGCCCCATTTGGCCCTCTGCTTGTCACATGCTATGCTACTGAGACGTATTACTGTTGCCAAAGTAAGCAGTAGGGCTGTACAAAGCTTCACGGGTTGATTCTATTTGATGTAGATTTGGCCTGATTCAGTGGCCAAATCTCCAAATCTGAATCAAATCAGAGGACCAATTAAAAGGTCCAAATTGATTTGAACCTCTCTGAATTGATTTGGAAAAGATTTGGAGAGTTTTGGCAATTCAGGCAGTCCCTGCTGGCTGCAGCAGGGAGCTGGACCCAGACTCCATGCTGGTTGTGGCAGGCCAGTAGGGGTGCTCCTGTGTTGAGCCACCCACCTCACTGTGCCCAACTACCTTCCAGCCTCCCAGTGCCTCACATCTGGCTGACCCCCCCTT
>NW_017729034.1:48001690-48031800 GCF_001723915.1 Gavialis gangeticus | reverse complement strand
ATTCTGGCTCTGTGCACCCTGGGAAACACAGGCCTAGTAGCCCTTGAGGGTACTTGATTCACTTCAAGAACTTGGGATGCTTCTCTCAGTCAGAAGCACAAGTAGTGGTCTCCCTTAGTCAGCTGAACCAAGGGGACCCCAAGGCATAATTTAGACCCACTCCCAATAAGTCTCCCACACTAGGTACAAAGGAGAACTTTATTGTTTACAAGGAGTAGGGTTGTGTCACAGGGCACTGCCACACCCTGCTCCTAGGGAGCTATGAACTTGAGGGGGGAGGGTGTGTTGCAGGGCACTGAAGTGCCTGCTCCTAAAGAAGGGCAGGTGTGGGTTGCCAGGGCAAACACAGAGGTCAGCTGACGGGAAGGGGGCAGGGCCTGGCCTATATAAACAGCTTAGGCTGAAGCCAAGAAGGCAGTTCCCCTCTGGCAGTTGAGGAAGGTGGAGCTCTTCTGGAGCAAGCAGAGCAGGAGAAGCCTGATGACCTGAGTAGCTTATGGGCGAGAATACCAGGCAGAGGAACCCCTGGCAGGGATGGTAATGTTGATGAGCCAGAGGGCTTAAGGTCGACATTTTAGCCAAGAGGCTTGGGTTTTGTGTTACAGCCAATTGGCTTATGGTTCTGGTTATTGTTACGCCGGAGGACTGGGTGAGGCTGTAGGGGTTGGAGGAGGCCTCGTGGGAGCTCCCCAGTAGAGTGGGGGGTTCCTGGCGCTGGAGAAGGCGCTGTGTTTTGGGGTGTCTCGGCCCCAGTGTGGGCAGAAGCGGGAGGAGCCCAGTGCGGACGCAGGCAGGAGGCCCCAGTGAGGCACAGGACCCAGAAAGGGGGTCTGGGGGCCAGGTAAGGCCGAGGCCACCTGAGCCCCAATCATGGGAAGCCCAGTGTGGGCGCATGCAAGAAGGCCCCAGAGCGGGCAGGAGCGTGGAGACAGGCCCCAGAGTGGGCGGGAGGGTGAGCAAGGCCCCAGAGCGGGTGGGAGCGTGAGTAGAGCCCCAGGGAGGGCGAGAGAATCACACTGAGCCCCAGGGAGGGCATAGGGGAATAAGAAGCCCCAGGGAGGGCGCATGAGAGTAGAAGCCCCGGAGAGGGCGAGCACTGAGAGAAGCCCCGGAGAGGGCGTATTGGAATACGAAGCTCCGGCAAGGGTGCGGAGAAGGGCCCCGGTGTGGGCCACTAGGTGAAGACAGGCCCGGAGAGCGTCCATGAGGGCACAGGCACTAATAACAGACTCAACAACATCCAGTACATCTGAGAGGCTTGGGGCGTGGTATTAGGGGTGGTAGGAGCCACGCATAGCCCATTGGCCTGGGTGCACCCATAATCTTTCCACATAAAACAGGGGCCAGGAAAAGTAAGAGCACCGTGTCCAAGGGGACAAATAAAAGCAGCCTCCCTTAGAATACTTGAAACATCAAAGACGTGGCGGGCGAGAATGAGGGTGCTTGATTGCCAACTTGGCATGGTAGGGGACGCCAGGAGAGATCACGGCCGCTCCTGAGTCCCTGCCCTGTGACAGGTTGGAATAGGGAGATGGTAGAGCAATATCAGAGAAATCCCCTAAAGCAAAATAGCATGGCTGGGTAGCCTTTGATCATGCATCTGAGTTACTGCAAGCTATATATCTAGTTAGATATCAGGTAGTTTACTCACAAGTATCATCCAGAGGCAGGTGGAGATTCTCTCTGGAGGCAGGCAGTTCCTTGATAATGAGTTTTGAGAGAGAGAGCAAGTTTCAGCTGGTTCAGCTCTTCTCTCTCTCTGTCTGCAGTGCTGCAGACTTTAGGAGCAGCTGGGTTCTGAGTGGATCCAAAGAAGTTTCAATAAGTACAACACTCAGTAAGATACCTGAAAATGCAGCTAGATGCCCAGGGTTTAGAAATCCTGGAGCAAACTAAAGAAGTGTTAACTCAACTCCCCCCCACCACACTCTCAGAAAGAGTTACAGTCCCAACTGGGATTGATGGGATAGTGCTGGGTGGTGGTCCCCGATTTCGCAGCCTCGGCCCGCCCACTGTATCAAGCACTGAAGGTCAAAGGCGAGCAGTGGGAGTGGGGGGAGAAGGAAGAGAGGCTTCATCAAGAAATGCTGCAAGCTGTATTAGAGAGTCTTCCTCTGTTCCCTCTGGACCCCAACACCCCTAAGTATTTGGAGGCAGGAGTCCAAGGGGACACCATTAGTGCAGTGCTATACCAGCGAAGTTGACAAAGTTGAGAAAAGTGGGAGTTGTTCAAGGCTTGGAGCTGAGTGCTATCCAATGTAGAGACTTGGTATGAACCACTGCAGAAAAAAATGTTGGCATTGGTCTTTGAGTTAAAGAGGGGAAAGAGATTGGTGAAAATGCCCCCTTATGGATTCAAGCACAGCCTAAGATTTTAACTGCCTTAAAAAAGGGTCCGCCTGTGGGATCTCCACACCAAACACGGTGGCTAAAGTAGAGTTTGCAATTGGCAAAGTACCCACATTAAGAAGTGGGGGGCATGCTGAAAAAGCCAGTGCTCCCATAGTTGGAGACCCTGCGGAGGGAGAGACTATAAACCCCATAACATGTGCTGACAGCTTCGACCTGGCCAACCCCCATGCCCTGTTTACCGACAGAGCAGCTGATGGACCAGTAGCAACTTGGGCCTAGTACTGCCTTTTCTTAGAAAAACATGGGAAGAAAGACATCAGGGGAGTGCCCAACTAGCTGAATTAGAAGCAGTGAAAAAAACAATCACCTATGAGATCAGGCAGGAGTGGAAGGAAGTGAGGGTGTACACCGATAGTTGAGTGTGCATAAAGGGGGCTAGTGAATGGACCCCTATTGAGAAAAAGCTTGAAAACAGATAATGAGTTACACTTCAAAATATGGAGGTTAAACAGTAGTGCAAGAAAGAGCAAGTAAAACATCACTTTAGCATCAATTATCATCCACAAGGTCAAAGAAAAGTAGAGCATTTGAATCAAGAAATAAAAAGAAAATTAAACATTGCCCAAGAAGTTTTTGGAAAAAAGTGAGTTCAACAAGTTCTTTAAATGCTATAAGCCTTACGAACATGGGGTGGGAATGAAGAACCAACCCTTTCGCCCAAGTGATGGGACATCCCCCGATGTTTCAGTAAGAGAAGAAAGCAGAATTAGGCATAAGACAGGAAGATTTGAATCATTCTCACCGACCCCCAGTAGGAGTATACAAATAAAGTTCAAAGAAGAGAGCAAGAGGGCTTAGTCTTAGCTTGAAGGCAAGGCAACACGGTGCTGGTGAGAACTCCTGCCAAAAAGTATTGAGTCCCCTCTAACCAAACTGTTGTTTTCCAGGAATCATCATGAGCACTGAGGTGCTGCCTCTGCTGGTAAGAAAGTTAATTAAGATTAAGAGTAAGGCAATGTATTCAAACCAGTAGACCCGAGTTAGTAAAGCTAGAAGTTATTAGAAATCAGGCGTCCAAATGCAACCATTGAAAGCTACGTAACCCAATATTTCTTGTCCACCCATGGCCCATCAATAGTATGTGTCAGAGTTGTTCCTGCTTCAGCTCTATAGTTCCAGCATCTGCCCAGATGACACTAATTAAGATCAAATCTAGCAAACAGTTAATCCTATCCAGAGCCCCTATAGAGCATTTTAGTGTATATAAATCAACACCACGAAGGCTAAAGGACCTCAGTTATGAAGAGCTACCCATTGCAAAGTGCATGTATCTAACCCTCATGAAAACATCACGTTCCAGTATAAAGTGACAGTAGCTCCAGAGACTGATTAGTCTTTGCTAGCCCGCAATGATGAGTATGTCACTGAAGTTGAGGAGTTCCGGCCCACCGGAGTGAAAGATACCTGTGGCTTTGTAGACGGCAATTATAAGCATGCTGTGCACAACAGGCTGCGAGTGGACTTTGTGCTTGTGTTTTCTGAAATCGCAGGGGCAATAGCAGATTGTGCACCCAAAAAGTGCCCCATCCCAACAGAGGTATTGGACATTTTGTGCAGAGACAAAGTACAAGAGGGAGACTTTAATTTTGTAAAAGAGCAAAAGCAAAGGCTAAAAAATAGAGAAGTCATCTCCTTCTAGATTTCGGTGGGTCCCACATACCCAGAGGAGGATCCCACTGTCATGAAAGCCAAAGTCCCATAAACCTTTGTAGTATTCCCTTCAGTGTTTTTAGAAAGATTTGTAATTCTGCAGTAAGAAGTCAATGTCTACAAGGTGCACCCCTGGTGCAGCAGATGGGCAGGATCTGTTCTCTCTGCCTGGCAAAGGAGCTCAAGTCTGCACCGAAAGTTCTGTAAAGACGTGTCCACTGTACTAAGCTCCTTAAGAACAGCTGGGGCTGCGCTTAACCAAGTAGACATAAAAGTTGTAAAAAATAAACTTACCAAAATAAAACACCTCACCCAGCCCTGATGGGTTACACCCAAGGGTATTCAGGGAACTGGCGAGCATCATAGCTCAGCCCCTGGCACGGATCTTTGAGAGCTCTTGGCGCTCTAGTGAAGTGCCCGATGATTGGAATGTGGTGCCTATCTTCAAGAAAGGGAGGAAAGTAGATCCGGCAAACTACAGGCCCATCAGCCTAACCTCCATCCTGGGGAAAGTCTTGGAAAAGATTATCAAGGAGGACATCCTTAACAGACTAGCTGAAGGCAATATCCTGAGGGATACCCAGCATGGATTTGTTGCGGGTAGGTCTTGCTTGATGAATCTCATTTCCTTTTATGACCAGGTGACCTATCACCTGGACACAGTAGAGGAGATTGATGTCATATATCTTGACTTTAAAAAAGCCTTCAATCTGGTATCCCACAATCACCTCTTAACAAAACTGGCTAACTGTGGCCTCAGCCTCACCAAGATCCGCTGGCTGGGGAATTGGCTCCATGGTCGGACCCAGAGGGTGGTGGTTGATGGAAGTCAATCATCATGGTGGGCTGTGACCAGTGGGGTCCCTTAAGGCTCTGTTCTTGGTCCTACACTATTCAACATCTTCATTAATGATGTGTACTTTGGTATCAGATGTGGACTGGCCAAGTTTGCTGACAACACCAAACTCTGGGGATGGAAACAGACTACTTACTGGGGCTGTAGGGGACAAGACTAGGAGCAACAGCCTCAAACAGAAGCAAAGGAAATACAGGTCAGAGACCAGGAAGAACTTTATCACTATGAGGGTGATTAAGCATTGGCACAGGCTACCGAAAGAGGTTGTGGGACCTCCATCTCTGGAAATTTTCAAGAGCAGGTTAGATAGCCACTTGGTGGGAATGGTTTAGTCAAGGATGACCTTGCCTTGAGTCCTTCTTTCCTATGATTCTCTAATCAATCTGTACTTTTTCAAGATTAAAGAAAACCACGACATTTAAATCTCATATTAAAATGAAAACTTACAATATGGCATTTTAGCAAAAAGGAATTAGTTTGAAAAAGGTTTGAGCAAGTGTAAAAAGCAGAACAAAAATTTCAGTTCACTATTATGAATAACATGCTGTTAGTTCTATTCTTCACTTTTTTTACTTATATATAGAATTTTAAGCAATAAGAATGTTTCTTTTCACTAATGATGGATGATGAGTTGTCAGATTTTCATGGCATCTACTTTCCCTTTTTAATCATGAGGGATAATTGTCATATATGGAATGTGAATTTTGATGAAAGTGATTGGTCTGAAGACATTTTAAATATCATATGCCTCATTATCTTGCTTGCTTCTCTATGTTCTCCAAGTTTATACATTGCCTATTAATAGTATTATATTATTACTTCTGAACTGGTTATAATCTGCTTTCTTGAAACTGTAATTGGCAAAACCAATAAAAATGTTAATTCAAGAAGTGGTATAAACACCTAGTATAAATATTCACAAACTTGAATTTGAAAACCAGTGGGAAAACTCTGTTCAATTAATGATTCCATTGGAATAAATTTTTTAATGAACCTTTTTGAGCCAACATATCTTTTTTTTTCCAACTAGAGAAATGTTTCTGTTGCAGGGGAATGAAAATTAAGTTTTCATGATCTGTACTGCCTAGTTCAATAACTTGCCCTGCAGGGCTCCATCATTTCTAGAACATATTAAAAGGAAATAACATCCTGAGGCCAGGGAACATCAGTCTCAGGAGAGAATAAGAAAATGAGGGAGGGAGAAAAGGAGACAGTATCAACCAGAGGCAACAGGTGTGTCACTTGTGGGATGGGGAATGCATTATTTTTACTGTATGCCTGAGTGTAGAAAGCTGAGTGTGATTAAAGTCTAAGTAAAAAAAGGATGGTGGTAATGTCCCAAACCATCGTCTGTCTACTTGTCAAAAGAGGATGCGAGATACAGCAGACTGTTCCATTGTGCCTGCTCAGAAAGAGATTTATTTTCAAAGAAAAAAAGAAAATCCTACATTTTTAAATTTTTAAATGTATCATTTTTTTTTAAATAGAGCAGTTCTGGTCAAAACCAAATGAACATAAGTCCTATGGGAATAAACAGTTAACAGCTTACTAAGAAAGTCATGTTGTATCAAAAATTTGGGTGGGATAGTGCAGCTACTAGAGGCAGTGGTTCAGTTTCACATTAGGTTCAGTTTCCTCAGATCAGAAAGTTTTCTGTAAATATTGGAAGAGTTAGTGGGTTATTGTATGCACTCCCCATTCTCATTGCCTCAATCTACTCTCAGGAAAAAAGTTATGTTGTTCATCAATATTGGCATGCTGTCCTATTACACTGATTTTATGCCATTCTCAACTCTGCTTGTTCATGGCTGTACTCTCTGGCACAGTCGTGTAAGGCAGGTAGGAGTTACAGAAAAAATACTTTCCTTTTCCTCTCATTCCACAATATCCATCAGTCAGCCCCCTGATGCAGAGTGTCCTGTATTGTAATATGGAAGGTCTTGTTTGGCAAGGTTTGGTACCTTACGCTGTTTGTTTTCTTTGCAGCTCACATGATTTGATTTTTCACTGATTGACGCTTCTTTTTTTCTGAATGGTATTTGCTATCTACCCACCAGGAAAAAAAAGTATTACAGCAAGAAGTTGTTCCCGTATTACACAATGGCAATTTAGCACTAAGAATATCTAGCTGTCTCTAAGATAAATGAAGTTATCAAGGGAGAAAGTAAGCAAATTCTGTGCTTTCCTGGCAGATATTTGACTTTTATTTTCCTGCAGTCTTTTCACAAACAAAATAGAACTCCCAGTCTGCCTTTTAAACACAGAACTAGGGCAAATGTTGGAGACTCATTTACTTTCTTTAATTTAAAAGTCAAAACTCACCAAAGTCGAAAGAACAACTAAATAGAACTCAGACTTCTATAAGACTATAAATGGAATTGCATGTAAGATATTTATTTGCAAACATATTAACAATGGTTTGATCCAAACTCTGTCTAAGACAGTGATATTTGCATTAGATCCTTTAGCAGGGAACCAGCATATGTAGGTCTCAAAAGCCTCACTATGCAGTGCAGTAGAGAAAGGTGAATAGGGCATCCAGGCCCAGCTCTCTTCCCATAGTTGCACCTGTTGCTTTTTTCAGCCTGGTATAAGTCCCTTAGTCTCATTGGGAATGCCAAAGACTGGTCATAGAGTTTGACGTTGCCTTTTCCCTAACTTTAACTCTACCAAAGCCATGCTGAAAAGTATTGGTAGAATGCCATTGTTAGCATAGCCACTGTCAATGCTATACTTTTTTCCAACACTAAATAGCTCTTTACCATTAAGAGATATCACTCTAGCATCTTCCAAGAATGCTAACATTCACAGGGAGTCAGCAAGAGTAAAATCCCACCTTCTTTTCTCTCCTTATAAAGAGCTATGAAAGGCAAAAGGACCATTCTACTTTTATTCAGCTTTATAGATCCATGTAAGAGGAAGTCAAAATGGCAATGAGATAGATATTCTGGATCAAATGCATATAAAAGTTAAAAAGCAGTGGCTAGTTTCATCAGATTTTTTTATGTATGGACCAACTGCTCAAGGGAGAAATAAATTCACTAAAGCACACAGCAGTAAACTGAACAAGAATTGGCATCAGTTCAGTAGAGTTAAATGTAGGTAAGTAAAATACAGCAGATATATCACTTCACTACAAGAAGTGCACTTTTCAATATTAAAATGGATTCAAGGAAAATAGAATAATTCTACCTAGGAGAGGTAGAAGTATTATGGGAGGAATGCCAATTTCCTAGAAATATGAAAGAATATATATTCTTAATTATTCCTATAAATAAGAATATATAATTCAGATTAACAGAAGGCTTAAAGTCCATTTGCATTTCAAAGAAGACATGTGAAGGGAAATAGATTATTTTATACTTTGTACTATTTAGGTATAAAGATAGCATAAAAAATTATCTGGCACGGTTCTTAAAGCTGCATAAACAATTAGGAAATGTATATACAGTATTTATACAACACTCAAAGGTAACAGGTATTTTTAGGTTCTTAGGATGAGTCAGAGGATTCTAAAGTAGAAAGTATTGTCTCAGGTGAGCCCCTTCTACCTCTCTTCTCCCTGCTGTGTTGCTGGAGGATACTCAAAATCTTATTAGGTCTCCAGACTCTGAAAAGCCACTAATCCTAATTGTTATGAAAAAGTTAAACAGTAGCTTAACTAAGGGGGAGTGTCCAGCAGGCCTGGGCATCACTTCTATGGGGGAAGTGGGGACAGAAAAACAGCTGTGACCACAGCAGTGGTTGTTCATACTGCTGTGATCCACATCATAGCAGATGCTTCTTTGGATGTCACACAACTGCCTGAGGTGCAGAGGTGTCTGGCTATGCTGATGGAGTTAAATCCAGGGAGGGAAAGTTTAGCAAAAGGGTAGTATTTTTATCTGATGGTATAGTCATTGCCATGACTGATCCTAATACCATGTATATACTTTCTCATGGCACAGTGGATGGATTCAATCAACATGTCTAAACAGACAAGTGGTCTCTAACCTGAAAAGCTAGGGAGTAAGCAGCTCACTGCCTTTCTCACATTCCCCATATAAGCTCAGGTCAGTGATGCTATAGGTACAGGAAATTCCAAGGATGGGCTATCAGTTCTGCTGTCCAGGTTTGGACTTTGTTTATTTAGTCAGTTTCAAACATTGTCAGGTCATTTACCTGGTGGCTCATGATTGATTCTCATCTATATTTTAGTGTTGAAATTCCTTCCTGGCACACTGGCACCATGCCTGGTAACTTCAAGGGTGGTTCATCATTCCAGTCCATTTCAGCTGTTCTGCCCTTCAAATTAGGAGAAAATTGTGGAGAGAATACCACGTTCAACTATCCCGTAGGCCCTGGTGAGCTAATGAACTTGTATTTTGGATACTATTGCCTGATCCTCCCCTCCTGAAAGAGCTAGAGAGGATCAGGAAATAGTTCTCTATTGCCTTAAAATGGACCCACCCTACAGTATAAGTCACTGAAGTGTTGTACAGGATACAAAGAATTGAAGCTGACTGTGTCTTATCATGGCCTCTCTAAGGGCTTGCAAATTCTGAACGGCAGGGTTCCAGGCATTCCTTTTCAGCTTGATTGATGCCTTACCTTCTTTTACCCATCTGGGATGCTGCCACTATCAGCCAGAAAAAGCCAGAACACTTCTATAAGTTATTAATGAAGATGTAATGGCAAACATGAATACTGAGCTCCCTTATGCCTACATGTACATATGTTCTGTGGACAGTCAAATAATCCCACTCTGCAGACCTCCCAGTCCAGTACCTTCCTTTAGCACTAAATTCCTTCACACATGCAATCTTTAACATGTGTGAAAGATTGTTTAATGGGGTGAAATGGGCTGTATTCGATTCAGATTTGGATTTGGCCTGAATCAGGGACAGTGATTTGATGTGTTGATTCGGATTTGGATCACTGTCCGTAATTCAGTTTGGCCAAATCCGAATCTAAATTTTCAATGCTGATTTGGAGAATCAGTGATTCGGCCATAGACACAGCTTTAAATATTTTTTCTACATACCTCAAAGTACCAGGCATGGCTCATGAATGCTGCAATGCTGGGGCAGATGGGGCATCCAACACGAGTGTGGAGGGGGCCCCGTGTGTTCGGTGGTGAACCCAGAAGTGGACCGGAAGTACTTCCAGTCCACGTCCAGACCTGCCACCGAGCATGCTGGGCCTCCCCCCTGCACCCCTCCTGGCTCAGCAATCAGCTGCAGAGTGACCCCAAGTGCCCCTCCAGACCCAGAAGGCATTAGTCACTGAGCTGGGGGGGCGGGGAGGGGGTGTGCGCTCCCTGGTGGACCTGTAAGTGGGCCAGAAGTGCTTCTGGTCCACTTCTGGCTCTGCTGCCAAATGCACTGGGCAGCCCCCCATGCTTCTGTGGGATGTTCTATGCACCCCAGCATCTCAGCATTCACAAGCCACCTGGTACCTTGAGGTATGTAGAAAAAACATTTAAAGCTGTGTCTATATCTGAATCACCTAATCTTTCCAAATCTCTCTGAATCAATTCAGAGGGTTCCGATTTGATTTGGAGAGATTAAAGGGTCTCCAGATTTGATTCTGATTTGGAGATTTGGCCACCAAATTGGGCTGAATCTCTGCCAAATTGAATCAGGGACCAAAGCTTTTCACAGTTCTAGTGTTTAACATTAGAGTGTTTAACAGAAGAACAAGGTGATGTGTGAACAATACCTGAATGTCAAAGCTGAAACTGGAAATACAGTATTTGAAAGCAACATCACTGTTTAATTAACTTAAATAAAACAAAATTGTCTTTTTATGGGTGTTTAGTAACATATTTAAATAATGGCACATTAATTAAAGATGAACTACAAAGAAATCTCAGTCAGAAGTGCAAATTATAACAAAACCTAATACCCAAATTAGGATCTCCATGATTAAAATTATTTTCCCTTCAATCCTGTCAAACACAAAGTATGTTAATTAAATTGACTGATTTGCTCTTCTTTCTCTTTTTCAGAATACCTTCTACAGCATACTGGAACTTACACTGGTTAAGACTGACTATCTTTTTTTGCCAGTGAAGAAGAAGCTACAATTCTTCACAATACCAATTTTTTAAATTAAAAGTTGTCACTTAATGCATGCTAGGGAACAGGATCTAGTGAATTTCATTTAAAGATAATTCAGCACTCAAATACCATAAAAACCAACAGGATTGAGGTGCTTTGAGGATTTGGACTGAGTTACCCTAAAAAGTGTAAAGCATATAGTTATTTCCTAAGCCATGGAAAGTGCATTTGTACTGTAGTTCTTCAATAGAAATTAATTCCTACTTTTCTGACTGAAGAAAGTTTGAGTAGTAATTTTTAGACAAATCAAATCAGTGCTCTAAGATTTTGCAGATCTAATAAATTGAGTTGATGAGTAACTGGCTGGTTAAGAGTGTTTAATCAGAGCTTATTAAAGCTATAATACTCAAATACTTTAATTATTACTTTTAGAAACAAGTGGGATGGTATTTGCTTATCTTGCAGGGTTTTCTAGCTGATGCATATCCATAGTAGGTTCAGGCTGATAGACAGTGTGAAGGAAGACTGCTGAGCATAGTTTCCTGAGGGCACATATGAACATTATACGTAGACTGGTCTAAGTGAATGTAGATCGATCTAAACCCATAACCGTATAGAATTTTGGGGCATAAACCAATCTAAAATTGGTGCAAGTGATCTAAGACAGACCTTGTGTGAGGTACACTCAAATGAGATAGATTCAGGTTAGACAGATGTATCAAACTTGTGTACTGTTCCAACTATTGATTCAAGTTAGATCACTGTCTTCTGCTCATGCTGGGCTGCTCTGGCTGAGTGCCCAGCAGACCCTGTCCAAGTACCAAGCAAGCAAAGCCCCTCTTCTGAGCCCCACCTCCACCCTAGAACCATCTGTGAGCCACAGGAGGTCAGCAGGAGGAATCAAGAGGCCCTGGGACCTAGGCATCTGAGTCCCTGGGCTGTTCCTCTGCATCCCCAAAACCTAGTCACAAAGTACCCCATGAAATAAAAGCAGACCCCAACACTGAGCCCATGAGAAACCCTGTACTTGAACACAACCCCACAGACCCTGACCCTGGCAACCGTGAACCTGGCCACGTACCCCAATTCCCTCATGCTCGGGCTCCAACCCTGGCACCACATACCACATCTCAAAGGCCAGAGCCAGGCACTCTGTGACCCATATGCCAGCATAGACACATCCTTCCTCTCAAGCAGGAGCCAGTGTGGGTAGCTCATCTGTGGTAGGCCAGGGTGGTCGTGAAAGGGGCAGAACACCTTCATAGTGGTGACCATGTGACCTTTGCAGTTTGAACACTGCCAGAAGGTACCTGCTTAACATTCAGTACACTAAGGTCCTCCATCTTAATAAAAAGTCCCCAGCTCTGGTAATTCAGATTCATGGTGAGACTCTGGAGAAAGCTGAGTATTTCCCATATCTTGGAAGCCATGTCTCACAGAAGGCTGACATTGATGAAGAAATACAGCATTGCCTCAAATGTGCAAGTGAAACCTTCAGATGCCTGAGAAAATAGGTGCTTGAAGATTGCGACATCAGATGCAAATCCAAGATCAATGGTTTATCAAGCAGTTGTGATCCCCAGTTTACTGTATGGAGCTGAGTTAAGGACAATGTATAGGATATACCTCAAATTATTGGCAAAGTACCATTAATGCTGCCTGTGGAAGATCCTTCAGGAAGACAGATGCATGAATATTAGTTTCCTCTTCCAAGCAACCATCATGAGCATCAAGGCCAACATCAGCTTTTCTGGGCTAGCTATGTGATCCAGATGTCCAAATACAGACTCCTGAAGCAAATTTTATCCCCCCAGCTCAGTCAAGTTGTACGCTCAAGAGAAGGGCAAAGAGAGTGTTTCAAAGATGTCCTCAAGGCCATCTTGAAAAAATGCAACATCTATATCAACTCATGGGAGACTATCACCCAGGACTTCTCTAAATGGAGGAAGATTTTGCTGTAAGGATCTCAGTACTTTGAAACCTTATAACAACAACAGAAGACAGAAAATTAGAAGTGGCAGAAACAGCATGTCGCAAATTAAATCAAGAATCCAAAGCCACACACCCTGCATAGAAACATGTACCTGAGTTTCAGAAGAGTCTGTTGATCCTGGATCAGCCTCAGCAGCCCTTTTTTGACCCACAGATAAGATAATGATGGAATACAATCGTCTTTGACTGTGACGGACTGCTGAAGAAAAAAAGAAAGATCTTTCAGGGCCATGCTCAGCTGCTGGGAGAAACAAAGTCTCCTCACAGATGCCCAGAGTATTGGTACTGAAACAGCAACCTTCCCCGTCTCCCCCCACACACCCATCCTTACCTTTGCACTCATGGAAAGGCACTAAAATAATTTATTGAGCTCTGCAGGAAAAGGCAAAAAAAGCAGATACAAGTCCCAGTACTCTGTACTCTGCCTCGGTTGGCAATTCCATGAGGCCAGGTGGCAGAGAGGATGCCAAGATCAGGGATAGAAGATAACAAGCAGATATCTATGTGGTTGCAGTACAGAAGGAATGAGAAAAATTCCCCTGGCCAAACAACCCTTCTCCCTCCCTTCCAGTTCAAGAAAAGCACTGATGCAATGGTAGGAGTCCCTCACATGGGAAAAGTTATCTCAGCCAATTTGGTCCTACTGCCAGAGGACTCCCAGGTTGTGCATTTTGGAGAAGATTGCAAGTAGCACTCCAGAGCTCTCACCCCTTTCATCTGATCTGATTCCTGGGGAAAGTTCACAGAAGCCAGGTGACTGTGAGGCTCACAGCTCAGTCAGTCACTGTACCGATTCTTCAAGCAACCCTCACTGCACCTTCCTGCAATCTCACCCCCATCCTAGCCCTGGACAGTGCCCCCGCCCCCGGCCCCCAGTTCTGAAAGAAAGCAAGCCCCACCCCACCCACTCACAAACATGGTTCCATCCTGGTCACAGACAGCACCCCCCTGCCTACCCCAAACACTGAAAACAAAGCAACCCATGCCTCCACCCCATCCCAGTGTATTCAAAGCAGAAGAATGGTTCTGGAAAGCCAAGGGTAGAAAACAGCAGGACTCTTCTTAGGCAGCCAGAGTGTGGGGCACCTTTGTTGGTTAGGTCACAATGGGTTCAGCATTGTGTCAATAGTTATGGTGACCTCAAACTCATCTGCAGCCGTTATGTCATCACAGCAGAGCCACAGCTAGGACACAAGCTTGACTCTCACATTAAATGGCAATGAAGGCTTCCCCTGCATGTCAAACACCTCCCAGGGGACCATGCCTTGCAGCAGAGCACAGTGTATTGGCTGGCATTCCCCTTAGAATACTAGTAAACTCATCCTTCTGGACCTGGCCTACTTTCACTAGGGAATTATCATGAGTGAAGTACCGCTCCTAGACAGAAACAGCACTGAAACATCTCTCCTGTAAGAGAAGGATGTGGGGGCGGAGTTGGTTTAAGAGCTCTGCCAGCATTCTTCTGAGTGGTCAGTCCCTGCCTGCTCCAAGAATGATATGAGTCCCAGTTGGGTCCCAGATCCCTGGACTCTCTGAAGGAGTGGAGCAAGTGCCCATCAGTTCCTGGAGAGCAGAAAGGGGGAGTATGGGGGAAGGGCCAAGACAGAGGACTTAACTAAGCTATCTTGCTATCTCCTCATGAGTGTCCAGGTCAGTTCTACGAGAGTCCAAAACTCCTGACCATCAGCAAAACTTGGAACTTCACACAAATGCTCTCTCCCCCTTGTCAAAGTGCAGAAATAGCATCAGTGTAAAGGAAGATGATGATGGCTTAAAAACAGAACACTGCACTGCTGCACAGTACATGAAAGATGTCCATAAAAGGCATCAAAGAAGCAAGGAGGAGATGCTCCAGGCTTTGGTCAGTGCCTCTGAGAGCTGGGCATGCACAGCTAACTCTTGGAGACATGGGTGTCACAAAGAGAGACTCCAGATGTGGAAGGGAGATATTCTCTGACTACAGAATGCTTTTACCCAGGCTGCTAAGGTACAGGAACAGGGGCTCAAGATGGCTAACCCCTGTCTTGAAGAGGCAACTTATGCCTTGTGGAGCTGGCAGAGTCCCAGTACCAGGAGAGGGAATCCCAGGTACTGGAACACTTTTTTGGGTACCTACAACACCACTGACTAGAGCCAACACTGTCTCCCACAGACAGCCTATAGTCACCTGGGCCAAGGATGCCAGAAGAGGCTGCTGTTCAGCCCCTGATGGCATGCCATGCCCAGCTGTCAGGAGTCTTCCCAGGGGTGACAGTAACTGGGGTCCCATGGGAGGGACCCCTAGATGCCAGGTGGGAGGGAATGACCCTCACCAGGCCCTGACTGGGAGCTAGAGCAATGGGAGTAGATCCTGGACAGGAGAAGTGGGACAAGGGACCTGGTGATCTGTGGTCCAGGGAACCAAAAAGGTGGGTCCCACTCTGGCAGGCAGCAGTGGGTGAAAGGAGCAGGACCAGGGTGCCTGGGGCCCCAGGACACGGCCATGACACCACCTACCACCTAAGCCAATCAATTTGCCCCCAGCCCTGGAAGTCATCCTGTATACACAGGCTCCCAAACTGGTTCCAAGGTAGTCCTAGGGGGTGGGTGCAGGAGCCCTTGGAACCACAGGAAGAGCAGATCCCATCAGCCCACTTTGATAGACTATCACTGGGACAGCAGTTGGCATTGGAGCCCACCTGCCCTAGCTCATTCATTTGCCAGGGGGAGGTCCTGGGGGACAGCTTTTCTGGCCCTGTGACTCCTCTCCAGCCTGTTTACTTTTGTGGAGGAGTGCCTCAGCCATGGCAGGGATGGACAGTCCCCAAACTCAGTCTTGCCATGTGAAGTGAGCCTGAGGTGTGATTGAGGGTCCCATGGTTGGGGGCCCTGCAGAGGGATGCAGGGATGCAGGCAAGGGCCTGGGCGTCCTGTGAGGGAGCACCAGGAGTCCCTGGCCCCTGCTGTGGTGATGCCTCCTGACCTGCAGCCACCTCCACCCCCAACCCCACATTAGATATACTGTGGGTCCAGGATCACCCATATATCCATCTCCTACATAGTCTTCACTGTTTTTCATGCCCAAATCTTGGAATTAGTGTACCAGGTCTAAAGTACCCTTTCCTGAGCCTTCCCTTCAAATTTCTGTGTTGAACTCTTCCCCATGATGTATTCTCCCTGACCCCAACCCTTCCTGTTCTCTGTCCTAACTACCCCTACATATTATTTTGCCACTTTCAAAAACCTCCCCTTGCCCCAACTCACAGCCTCTGCAAAGGTTTGCTGCCATGCATCAATGGGAAGAGCAACCAAGTTGTGACATAGACAAGGTTCAACAGGTATTCTTTATAAAACAATACAAGTTTGGTAACTGCAACATTGTACACTGAGCGTGTCTCTTATGCTGTATTCCCCCTCATTGCACTGTGTGCCCCTTGGGGAAGTGGATGGAGGACAATGTTGTTCAGGAAGCCAGGGTTATGGGCAGCACTGCCCAGGATGCAGGGCCAGAGGAGTCTGGTGCCAGAGATCCATGATCTGGTGCCTGGGCATCAGCACTCAGGGACTTAAAGCTCTCTGGCCCTTATCATCTGAGGAGTGCTCCCAGTTCCCATGGAGTTAGTCAGCCATGGCTTCATGGACCCAGACTCCCTGCCACTGATCCCAATATCATTGCGGGGCGGGGGGGGGGTCTCACTCCCCAGCCTCCACACAATGCACATGCTCAGCACAACATTCCTGGTCTGCTTCCTCTGCCCAAACCTCACAGAAGACCCCCCCCCCCACTGGTCTTGGAGATGTTGCGGAGGAAACATTCAGTGGTGATGGTGCTCTACCTCCACTTTGAGGCATGTATTGAGAGCCCACCAATGTTCCATAAGGCGGCCAATAGTGCACTCCACAGTCATGTAGCACCTGCTTAGGTAGTAGTTGAAATGCTGTTTTCAGGGGTCCAGCTGCCCTGTGTAGGGCTTCATGATCCAGGGTAGGAGGGAGTTAGCCAGGTCCCTGATGATGAGGGGAGGGATGATGATGGTGTTGATAATGAAACTGGAGAATCCAAGAAGATAGTGCCCATTCTCAATCATTTGGAGGGGCAGGGAGTTGAGGAAGATACAGGAAGCATGGGCACATCCTGCACATCCAGTGAAGATGTGGGTGAAGCAGCCCTGGTGATTGACAATGCTCTGCGGGACAATGGAGAAGTATCCCTTGCAATTAATGAATGCCCAGACACCCTGGGGCATGCAGAGGGTGGGAATGAGGGTGCTGTCCATGGCCTCCATGGCCTTCTCCTCATGGGGAAGCCCTTGATGTAGAAGCTGGTAACCACTTCCTGCAGGTTGATGAGGCAGGTGAAGTGGTTGGCCAGGATGTTTTGGATGTTCTGGATGACCAGGCACACACCTGACAGAGCCTTTCTGGCCATTGACTTGCTGACACCAAACTGGTTGGTGATGTAGCAGAGACTGCTGGACGTGGCCAGCTTCAAGATGGCAGTAGTCACCCATTTTTCTGGAATGAGCGGTGGCCACATGCTGATGTCCTGGAATGTGGTTTGGTGTTCATGAAGGTGGTCTGGATCATGCAAAAGGACTAGACCCAGTTTTTTGTCCAAGATTTCATAGACATTAGGGCTGGAAGGGATCTTGGAAGATCATCAAGTCCAGCCCCTGATGTCCAGGCTGCTGGCATAGCTGATCCATTCCCACAAGTCACTGCTGGTGGCATAGGCCCATAACTGATGCTTGGCAGTCTACGGGTGGTATCAGAGCACCTCGGCATCCATGGTGTCCTGAGTGGCCTCATCCGTGTCAGCCATGTGGAAGTCAGTGGCCCAGTCCAGGATTCTTGGTGGGTTCAGGGTGCAGTAGGTGGCTCCACATGGGATAGCCAGATGGCTATCCAGATGGATAGCCAGATGGCTGTGAATAATGTCTTGTTCCTCTGGAGAGAGTTTTTCAGGGTGACAAGTAAAACACATAACAGTTCCTGGGTCTATGGGCTTGGGTGTAGGCAGTAGGGCACATGGAAGGTTGCAGACAGGCCAAGATGTGAAGGCACATGCAATTAACAAGGGATGGCACTCACTCTAGGACTCTTTTAGAAGCCTCTGGGTGGGGCACAGGGGAGGGTCAGCTTTGAGGCAACAGGTGGTTGGGGCATGGCTGCCTGTACCCAGCATCCAATCAGGAGTGACCTGGGTGCTTGGCTACACTCTTCAGTTTCTGGCAGCTCATGGAGCCTACAGGGATGGAAGTCATGGGGGACTGTCCCCTGCTAGCAGGCCTCCATCAGTTCAGGTTGTCTGCAAGTCCCTTCTCCCCCACCCCTGCAAGGGTAAATGTGTACACTGTTTGCTCCCAATATAAAATAGCTTGCTTGGAGAAAACCATACAACATAGATCATTTCCATCCTTGACTTTTTAAAGATTTCTATATGGCCTGAATGGAGAATTATGTGGATCCAGTTTGTGTGAGAATGTAAAGAAAAACTCTTGGAACCTTAATTGGCAACTGCTTGCACACACACAAAAAAGAAACTGTAGGTGCTGTTATGTGACAATGCAAAGAAAGATGGAACTGAACTTCTCTAGGTAATTATTCATTGCTCTAGAGTATATTCAGAATTTGTATTTCCCTTAAGTTTTACACCCCAATGCAAAAATGTGCATGTGCATACACATACACACACTCACATGCATGTACATCCATCATAGCTTGCTTATTTTCACCAAACTACCATACATATATATAAAAAAAAAAGCAATTTACAGGATATATGTGTTGATTTAAATATATGAATTAGGACATAACAATAGATTTGCTCTACCTCATTACTCATCACCCCATTTTATCATAATATAAAATATGAATTATTCATTTTTAAACACAGTAGGAAAACATTACCTGTGTTTAATGGGCCAAGTGGGAAATTATATTGAAAACTTGTGAACCAGACTCAGTCTAATGAAAACCATTTTATAGGGTAACTGTTATGCATGAGAAACAGATATTGATTCTTTTCAACTGTATGTCACCTTGAGGTCATAAAACCAGACAGCTGCATTTTAGATGACCACACAAAGAAATTTGTCAAAGAAAACTAAACACAGGTCATGGATCTTTCCTTCTCTAGGATACAGTAAACACATTTAAAAACTTCCTTGAGAAAATGTTAAAATTATAGTTATAAGTATTACATGGCTTGGTAGAGTTGGTAAACAATACAAGATCCCATGCATTGTGGCTACATAGATACTCGGTAATCAGTCATGCAGTGTATGTTAGCCCAGAGTAAAATCTTTAGAAATTTCAACTTAATGCTATGGAAGGAAGAGAGACAGGACCCCATGCATGAGAACCACATTGGTATAAAGGTGTAAGATTGTAAATGTAACCCTGGCTGTGGGGCTACCCACAAAGCCACATCCCAACTCTGGATCCCTGGAGGTGCCCACAGCCTGGAACTGCCCACCCTCCTGGAGTGAGGGAGATTCCCCTCACAAAAAGGCACCTAGTATCCCTGGATGGACCTTCAATTAGACACCACACAATTTACAATTATGTACACATTATTTACAAAGGTTAAAGAAAAGAAAACTAATTAATATACAATGGATAAACTGTCAGAAACTTATTCACACTCTTAGTCAATAACGTTGTACGCGATGATGGCTTTGGATGATATGTGTACATGGATAGCCTGGTCCTGATACTCGGGAAGGTGGAGCTGATTCTCCCATGGAAAGCGTTGATGGGTCCTTGCGGTGAGGGTCTCACGAGGCATACCCCAGGGGTTGCTGTGTTGCAGGCAGGTGCTTCCTTGCCAAAATTCCTGTAAAATAGCTTACCCTGCCCAGACCCTCATCCCCCTAATACACAGGGAGCAGGGTCTGGGCTGGAACTCTGGCAATCTCCCCTGCCAACATCTGCACACCCCGGCTTGGCAAGCGGTCAAAGTTTCCCTCTGTGGGTCTTAAGTCTTTCTCACAAGTGCCCTGTCCCATGTAAGGAGAGCTAATATCCCCAAGCTCTGCCTCTCACCCAGATCTCATGGTGAGGTGGATCAATCTCTCTCCAGTCCCTTCTGCCCATAGTGTACCTCATGCCACACAGGGCCTTGGAGAAGAGTCCTCCTCACTGGGGGTCTCTAGAAGGGCCAGGTGCTCCTCTGAGCAGCTGGGCAGGGCTCCCAGGGGAAAAAGAGCAGGAAAGTTGCTGAGGCTGGGCTTCCTAACCCTCCAGCCCACAGTGCAACCCATGCTTTCCTCAGGCACTGACAGCTCTGAGGACAGGAGGCCATGCCCAAGCTCTCCCTCAGCCTCTAGGATTTTTTCACGGCTCTCTCTTTCCCCCAAGAAGTCTGTCTCTAGAGTGGTCTTCAGCTGCCTTTATCACATGGTCTGCGGGGGTCATTTTCCCCTTTCCAAAATGGCTGCTTGCAGAGAGGGCTTCATTTGCCTGTATCACATGGTTTCTGAGGAGCCATGCTGTACTACGCTGCTGCCTGGCTGAGTTCACCCTGGGACCCTGTAAGTAAGGTGATTTCATTGCTCATTAAATAACAAATTCTTAGATAATGACTTTAGCATGAGGTGTATAATTGCTGGGGAAGGGAATATTCAAAGCATTAACAGTCTTTGCAAGACTGCGGCATGGAGGGTGGTTCAGTCCACTCCCCCACTTTTTCTTTTAGCAGGTGGTCTCAGCCAATTCTCTTCATACAGGCCAGGGGTGATGCATAGGGGGTCCACCCAGGTGCTCACGCACCCCCTGAGCGTGGCGGTGCACCTTCTACAAAAAGGCACCAATGACACTATCGGTGGTGCCTGTGGGCAGTCGCCACTCGCCACCCCACCGCTGACACCACTATGCTCCCATTGCCACCACACTCCCACCACTGCCAGTGCAGCCATGCCCCACCAGCCACTGGGGGCATGCGTCATTCATGATACAGGTAGTGGCCTATAATATGTTTGATGATGTTGATGTCCCTTGACCAACTGATGGTATCAGATACCATCAGCTTTGAGCACTGGTGGGGTATTCTGCTGGCTTTCAGAATGCTCTCATTGCTTGGGTCCCATGTTCCAAGTGCCCTAATGATCAGCTTGCATCATCACATCGTACCCCCCTCTCCCTCAGAGTGTCCACCTGTGGCCTGTACTTAGGCAGTGTTCACTCCTGGGCTTTGGTTCTCCAAGGGCATGGTCACATTGATAATCATGAACTTTTCATTGTACTTGTCCTTTATGACCATGTCCATACACAGATGGCCTCAGGAGACTGGGATGTCACGGTTCACAGTTACTATCCTCATCCATACCAAGATGGCCTTCACCAGCTGGTCCTGTATGGAGCTGTGGCACAGTTGCCATGATCTCCCATGGGACTTGCAGCCACACAGAATGTGGGGCAAGATGTTTATCTCACAGGTGCACTTTTGGTACCTCTTGTTTCAGTGGCTGGAGCAGATGGTCCCATTGAGCAGGAGGTAGTTAAGAGACCTGGTCAATGAAATATCAGTCTGCTAAGTATGTGATGTTCCCATAAGGCATGAAGTAGTCGCTGTCATCCTGCTTTGAGATAATATCAAAGACTTTTCCCTGGTTAAGTTTCACCTTTGGGTCACTGATAAGATTTATTTCTGATGATCTGTTGAAGATGCATTTTTTCCACAAAACACTTTTTGGCAAAACAGTGAAACTATCCCTTGTGTTTAGAATGCATTGATTCACAGAATCTGCCCAAATGAAATAATTGTTCAGTGGATCTCTTGTTCAATGCCATTATGCAGATAAATCACTGTTGACTAGTAAAAGGGCTGCCCAATGTAGAACATTGTTCTCCAGTTCTATGTTCCTAATCTTGGAAACAGGATAGTATAACTCTCCTTCTGTTGGACATTTACCCATGACCCTTTCATCAGTCCTTGCTGCAATGACCATGCAACCCAGCTAGCTTGAAAGCACGTATGTTTCTTAGATATTTGGTTTAAGGCATGCCTATGGAAGGAGGAATAAGCACACAACTCAAAAGATACAGGTCATTGCCTTGGCCTCTCATACTCAAGTGGTTTACATCTTACAAAACATTTTCCTGCTGACAAGAATTGCTTGCAAATAAATAAGAATTTGTCTGAGTTAATGATTATTTTAGCAAACATTGTGCAAGTATTGTCCTGTCAGACTGGCATTTTCAAGATCTTTCCATTTGCTTTATCCGGTTTCACCCTGCTGATAGGTATCAAACATTTGTTCACATCCCTTTGAGTGATGTGCTTGACTCAGGCCAACATCTTCCTTTTCAATAAAGTTTGAAACCTTTCTAGATATTGCCTTTCTATTTGAGAGTCTATCCATTGTATTTTATACTTACTAGAAAAAAAATAAAGGCATAACTGGGCAGTTATGGTTGCCTGCACACAGTTATACTACTGAGAAAAAATGGTTTAATGACTTCTAAATCTGCCTGTTTTTTTCAAAAAATTAGTGTAATGAATGTAATGAATTTTGCTGATTTCCCTGTTTGCTGAAAGCCTAAAAAGAGGCATAGTTATAGATAATTAATTTATTGTTTTGATTTTTTGATGATACTTTCCATTTTAGTGCTGAAAATAAATCTAAAACCATTATTTAACTTTCTTTTTGCAATAAAATGAAAATAACCCTCTGTCCCTAATTGTTTCAGTATATCAACAGTGGGACAATATTTGCTATACAAGATTGTTCACTGCAGGCAGGACAATTTTATTTTTAAAGTGGGGGGAAAAGCCATCTGCATTAGTCCCTCTTTTTCCAGCTGACATTATAATTTTCAGTTGGGAACCAAACTTTAATCATTTAGTTAAGATGTTTCAAAAAACTTAAACATCTAAAGACAGGACAATGTACTAATCTTGTTCAATAGTAATTAATGCATTGGCTTGATCAGGTACATGAAGCAGTGCCTGCATTACGCCTGGCTGTATATTTCTTAACTTTAATTTGTTAAACTTGTATAAGCCCCAAAGCTATTCAAGTTGGAGGGATGGAATGCTGTGCTTCCTCTATCGGGGAAAACTAGTTCCAATCACCCTTATTCATGCAAGCTAAGCTGTGGTTTACCCCAAATGCTACATGTTGTAATTTATTGGTTTAGCAGGCATATATCTACGTTCAATTTTATATATGCTAATAGAACAATTCTGTGACAATGATCATAAGTGTGAAAAGGAATGATGGATCTTAGAGTAAGTAGTCATGCCTATTTCAGTCTAGGAAAATGGTTCAAGGTAGAGGTAAAAATTGGATAGAAATTAATTTGCAGTGTGTAGATGAGAATGTGCTATCCTAAAGAAATGGGGTTCTTCTGTAAGGGTATTTTTTACTCTTGTTTCCTCATATGAAGATTCTAAAACCTGAGTGGAAAGATTCTCACAACTTGGCTGATCTCAGTAGAACCAGTCCTGATTTGAGGACCAGTTTGCAACTGATTTACATGAGAGGTCACCAAAAGAGTGCCATGAGTGAAATCACAATTTAGGTTGGTACAAACTCTTCTGGAAGGGAACAAACTAGCAAATGAGAACATCCCCCTGATACTCATATTCCCCTTGGTCTGAGTGCACCCATCACTTATGATATTGATGGGTGAGGGCTGTTTTGTAGCAAGGGTTCTGGATTTGAATAAGCTAGATAATTAGTATTTGGCATAGTGGGACTGATGCTACTCCCAAAACACTGATTGTTTTTCACTCTTTTTATCATATTATGTACGTTATATTATTGGATAAAAAGTTGCCCATGTCTCCCTCTACTTAATGGCCTCTGTTAATGCAAAAATGAGGCATTTGTGACTCTACATTCCAAGGAAAATTGTACTTGCTAGTTTTGCTTTGTTTTGTTTTTTCTCCTTCAGTTCACAAAGAGGATCAAGGAAATTTATTTTAATTTGCCAGAGCTAGCCTGAATGGAAACTTAAGCATTAGTTTACCTATTTTTAGAGAAAGGCCCACAGACATAATAAACATGTCCCAAGTTACTAACATTGGCATATGACGTAAGGATTCCAACCTGTCTTTACATTGCCAATTTGCAGATATAAAAGTCCCCACTGTACAAAGATGTATAAACATAGTAGCTTAATATACTGTGACTGTTCCCACTGAAATCAGAAGGAGTATCCACAAAGCACAGATTTAAGCATAAATTGATGTAAGCAAGACCAGTGACACTGCAGCTAATAAGTTAGATTAGTCACTAAGACATAGGTTGTAGCACCAGTTAATTTCTGGATGGTTAGGGCCACTCCAGGAGCAAAGCAAAATCAGGTTATTTCTTAAACATTGTCTACTTGACAATTTGTATTTGGGACAGATACAATGAAGGTTTTTTTCCTTTTGCAATGCAATATCCTGACAATGGCTACTGGATAACACGGAGTAGAAATTAGAATTGTAAGATGTCATAAAAATCAAAAACTTTATTTTGAAAGCAATTAATTATTATTTGAACATTATCAATATTTGTAAATATGTATGCTATGATAAAAACAAATAATCTTATGCTTCAGAGAGTAACCTAAGTACTGCAGATTCTTGTCAGGCATAGCACTGTAGATTTGTTGTGTACTGCACACGGCAACTTTTGATTTTACATTTGAAAATTCCATATAAAGCCCAAATGAAATTAGTAAGAATTGCCTGAGCAATCAGAGGACAGAATTTTGTCTAGTTTTCATTCTCTTAGTACCTCTCATTGCCAACAGTGTCATTTTTGGATGTTTGTAGAATAAATGGTTTGGTTTTTCATTTTGAATTGTAATAAAGGAAGAAAATTCAATTTAAAAATATTCAATTTTCTCTGAACATTTTGAATGAAACAGCTATCTTTTCAGAATTTTATTTGAAAGAATGTCTAAATGTTTAGGCCTGCTATGAATAAGAAATTTTTGAGATCTCAAAATCCATCATGAAGTAGAGTTTCCATCCTCTGTGCAGCTCTATTAAAATTCATTCAGCAGCTTAAAATTCAGTATTTCATGGAACTACAAGTATGTGGGTGGATCCACTTGTACAGGCCACACTTTGGCTTCCCATTCATTATTAATTACTTAATTATTCAGGGATTATCTACACATTAAATGATTTATGGATTAAGACCTGGTGTGAATTTAGAGCATAATAGCTATGTTTTTGAAAAGCATATTATGTGGACACTTTTACTGTACCTTCAAAGTGGCTGAGGACAAGGCGCTCTATAGGTGTGTACACTCAGTTAATTAGAATTAGTTATTCCTACTAGCTATTCTGGAATAACTCTATGTACACAAAAACTCAAATAGAATTTATAAATATGCTAAGTGACTTAAGAGTCATATAACTGACATAATTAAGTCAGTTAATTGCTTTAGAAAACAATCCAGCTCAATGATTTGGGCTACTTATATTTAACCCAACATATATATTGTCTAGTGTATCCACAGAGTTTAAGAATCATCAAACAATGTCCAAGTTAGAAGCTGAAATCTGACAAGATGCCCAGGAGTACTATGCTCTAAATTCATAGAACTTGATGACTTTTTTCTCTCCTTCATACATTATTGTCCAGCATTCTGGAACACTTCTTTGGCATTTTGTACAAATACTTTTTTCTTATTATTCAAAACTTCAAATTGTATTCAAATCCACTGGAGACCTATTCAAAACCTTTACATTCTTGCAATAGTACTTTGGGGTTTGTTTTGCGGAACCATAAAAATAAGGTTGGAAGGGACCTCAAGAAGAAATCTAGTCAAAACCCTCTGCTCAGGACTGGATCATCCTTATTTAAACTATAACAGTCAAGTCGTATCTCCTATTCCTATTCCTATTGCTAGCTGTGCTTGTAATCTAATAAGATGTGAAAGTTGAAGTGAAAGCAGAATTAAATACCTCAATCTTGGCCTCATTATTCAAAATCATATTCCTTTCCCCTTTAAGTTTTTTACACTTCGTTTGATCTTCCTCTTGCTTCTATAGCGTTCATCAATATTTTGTGAGAATCTGATGGATCCATGTGAAGTTTTTTTTCATGGTTTGCTTCTCAGCTGTTTAGCTTGAGAAAGAGCCTTGTTATTTATGAAGTCTGGAAAAAGTGGCTGATATTTCAGAAAAAAGCAATTGAGGACCTTTAACTGTGAAAACAAATTTTTAGCACTTAAAAGTGATTTTTTTACTATTGCTGCGGAAACATCAACTCTATGTCCTGTTAGATTACATATAGTTTGAAGTTAATTAAAAATATATGATCTGTGTCCGTGAGGATTATGATGAAAAGTTGGTTTTGGGTACTCCTTACAGAAAAAATAAGAGCTTTGTAGAAAAAGGAATATTTTATTTTGTTATATGTTTTTGAAAGCAGCATAATCACTAATATGAGGCTAGATTCTTCCACCAACACTTCTGATGAATAGATTACAAACACTCTCATTGATATCAACAGGATCAACATCAGATATTCCTTACTGTTTAAGGAAGGAGCAGAATCCAATTTTAACTCTCACAGCTTCTCTGATCAGCTTCTGATCTGCTCAAAGCGGCTGCCAATTCAGCAGCAGTTGTGAAAGGGATAAAACTAGACCCCCTGAAGCAGCCAGTGAACTGATTAAGAGTGAGTTACCTCTCAGGAATGACTAGCCAGCTCTCAGGACTAGTAGAAACCTTTTTTCCTAATACTCTGCCTTCCAAAAACAAGGCATGACTTATTTGGGGGAGTGCAATATGCAGGAAAATATGATAATAGTGTTCCTAGGCATATTAAACATATTCTAGACGTTACTAAAGTCAATAAAATATCTTTGCTGACCATTGTTTTTATCAGCTAGCCAAAAAAATCAACGTCAAACTGTTTTAATACAAAAAGTAAAAATACAACTTAGTTGTGAATTTGTAGAACAGCCATACATAGTAGGACTAATGGACACAAAAACTTTAAGAATTCATAAACAGTGTATACCAGGGATTATATAATCAGCCTGATTTGGGTTACTAGTCTTCATGGCCAAAGATTCTCTTTCCAGTTCTATGATCCCACATATAAAGCATTAAAAAAAAAAAGATTTTCCTAGAAGCCAAAAACAGGCATATTAAAAAAGGTTAACGTCCTGCATATTTCATGGTGTATAGGTTGACATGGTATATAGCTCGAGCCCTGGCTTTTCCATCTGAAAGGTAAGGATTTTAATAGGTATAGTGTATAAATTGGGGCTAGGCTCAGTGCTTGGCTGGTGTAGCCCCATTCCCATCCTCTGTGAGCAGCCTGGTGCTGCCAGCAGGGGATAGAGAAGGGGACAGAGGTGGGGATGGGGATGGGGATGGGGATGGGGATGGAGACGGGGTTGGGCTTGGTGATTGGCTGTCATGGTCCTATTCTCTGTAAGCAGTGCTGCCCGCAGGGGATGAAGCTGTGCCAGCCAAGAGCTGAGCTCAGCTAAGCCCAGTGCCATCCCCATCCCCATCCCCATCCCCTGCAAGTGGCACTGGGCTCGCAGGCTTGGTGTTTGTCAGTGATGTTCACAGAAGCCCCATACCCTGCAAGCCTGGTGCCACTCTCAAGGGTTGGGGGTGGGGATGGGGCTGGGCTCCACTGGGCTTGGCACTTGGCTGCAAGCAGCACTGACAATACTGTTCATGGGGGATGGGGCAACGCCAGCAGAGCACCAAAATCAACCAAGCCCAGCCTCATCCCTGTCCTTACCCCCATCCCCATCCTCATTTCCTGTGAGCAGACCTGAGCTTCATGCTGCTCACAGGGAATGGGGATGGGGCCAGGCTTGGCGTTCAGCTGGTATTGTCCCATCCCCTGTGAGCAGGCTGGCACTGTGAATAAGTTGAGTTTGATTTTTAAGACACAAAATGTGGGTTTCAAAACCCAACTTATACACTGTGAAATATGGTAATTGATAATGTGGCATAAAATAGACACTTCCTATCTGAGGTAAAACTGGATAATAAAACTGTATTCCTATCTCATAATCTGAGATTTAAAAACTGGTCTGATTTTGCTTTAGGAGAAAACAAATTATTTTAATGACAACAAAAAAACCTACCACCACCAATGCATTTATATACCAGAATACAAATAGATCAGTGCTCCCAAGGATGTGGAACATGGAAGAATGGCAAATCAGGTTTGGGTTTCACTCTCAGGACAGCATCCTCACCAGCAGGCTGTTGGCTATTCCAGGCTTGTTGTATGGGGATTTCTAGTAGTGATTTCGGACCTCTTTTATGTCTTCCCACTCCCATCTTTCTTTGTAGTCAAAAATATGGGAGAAAGATATTTCTCAGACATACAAATCTCTCTTGGTGAAATCAGGACCTTCTCACAAGTAGTTTTAGTGTTGGCATCTTGATTTTTCTTAGGAAAAAAAAAGATTTCAGAAAAAAAAATCCATTCACCTTTAGTTTTAATATGCATCTGCCTGCTGTTTTAGTCAGTGACAGTTTGCCTATTGCATTCAATAGAAGTGGGTCCTGAGAATGAATATCCACATTCACAAGTGACAGATGGCATTTTTATATGAGGCCTACCTCCAGGCCTTGCTGCAGTTTCTGTAAAAAACCAGTGTCATAAAATTGGTGAAAGATAACCTCTGTTTTACCCATGACCTTCAAATCCCCTCACAGGAGTGTCTGGGGACAGCACAAAGAATGAACTGAGTGTCTTGTGCTCCAATTATTGCCTGCAGCACAGCTGGTTACCGTAGGCAGCTACTATAAAGTGGAAAAGTCCATAGGGTATGTGAGCACCCAGATCAGCCCAGAATCCCAGCTGTGCAATATTTTCAATATGAAATTTGAGAACAAGAAAATTCTCCTGGGCAGCAGTTCTGGGAAATGAGTTGAGGAGATTGAGGAGTTGAGGAGATTAGTGGGAGAGGCACTGGGGTCCTCGAGAGTAGGGGAACTCAGTGCTCAAGATGAGTGGTAGTTCCTTAAGAAGACGATACTCAGAGCCCAAGAAATGACAATCCCAACAAGAAGCAAGGGCGGCAAGAGTGCCCAAAAAACCCCTGGCTCACCAAGGGCATTCGTGAATGCCTGACTGCCAAAAAGGAGGCGTACACCCGGGGGAAGGGAGGGGCTATCACCAAAGAGGAGTATACCTCCACGGCCCAGGTCTGTAGGGGGGCTGTTAGAAAAGCTAAGACAGATAAGGAGCTAGGGCTAGGGTCAAGGATCAAAGATAATAAAAAGTCCTTTTTTAAATATATAGGGAGAATGAAAAAGGCACGGGGTAATATGGAGCCTCTGCAGGATATACTTGGCAATCTGGTGGTTGCAGCAGAGGAGAAAGCAGACCTCTTTAACAAATTCTTCACCTCCATTTTCTTGTGCAGGGACTCCCCAACCAAGATTCCAGATGGACTCAGAAAAAACACCGCCAGGCCTAAGGTCAGAGAGGACCAGGTTAGAGAGCTTCTGGAGGGCTGGACATGTTCAAATCAGCAGGTCCAGGGTGTTGAGGGAATTGGCAGGGGTTTTTGCAGGGCCCCTGGCATGGCTTCATGAGCACTCGTGGTGCTCTGGCCAGGTGCCGGATGACTGGAAGAAAGTCAAAGTGGTCTCCATCTTTAAAAAAGGGAAGAGGGAAGACCCGGGCAACTATAAGCCCATTAGTTTTACTTCAATCCTGGGGAAATTCTTTAAGAAGATTATCAAGGAGCACATCTGTGATGGGCCAGCAGCAGGGATGATGCTCAAGGGCAAACAGCACAGTTTCATTAGAGGCAGGTCCTGTCAGACCAACCTGATTGCCTCTTATGATCAGGTCACAAAAGCATTGGATGCAGGTGTCTCCATGGATGTAGTCTTTCTGGACTTCAGCAAGGCCTTTGACACTGTCTCCTACCCCATTCTCATTAAAAAACTAGGTGACTGTAGCATTGATGCCTACACAGTCAGATGGATTGGAAATTGGCTGAAGGGTCGTACTCAGAGGGTAGTGGTGGATGGGTCTTTTTTGACCTGGATGGAAGTGGGCAGTGGAGTCCCCCAGGGCTTGGATCTTGGGCCCACACTGTACAATTTCTTTATTAGTGACTTGGATGATGGGATGAAAAGCAGCCTGTTTAAAGTTGCTGATGATACCAAGATTTAGGATGAGGTGGGCATACTAGTAGGGAAGGACAGATTACAGCAGGACCTGGACAGG
>NW_017729034.1:48001459-48001679 GCF_001723915.1 Gavialis gangeticus | reverse complement strand
GTTCCCCCTAGCGCCCCCTGGGGTAACAAGGAATAACAGCCACATGTTGTTAGAGAGTAGGTTTAAACTAGACATCCAAAGGCACAGTCAGGGTAGCTAGGATCTGGAACCAACTGCCGAGGGAAGTGGTGATGGCTTCTACCATGAGGGTCTTTAAGAGGAGGCTTGACGTCTACCTGGCTGAGGTCATCTGAACCCGGTTTTCTCCCCTGCTCAGAGC
>NW_017729034.1:47976618-47996459 GCF_001723915.1 Gavialis gangeticus | reverse complement strand
GCTTCTACCATGAGGGTCTTTAAGAGGAGGCTTGACGTCTACCTGGCTGAGGTCATCTGAACCCGGTTTTCTCCCCTGCTCAGAGCAGGGGGTTGGACTTGAAGATCTACAAGGTCCCTTCTGACCCTACTTCTATGAATCTATGAAAGCACAGAGCAGAATATGTCTCTAATAAACAAAAAGTTTTTCCATGTTACTAATATAGGGTTGTGTTGGCATTGCCTCAGATTGACCTAACAAACCATATACTCAATGTTAACATGTACACTGGGGTTTTGGAAATAGATCTTAATTCCAACAAGAAAACAAGACATTCTGGTTGTTACATCCTCTAGGGACACTTCTTCAGACCCACTGTTGCAGGCTAGCCAGGGAGTGAAAGAAACCAAATAGAAATCAGATAATCTTTATTCACTGTCATTTGGTCTGTCCAATTGACAGGGAAAATATGCCAGAATATACACATATCCAAAGTTCTCTAGGAAACATACAGTTGAATACATAAAATTATCCGTGTTCTTTGCGTCTGACTCTGAAGCATTCAGACCTTTTGTGAGAGAGAAGGCAAAAGCCCCCCCCCAACATGTCCCAGGACCCCTCCCAACAATCCCCAGTACTTACCGCAGCAAAGGAGACAAGTGGCAGCTGCAAGGAAATGCCAATGTAGGCTCAGCAGTTCTGGAGCTGCCTGAGCCTGCGAATTGGCGAGCCCTGGGGGTGGGGCCTCGGAGAAGTGCGGGTTGCTCAAAGAGCAACATGGGAAGGAATCAGCTGGCTGGGGAGAGAGGAGCGGCACACTGGCTTGGAGACGTGGCTGGTGGAGCCAGGTGGTGGGGGCCCCAAGGGTGGGGAAGGAAGCTCAAATGTCAGCCAGGGAAGTCTGTCTGCAGAAACAGGGAGTCTGGGCTCCAGGAGCTGAGGATCGCCAGAGAGCCACAGCGGGGAGAAGCAGTTCTCTATCACAAGTCTGGGTGAAACCACAACTGTGTCCAAGAGCTCAGGTACTGTGGCTGGGGGGTGGGGGGGCTAAACTCTGTAGGCAGCCCGGTGAAGAGGGAGGAGCAGGCAGCAGCTGCATCAGAGCCCTACATGGAAGTGGCAAGTACCACCAGGTGGTGGAACCAGGAGTGATTAGCTCCTGGTCAGAGGGGCCCTGGGAGTCAGAATCCCAGGTGCCCATTGGCAGATGCCAAACATCTTTTTCAGTTGAGGATTATCCTAAGTTACAGTTACTTTGGGCCAGGGCAGGTTTAGTTGCCCAAAAGTTGATCCAAAGACCCAGGATCGACTTGGGAGAGATTGACAGCCGGAACGACCTGACCCAGGTCGAGGTGGGTAACATGGATAAGAAGAGATCATCCCAGGAAAGACTACAGGGAGCAGTATCATCCCAGGCCATGGATGTGGTAAGGGTGGGGTAAATGGGAGGTTTGGAGCCCCGTGAAGAAAGACCAGGGTCAAGATCCCTTTGGGACCACTGACAGGGACCTGTCTCCCCGTCAATTAACATCAAAGACATGGCAGGTGAGCAGGGGCAGCACCTGAAACCATCTAGGGGGCCCCAGGATATGGTCTCACCCTGATGTCGTGAGGGAACAAGGCACCAACCAGAAAGGGGCCAAAGCCTTACAACATCTACCAGCGACACCTTTAGATATACCATTGGGACATTGGGCCAAAACCCACCAAGTAAATTTATAACCTCCCCCCCACCCTTGGTGATGGGGGACCACTAAAGAACATCACTGATTACTTAGGACAAATAAAAACAAAACAGGGATGGAGTGAGGCTCGTGCGTTCATAAGGAGTACGCTGAGAGAAGACACCAAGCAGAGCACACCATACAGTGCCCACTGGCCCTCAAATGAATCCAAAGAGCCAATGGGTACTGCCTAGTGAAACTCTTCCTGGAGAAATGAATGGATAAGGGACATAAAAGTGGATCTACAATCCGTGATGGCCCCCACAACCAGAGCCTCCTTCCTGGTCAAGTAAATTGCAAGCTTAACCAAAGCCAGGAGGAGTTTGAGATGGATGCCCTGGGATGTGGTGAGGCCATGGATGGGGAGTGCAAAAATGTACAGTAATGTAGCCAGAACCTCAGTACAAGGTTCTTCTGAAGGAGGTTGTGAAGGGGCTGCAGGCTCGCACAATCCACACAGGCATGTGCCTGGGTCTCCCCCTGCTGACAGAAGGGGCAGGTATCAGAGGTGTCTGTAAACAATGCCAGATGCACACCCATGGTGATGGCTCCATGGAGAAGCCACCAGCTGAGGTCTCTGGAGGCTCATGGAATCAAGGTGGAATCTGTGCTTATCCCAGGGACACCTGTCCTCACTGAGTGTATCCCACCACTCTGTGTCTAGGTGAAACACAAGGAGGGGATGGTAGAGGGCATGGGCCATGAGTGTGTAGAGATGGTGGTGATGGGCAGTCCAAAAGCAGGCCAGATGGATATACCCCAGCCTGTTGAGCTGGTGTGGTAGGGAGTGCTGTGGGGTCTGCTGAGGCAGAATTCCTTCCAAAGCATTCAGGAAGCCACACCATGACTGAGAAACAATTAATACTTTGCCACCACCCAGTCTTGTCAGAATATTTACCACATCATTTTTACGGCTCCAGGATGGGTCTATCAAACATCTTAAGACAGAAAATACTAGTGGCTTTACAAGGGAGAATTATCTAGGTACATTTGTATAATTCTAATAAGGTCAAGCATTACAAAGGTATGATGACGATTGCTCTGTCACAGATTCACTTGCAGCCTCAAACTGTGTGATATTTTATTGGCAGAACAGGATTGCTTTTCCCTTAATTCTTTTCCACCATTAGAATGCAATAACTTTTGGGGTTTTTTCCTTTAACAACTTGATTAAAAAATTAAACTTGTACTTATAATTTGTAATAATGAACACATTCACTACATTCACTTATTAGCAAACATTTGGAAATTCTTCTGGCAAACAGCAAATTCAGAACTAAAATCTTCACAGTGAGCTATCTTGCCTTCTGCCTGACTTCAGACTAAGAGAGCTAACTATTTCTCTTTATTAGCATTATTCCATAATGACAACAACCAGTGAAAAGGCACATCGTTGTTTTAGGGGATTTCATGCAAAATTGATGCCACTACTACTCCTTGGGTGAATCTACAGAAGATGCTACTGTGCAGTCATTAGTGCACATTTGTTTAGTACTTATATTAGCAAGTACTAAATAAGTGTGCAGTAACTTGAATTGCTACATAGTGGCACTGGCAAACATCTTTTAGGAGATGCTACTGTGCAGTAGCCTAATAATACTGTATAGTAATACATTAGCATTGCCGTGATGCACTACTACACAGTATTTTTCAGCTACTGCACAGTCAGTGCCTCATGTCGATGCACCCCTTGATTCTAATATTCATTTCCAGGTTTACTGTCTCTTCCTAGCCAAACTTACTTTAAGGTTAACGGGAGGATTTATTTTACAGTACCCAAGAAACTGTTGAAATAATAACCTAGTTACCACAATACATGTTATTCTCCTTTTCACTACAACCCTTTCTTTTCTGGCTCACTACCAATGACTACTCCTCCAAAAGAAAACTTTCAAATTCAATAAAAAATACTATATGAAAAATGGGACCATAACTACAACCATGAGTCAGACTCCCCATGGATTTTGTAACAAAACTTTGTTTGTAAAACTGTGACAGGAATCAATGTAGCTGTTCTACTGTAATCCCTGTATCACTAGGGCATATAGAGAAAAACATCCCCTTAAGAACAACATTACTCCAGCACTGCGGCCACCCTGAGAAGTCTGCTGTTTAATAATTGTACATAACAGAATAATCACTGTTTTATCTGCTCCTACTCTTGTGATTAGGAAAATGGCAAAAGACCAAGATGGAGGGGGAAAAGGCAATAGAAAGAATTGACAAATGTTAAACACAGCTTTCAAGCATTATGTTAGCTGCATTTTCCCACAACATCTTGTGCTGCATTGCAAAGAAGGATGAGAAGTGTAAAGTTAAATAGTGACTCACTGTTGAACTGTAATGGCTCAACTAATAGCAGTAAGATGAGCAGTAGGCAGAGAGCAGTTGTTTTGGGATAAGCAGCTCAAATGTGGGACTGCCTTGAATAGGCTTTTTCTGTGCTAGGGACTCAGAGCCTTGTTATGCAGTAATTTTAGGTGGCTTCTGGAATTCATAATCCCTGGACTGCCTGCACATTAACACCTTTTAAGTGGTTTAAAGTATTCATTCTTTGGTTTAACATTATGCCACTCCAAGGCAGGATTAGCTGTAATCCAACAAATGTTGCTCCTGTTCCATTAACTTGTGGCCACTTCACAGCTTTTCCACTCAAGCTGAAGCCCTCCAGCATCCCAGGAGACAGTGTGCAAGCAGGGATGACAGGGCAAAGTGGGGCCAGGCACAGTGTCTTGCCCCTGGGGATATCTGGTAGAGAGAACAACGTAGCCCTGGAGTGCCTGGGAGCCAGGGTGCCATCCACCATTGTTCACACTGGCTCTGCTACTGGTGGGAACAGAGCAAGCCAGTCCATATGGGGGGCCCCCATTTCCCCACTGCTGCTCACACTGCTGGGAATCTAGTTGGTGTCAGCATTGGCGTGGAGGTGGTGCTCCACCACTTGAACTGGTTTGCTCTGCTCTGGTGGGAGCAGAGCCGGTGAGAATGGCACTGAGGAACTATAGCTGCCAGGCACTCCGGGGTTGCAGCACTCACTCTGCCTGGCAGGAGCACAGATTCTGTCCTTTCCCTAGCTCCTAGTCCTGCCCCTGCTCATCATACCTCTAGTGGCAAGTCACAGCTGTAAAGGTGAGGGGTAGTCACAGATGGTTTTTCACCTTAGTGTGTGACTGCTCCACTAATCCAAACAACACTAAGCCAATTAACATCTGTTAGGCTTACAGTGTAAACTCTGAAAAGGCCCTCAGGGTGGCTGACTGGTGCTAGAGTGTTTGCCTAGTGACTGGTGTGTATGTGTTTGTATTCTCCACCCCCCCCGTGATGTGTGTTTGCTTTTTCTCTTTCTCTCTTTTTTCCTTTTTCCTCTCTACAGTGACTGAGTGACAGGGCTTGTCTTGAGTTAGGCTGATTTAGGAAATTGAGGGGTGGAGTTAGGATAGGCGGCTTTATAAAAAGGCAGCCCCCAGCAACCTGAGTGAGTAGTGAAGAGAGACGGATTTTGCTTAGTGAATTTGCCTGAGGAGGGAGCCAGGGAGTGGAAAACTGAGTGTACATGTGTATGTGTGTAAGGGCTCCAGTGCAGGAGTTTGGCATGCAGGTTCTTGTGGTGTGTCTTTTTTTCCCCCCGCCCTCTAACTTTTTTCCCCTCCTTATAGCATAGGTGTTCTCCAGGGAGCAAAGGAGGCACAAATGGAGTCTGCATCTGCTGTTGTAGCCTGCATGGGATGGGCCTTGTTTATGTTCATCCCAGAGGTTAGGAGCATTTCCTTTGAACTAAATGTAATCTGGTGTCTGCCCTGGAGGAGAAGATTCACAGATTGGAAACATAGTTGGAACTATCCATGTTGCTTTGCCTCTGGGACTAGGGACATTACTTAGACAAGAGTTACAAGAAGCTGGTACTGCAATGGCCAAAAGTCAAGGAGAAGTGGCAATATGACTACTCAAAGAAGGAGGGCCCCCAGAATTAAAGAAGAGTGGACTGAAGTCAGCAAAAGCTTTCAAGCACCCTGAGGTAGAACTGTTGAGGAAGAGGCAGAGGAGAGAACATCTGCAGACATGAGGCAAAGGAAGCCTTTGGGGAAACTCCTATCCTTCAGTAAACTCTGGATAAATCATTAAGGATCACATTTGTGGGAGCCCAGCAGGGGAAATAATGCTGAAAGGAAATCAGCATGGATTTATTGCAGGTAGATCCTTCCTAACTAACGTTGTTTCATTTCATGACCAGGTCACAAAATGCTTAGATGCAGGAGTTGAGGTAGATGTCATCTACTTGGACTTTAAGATGGCCTTTGATACAGTATAGCATTCTGTTCTTGTAAATAAACTGATAGGCTGTGATGTAGATAATTACATGGTCACTTGGGTGGCAAACTGGCTTAGTGGTCATACCCAGAGAGTGGTGGTGAACAGGTCGATATCAACCTGGAAAGATGTGGGCAGTGGAGTGCCGCAAGGCTTGATCCTTAGACTGGTCCTATTCAAAGTCTTCATCAGTGACTTGGATGAGGGCGTGGAGAGCACCCTGTCCAAGTTTGCAGATGATACCAAATTATGGGGCAAAGTTAACACTAGAGGGTAGAAAATGGATCCAGGTGGATCTGGACAGATTGGAAAAATGGGCAGAACAAAATAGGATGCCGTTCAAGAAAGACAAATTTAAAGTGCTGCACCTGTGCAAAAAGAATCACCAACATACTTACAGGCTGAGGTATGACCTTCTCAGCAGCACAGGAGCAGAAAGGGATCTCTAAGTCACAGTCAACTCCAAGATGAACATGAGTCGTCAATGTGACGAAGTGATCAACAAGGCTAACAGCACTTTATCGTGCATTAGCAGATGCATGATGAACAGGTCCAGGGAGGTGATGCTTCCCTTCTATGCAGCACTGGTCAGGCTGAAGTTGGAGTACTGCATCCAGTTTTGGGCACCGCACTTCAAGAGGGATGCGGAGAATTTTGAGAGGGTTCAGAGGAGGGCCACTCATATGATCAGAGGCCTGCAGGCAAGGTCCTGTGAGGAGAGACTGAGGGACCGAGATCTCTTCAGGCTTTGCAAGAGAAGGCTGAGAGGTGACCTTATGGCTGCCTATAAATTCATCAGGGGAGGGCAGCAGGGACTAGGAGATGCTCTATTTACTAGGGCATCCCTTGAAGTAACTAGGAACAATGGGCACAAACTGACAGAGAGCAGATTTAGGTTGGACATTAGAAAGAACTTCTTCACAGTAAGGGTTGCCAGAATCTGGAATGGGCTTCCAAGGAAAGTGGTGCTCTGCCCTACCCTGGGGGTCTTACAGAGGAGACTCAATAAGCACCTAGCTGGGGTCATCTAACCCCAGCACTCTTTCCTGCCTAGGGCAGAGGCTTGGATTCGATGACCTATTGAGGTCCCTTCTGACCCTAACATCTATGAATCTGAGGCAGCATCCAAGAAAGCACAAAGTACAAGCCCACAAGGACCACTGCATCAAGAAGGAAGGGAAGAGTGGTGCTCATGGATGGCTCCCTTGTGTGAGGGCAGAAACACCAATTTCTTGTGCAGATTTGGGGGGCCAGGAAGTGCGCTGCCTGCCTGGAGCTGAATTCAGGACATCACAGAGAAAGTGCACAAGGTCATCCATCATTCAGATCACTACCCTTTCCTCCTTGTTCATATAGACATGAAAGATACTGCCAAGAATAATACCGAGCAGATCAGAGGTGTCTATGAGGGTCTAGGCAGGAGGCTTAAGGAACTTGGAGAACAAGTGGTATTCTTACTAAACCTTCTTGTGGAAGACAGGGTTTCAGGCAGAGACCATCATATCCTGGATGTGAATGCATGTCTGAGACAGTGGTGTTGACATGAAGGTTTCAACTTCTTTGACAACGAATGGATGTTCTTGAGAGGAGGGTTGCTATCAAGAGATGAGATCCATCTCTACTGTGCATTAAGCATCACTAAAAAAGCTGCATGCACTTCTATGCATTAGCACAGCCTAATGTGCATTAATTTAGTACCTCACATTGGAAGTTTTAAATTTAATACACATTAGAAAAGTTGACATACTCAGAGACCAGTTCCTGCTTCTGATTCATGTCAACGGCTAGCTCCCACTGGACTTTCTTGAACCAGGTTTGGAATCAAGGTTTGTAAGACAACAAATGACTTCCTTCTTCAGAAGGGAGTGAAAGAGAAGTCACAGAAACCCAGAGATTGAAATTTGCCCTGTCATTATAAAGTGTGAGATGTCTAAAGGGTAGTTCCTCCAGCCTAAAGAAGAACAGACCTCTGAGGGCAAAGGCAACAAAAAATAGACACAACTCTCTTCACTGGCTTGGTGCTCAGTTAGCATTCCGGGGGGACCAATTAACCTGGCCTTTTAGCTGGCTCATCTCTCCAAGCACATATCAGCCACAAAAAGGATTATGACCTAGAAACTTCTGGTTTAGGTTGTAAAAATATAGAGATTTACAATAGAAATATCTAGTACTGACATAGTTTAAATGATATGTGAAAGACACTAACTTACCAAAGGCTGAAAAATCAAACAACTAGATGTTTTTGGTTCTCTTTTTCTGTTTTTATAGCTCTCTAACAAATGTGCACACACTGAATGCCAGCTCTGCTTAAAAAAATAGATGAAAAAAGTATCACTGGACAATATAGCTTTCTCTAGAGGTAAGGATTTTTATGTGATATTTTTTATTGGACCAACTGTAACAGTTGGGAGAGCTGTTGAACAAGATTTGGGGCATGTTGGTCTTCCTCATTGTATTTTGATAGTGAAAAAATATGAAGGAGTACCTTGTGACTTCCACCGATCATGTCCAGCTCAATTTGATATTCTAAATACACTACTCTAAAGATCCTCTGGGTTTTTAGGACAACCTATGATGCCAAAAACTGTATGATCAACTTCAAATCTAGAACCCAATGCAGCATATAATCAAATAAAGCTCAGGCTCAACAATTTAATTTTGAACACTTGTGTGTCATAAGATCCCTTTCTGTCTAAAAGCTATGAAGGACAACATTTTTTCACACAAAACTATCAAATGTGGGTGCCTCAGTTTTTGAGTGGTCAACTGCAGATTCCTACTTATCCAAAAAGAGGAACTCAAAGTTAGCAGCATACTGAATATTTTTGTCCCTGGTCTTTCAAGTTTTATAGTAGTTTATCTCTCAGCTGCTTCTCTCTCATTGCAAGTTATAGATTTAAACTGCATAATACACTGTATCATACAGTAATATTAAGCAACTGCTCTCTTGGACCCAAAGCATAAAAACCACTGTGAATAACTTTTATTTTTCATTTTAATGAGTTGAAATCAATTACTTTTAGAAGTATCAGATGTCATACAATGCTTGTTGCAAAGTGCTATTTTCAGTAAGCTTCACTGTGTTCAATTAACTTCCATATTTTTTCTACTACTAGGGTGAATGATTGTTTTATTGATTTAGAGAGAGATTTCTGTTCAGGTTAATTTTAAAAGAATTATCCCCTTAAGATAAACTGTATGAAGGAAATAAAATATATGTGTGTGCACTTGTGTGTGTGTGTATGCATGCATATGTGTGTATATATATGTATGTGTACATATATGTTTATGTGTACATGTATGTATGCATATGTGTGTATGTGTGTATATGTATATATGTATGTATACGTGTGTGTGTATGTATGTATGTGTGTGTGCTTGTGTGTGTGTGCGTGTGTGTGTGTATATATATATATATATATATATATATATATATACACACACACACGCACACACACATTATATACAACTTTTGATCCCCGCGAAGGAACTTCTCTGAGTGGTAGTCCTCCGACCACCTGTACCTGGTTCCCGACCCCTCGGTGCTGCCAGATGCTACAAGCAGGTGTCTGAAGAAGAGTTCTCTCGCATCCCATGCCCTCTGCTGCCAGTCTCTCTTCAGCTGCCCCTCTCTGGGGCCAGAAGTAGCTGCCATGGCTTGACACCTGCCAATCTGGAGAGAACATTCACTCTGGAAATGTGGTGGGCTAGTGCACAATGATACGTACGTGTGAGTGTGTGCGTGTGTATGTATACACATATATGTGAAGTGTGTTGGGAGGTAGGGGTTTTCAATCTGTAATACAAGTGTTTTATTATGAACAAGTGTTTCATGCTTGGCCCTGGGGGACCATACACTTTTTCACTTTCACCTCTTGATGTTTAACTTTTTTATAATATTTTTTTTACAAATTCAAAGTCTCTCTCTCTCTCTTTCTCTCTCTCTCTCTCTCACACACACACACACACACACACACACAGCATATATGTATATATGAAACACTTTTAAGTAATAAAATACTAGTATCAGACAATGAAAACCCCTCCCTCCCAACATCCTTCATGGAATTACAGTCATTTTCCACCTTGCAGAGAGCCTGCATTCAAATGAGACACATAGCCAGGCCAGGAAGTGGAAGAGTTGTAGGGCATTGTCAGAGCTGGAAACTGTAAGGAAGTTTTGGAGACTTTTCTGGGTCCCCATCTTGATCTGTCCCTTCAGGAGATTGGTCAGGCAGATCATGCTTCCCTCGGCTTCTTCGTGCAGGATACAGAAAATGCACACCCTTTCAGAGAAGTCCAAGTCCAGTGTGGCAAAGAGGATGCTGAGAGCAGCAAAACGTGGCTGGAGTCAGGAGCAGCCCAGGAAGGCACAGAAGAGTGTCTCCTCCACCTCCTCCTTGCAGAAAGCACAGGCTGCCAATGCTGTCAGGCCTATGTGGTAGACTAAAGTGCCAGTGGCCAGAGCTTCCACTGGAGATTGCCAGGTCTCTTTGGTGGTGAACTGCTTGTACAGGATGCATTAGAGTTGCTGTGCTGTTGCTGCCACTAAGAACTACCTCCACATTGAGAGAGAGACCAAGAGAGAGCATAGGCAGGAAAGAGAGTGAGGCAGGGGGCCTTAGTGAAGATTCTCACCAAAGATTTTCAGATCTAAGACACCCAAATCAACATGGATGGAAACACTGTCATGTAAGGTGAAATTCCTTGAAGGACTGCAAGCAAAGAATCATGACAAACAGCAAAGGATCTTACATTTTATCAAATTCCACCTACAGGCTATTTCTTAAATCAGCTGCATTTTACCAACATCATATTGTGCTGAAAGACACTGTCAAGCCACTCTCTATCCATGGGAAATTCTCTACCAGTGTTATATAGTAATTAATGCAAGTCTTTACTCACATGACAATATTTTTTTTCTTTTCACCTGAAGATCTTAGAGCACATCAAACATTGAACCCTACTATGTGAGGCAAGTTGGTAGAGACAATGACTTGAGAGACATAGGCAAATCAAAAACTAGATAGCAAGTCTGTGTGACAACTAGAGACAGAAGAATTCTAGCTTCCACTCCCCTTGTTTAAAGAGAAAAAAAAACATTGCCTCCTTATGACACTCTGCTTTAAGGCCTTGCAATAACCTGCACACATGGCTAACTTGAAACCCATGAATAGCCCAATCAAGATTAATCTGAGAAGATCTTTTTTGCTTCCTTTACAGTCTCTCCCTGTCAGACTGGGGATGATCTGAACAGGACGAACTGTCTGACCTTTTGTATTTGTACTTATTCAGTGCTGTTCACTAAAGAGACATGAGGGCATGATGTGGGGGGAGGGGCAGGGCGGGGTATGGGCATTATACAGCCTTGCAAACACGGGAGGAAAAAAGAACAAAATGGCACCTCACTAAAGTGCCCAATCTATACAGATGTTAGGTAAGCTGACTCCAACTAACATGATGCCTCTTCTAGGCATGCTTGGCGCACTCCCACACTGAGCCCAATGCATGCCTAGAAGAGGCATCATGTTAGTTGGAGTCAGCTTACCTAACATCTGTATAGACTGGGCACTTTAGTGAGGCTTTTTTGGCACTTTTACCAGTTTTAGATAAAAGTTCTTACCGCCCACCCACCCCCCACAGAAGTGCCTGATGTATACAGATGCTGCAGAGTCAGGCTGAACTAACATGCTACTTCTTCCAGTAAAGCACAGTTTGTTTGTTTTTTTTAATGTTTGTCTGCAGCCTATGTTGCTAGTATGACACCAGTTTCATTCAACAATTATATTATCCAACTAACTATGAGAGACTTTTTAAGAAGTATTAAGGTGCTCAAAGATATAGCTAGACTCATAGTGAGATTTTGAAAAGCATTTCAGAACCTTTTTAATATCTTTAAGATTCAATGCCTTTAAAACTCTGTTCTTAGGTAACAATGGTCACTGAGCATATTTCCTTCGCCTTTCCATTCTGTTTATTTTCATATTGGTCAGTAGTAGGGCTGTGCAAAACGGCCGTGTTTCAATTCAGTTTCAGATTCGGCTGTTTCGGAGGACAGCGATTCATTTTGGTGTTTCAGATCACTGTCCTGTTTTGTTTTAGCTTAAGTTGTTTCAGAAATTCATCTCTGCCAAATCTCCTCCAAATCTGTTTTGAACAGGCTGCAGGGGAAGCTTCACACAGCCCTACCCAGCCAGGCGGACCTTGGGGCCAGAGGTTGCAGACCTCCAGCAGGGAGTAGGATGAGGCCATGGGTGGCTCATTTGGTGGAGGGGGAGGGCCACTGCCCTCTGAGCTGGTGAGGAGACCCCCGTACGAATCTCTGATCCCTGTCATGCCAGGTCGTGGGGCAGGGAAGCAGCGCAGAGCAGTGAGCAAGCCTGCTGGTCCTTGCCGCACAACTCAGCTCTGCAGGGAGCAGAGATCTGCACCAGGGTTTTCCTCATCACTGCTCTGCAGTGCCCCTGGCAATTTGTGGCTGTGCATGGTGAGCAGTGGTGGCAAGCAGACCCCAGCACAGATCTCTGCTCCCTGCAGAGCCAGGTTGTGTGGCAGGGACCAGCGTTGCCCTGCTGCATGATCTGGCTTTGCAGGGAGCAGAGATCCATGCTGGGGTCTCCTTACCACCACTGCTCACCCCATGCAGCCCTGGATCTCTGCCCTGCAGAGCCAGGTCATGTGACAGGGCCCAGCACTACTCTGCTAGGTGACCTGGCTCTGCAGGGAGCAGACATATGCACCAGGGTCTCCTCACTGCTGCTGCCTGCCCCGTGCAGCCCCGCATCTCTGAGGCAGTGCAGGGCAGGCAGCAGTGGCAAGGAGACCCCTAGCACGGATCTTTGCTCCCTGCAGAGTGGAGTCACGTGGCAGGGCAGCAGCGTACAGCTGTTTCCCTGCAAGCCCGGCTTTGAAACTCCAAAATTTTCTGAATCATTTCCAAAACATTTCAGATACCTCGTTTTGTTTCAGAGATGTTTCTGAGACTTCCATTTCAATTCGGATTTGGTGTTTCGGGTGACGAAACACCTCTGAAACAAAATGGCTGCCAAAATTTTGCACAGCCCTATTCAGTAGCTACTCAAAATCAAGGCTCTGAGGGGGTTTGTTTTATTCTTTTTGTATCATTTATCATTTTGTAACATGACAATGGTATAACAACAATTAGTTCCAGCTAATGCTTATAGGAGTCTCTTCTACACAATTCTCTTCCTTTCAATATATATTTCCAGGTTGCTAGCTTATGTTCTTTTTCAGCCAGAATACCTATTTTTGCTGAATATACTATGGGTTTGGTATATGCTTTCCTTCTATTCTTCCTAATTACCTATTCTTCTACCAATTCTTCTTGTTCTTCTAGAACTGTTCTATCTTATATCTCAGTTTGTGACATCTTAAAGGTGTCCCTTTGTGTTGTACTTAATAAATACAGTGTCCTTGGTTTCCCCAATGTCTGACAACATCATTTGTTTAAGCTCCTACATCTTCTCCTTCAGAAAGAATCCATCCAGGAAAAGTAACATCAGTAAATATCCCTTTTTACCTGTTCTTTATTTTATCACTTTAAAATTATCCACCTTTATCAGTAAGCAAGCTTCTCAGATCCTTCCTGTTAGAAATCTTTGGAAAACCACAGTACTTTGCCTGACTTTTTGCTGCTCCCGGAGTTTGTATATTTAAATATCTCCCAGAACTATTCAGCCTTTGGTATCAACAATGAGTCATAGTCTCTGCCAGTCACAGTCTCCATGCAGAAATTTCAAATAAAGTAACCCAACTTTCACACAAGAAGACACAAATAAACAATCAGTCTCTCATCACTCTTTGTAGCAGTTCCTATAATCCCATTGAATCATTGCTTTTAAGTTAACTCTTCCTGTTCACTGGTATTTTTCTTCCTGTTCAGTATTTTGCCAAGTTAACAGTTATTCTAATTGACATCAACATTCTGGGAAAAAAAGGAAGAAGGTTGTCTGCCTTCTGGAAAAGGCCAAAATGGAGAATTCTCCTATGGATAGATATATATTACTCACATCCTGAAAACCAGGCATATTTTGTACAAGTGTGAATAATTTTTGAAGATCTGGGTCAGGGTAACAGAGTCTATGCTTTTTATTTCTTCAGGGTATAAATGTGGGTTTTTTAAATACTTTTTTATACCTATAGCTGTGTTTTACCAAATTTCAGTATTGCTGGACTAACAAGGGAAAGCTAAATAATTTTGTTTCCAAGAAACAAAAAGTGGCTATGTAAGTAGATTTATCTATTAAAGAAAATACCAAAAAGCATAGTTGTTTGGCTTAAAACATACTTGCAGCACGGCTATTACCCAACACTGAAAATGTATAATTTTATAGGCACCTGATTTAAATAGCAATTAAGTCACTGGAATTACTCTGGTATGAGAATAGGATGAAGCCCTAGACTTAAAAACTATGGATATGCATACTGCTTAACAACTTGTTGATGGGCTTCCAAGCATCCTACCCTTACCAGGAGGTAATATTGCATTATTAACAAAAACATTGCAATGGAAGGGGTCCACTAGTGCTTAGCGCATATTGATGTATTATAATAATTACACTTTGTCTAGAGAAGAAAATTTCACCAATTTAAATGATTTTTAAACCAATTTTGTTACACTGATACGACTTAACTTGGAACCGGCTAGACCCAAAGTTCCTCCCCTAAAGTTCAGAATTTATGGTTCCATAATAAGTCTGAACCAAGAACAGCTAAACGGGAAAAGCTCTAATCCAAAGCATGTAATTTTGGGTCCATTTCCATCAATAGTAACAGAACATGAGAGTTATGAAGCTTAGGCTGCAAACAGATGTTACCCTTGTGTCACCATAAAAATTTTTATGGAGGTACAAAGTGAAAGCAAACAGATGTCCATGTCCTTTTGTCACTCCACAAATGCCCACATTTGTAGCTGTGACAAAAGATAGTATCTGTTTGTGCTGCTATTTTGCTGCATACATGTATTTTTAAGGCAGAAGATCCTGAGCACGCCGTGTATTCCTGGACAGGGCACCTCAGGGGCCAACTAAGGGTGACTCTGAATATGGGGAAACCTGAAAAGGCTCTCCTGGGTCTTCAGGGCCCCAGTATGGATTCTCCAGGTGAACCTCTGTAAGTGTGAAAACCTGGGTTTCCTCTGTTTCCGGAGTCACATCCTGGGTACAGCACTGGTGGAGACAGCACAAGCAGAGGGCACTGACCAATGGTGGCAGTATCCTTGCAGCTGCATTTCCACCAGTGGCTGGTGGTTCTCCCCTGCATGCAGCTGATGAACATGTAGCAGGCCCAGCTGGTGAACCCAGATTGGTGGGGTGGTGGAGCATCTCACAGGAATGCCACTTGCAGCTGGCTAGAAGCTGGGGAAGAAGCGGGGAGAGTTTGCAGCTAGCCAGGAGCGAGGGGGTTTGCAGCCTCCCCACTACCAGCCAGAGTGCCTGGCTTGCTGCAAACTCCAGCCCACTCCCAGGCAGCTGCAAACCGTGGGACTCTTCTCCGCCCCACCAGTCTGAGTTCACCAGCAGCACCTGACCTGTAATGCAAGAACAGAGAGGCTCTTTGTGAGAGTTTGAAACATTTCAGAGATAACATTAATTGTACTGAGGGGCTGTGCACCACCTGGCCTCAATTTGGGGGTCGTGTACACTCAGGTGCTCAGGGACCCGTAAGCTGGCTGGGCTGGTCCTTCCACAGGTTGCCACTGACTGAACCCCTCATCGCTGCTGCCACAGTGGAGACAGGTGGGTCACTTGCCACTTGCTGCAGGCAGTCTGCCTTCCCTGTCCCCTACCCAAGCAAGGTCAGGGCTGGCTCCTGTTGGCAGCTGCCACAGAAATTCTGGACCAACCCCTACCCCCTTTTCCCTACAGGACAGGTATTTTTCTCCTTTGCTGTTGGGTCTGTGCCACCCTGGTTTGGGGGTGAGGAGCTCCTGCTTGACTGGGAAATTAAACTGGTGACACCCTCCCTCCCCCCCAGTGGTGCTCTCTGGAGAGATGCCCTGGGCCATGACCCCACCACACATGGCCTGCACCCCAATCATGTCCCTGATCAGAGTCACTCGGGCATGCCAGAATGAGCTGTTTGAACGCACTGGGGGGTGTCTGACCCACTATGCCCTGCTGCTGCTGATTGCCATGGTGTCCCAGGTGCAGCTGAGAACCTTGCATGGGAATCTGAGCTTCAATGGTGCCCCAGGCAATCCTGCGCTTCCCCAAATGTACACCACTGCCTGGTCTGCCTACACTACGTGCCTGATCCCTACAGCTAAGGAAGAGATCACTGCTGCCATTGATGAGTTTCTTGGCATGTGACAGGCCCCTGGATGCTTAGCTGGGAGGCCACTGGCCACTCAGTGAAGTCTTGAACTGCTTCCCACCACCCTGTGTGTTGGAGGGGAGAAGGGGTGGGACTTCAGCAAGCAGGGGTGAGCTAGGCCAGCAAAGGTGGGGAGGGAAAGGGAAAGGCTCAGGGGTCAGCACGTGAGCTTGTGCAGGCACGGGTAGCCACAGCACCCCCTTTTACCCTCAACTCTCCTCCCTGTGTGGGATTACTGGATGTGTATGGCAGTCAGACTTTATGGTCCCTAGCTGGGGTAATGTGGTCTGGCTGCCCGCAGTGTCTCAGGGCATGGAAGCTTGGTGCCTGTCCACCCAGGCTGTGGCCCTTTCTAGGGAGGAGCTGGAGCTACTCACTGCTGGGGCCATGCCCAGCTGGTATCCTGTCTTGGGATCTGCTGCTGCAGTTGGCAGGGCAGGTGGTGGCCTGGGCTATCCGAGCTGCCAGGTGAGGCCATGACCAGGGAGCATGCCAGGACCTGGCAGTGGTACCTTGAGGAGCTCTCCCTCAGTAAGCCCTGCTCCTTCCTGGGTGGTGCAGGCTCTGGTAGTCCCTCCATGATGGAATATACATGGTGGGGCTCATCAGGGTCCCTCAGACCCAGGATCTGGTACAGCTACCACATGAAGGGCATGGACCTGTGGGTAGTCCCAGAATGATGATTGTGGTCTGTCACTTGGATCTACTTGGCCTTCAGGGCCTTGACATCCACATGGCATTAGTGGCTGGAGCACTGGTAGCCACGCTTCTACATGAAGTCCAATATGGTCATGTAGATGTGCGCATTTGCCTTGGTGGCTTGGTCAAAATGCCACTGAACTTCCACATCACCCCAGATCATGATGAGGTCCATGGTCTCCTGCTCCATGCAGTTAGGGGCCCAGGGTACTGCATCCAGTGTTGGGGAGGCCACCATAGTGGCTGCTGCCAGGGGATTAGGGCATAACTGCAGATGCTAATGCAGTGCCCAGGAGGCAGATTCTGCCCACATGAAGTCCTGGGGGGCACAGCCAGGGTCTGCAGGGCTGCAGGGCCCATCACATACACACACTGGTGGGTTTAAATTACACCCAGATTGAGGAGATATTTGAAAACAAGTCTCCATTTACTGTGCAAGTGTTCTAACTATTAAGCTATTATATAAGATAGACAGGACTACTATCGCCACTATTTTTTCCTTCAGTAGCAATTATAAAAACAATAAAAAAGAAAGAAAAGAAAGTGATTTAGGTTCTTAAATGTAAATTAAGAATTTAAACTGGACTATTCCTATTTCTGCAAATCGTTTTTTGGGAGTAGGGGGGGTTAAGTTTACTTTTCAATTCAGAGGATGTTTTTATTTTGTTAAATTATAAGACAATTTGCTGTGAATATAATCCTAAAGTGAGCAGTGTGAGTAAAAGTGGTTATACATATAACCTTTCTGCCAGACACTGGATGGCAGTAACAAGGGCTGGGTTCATATTTAAAGGTTAACATCAACTTTCCGAATCTAGCTCAAGTCCCCACACAGAAATGTAAGAAAACAAATTTTAAATTGTTTTAATTAAAATACATTTTAACACTTCCCAACTCACAAGCAATGTTAAACTAAAACGGGTTTATTATAGGGGGAAAGGAAAAAATACACAGCCTTAAAGACAACCTTAACTATTAAATAGTAACTGAAACCTGAAAGAGTTAACAGTCTTGATCACTCATAAACCAATCCAGGGGAGCAATCATGTAGCCCATTCAGTTGGGAATGGAGACTCACACAGGGCTGCAGTCTAGGGGCTCCACTGCCTGTAGCAGGGGTGGGTGCTGGGTAAGGCAGCCCATCCTGGAAGACCTGGTAGCTTTTGGCTTCCAGGGGTTGCCACTTTGCTCTGTGGGCTATACCACATATGCCAGCCCAAATAGCAAGTGCTGGGTAGAGAGGCTGTCATCAGAGTTGCTGCCATTCTGCTGCTGGGGACCACTGTTTTGGCTGCTGCCACCAGAAGACACTGCCACTACACCACCACCAGGATTTGCCACTGTTCCTCTTTAGTTTGCCTGTGCAACTCTAGCTCTTTTACATCCTGACATCTTCAACAACAGAACAAGGGATCTTAGTTTTTTTATAGTAAGTACCATGCTTTCACCTGATGCAACGCTGGGAACTTGTGCTTATAAGCATTTTTACTTTGACAAGTTGATGAGACATCAGGCTCCAGGCCTTCCAAGGGGATCTGCTGTCTAGATTCTTTCCTGTTATTTACACACACTAACTGCATTACAATGAGGGCCACCTCACTGCAGCACTCCATACAGCTCACAGTGAGTGCTAATCTTTCAATGACCTTTGGCTAACTTTCTATTAGCACCATTTGTGTACCTACAGGCTTCACAATTTGGAAGGGAGGGGTGCTGAATACCTTTTACAATTGCACACTTTAACCCCAAATAGTAAAAACAAGGCCCACAAGCAGTAAAAACAGACCCCAAACCTCTCAACATGCATAGCAATGAGAGTTTTCAGAGAAAAAACACACGCAGATACATTCTGGAACATAAATATAGCCGAAGATGCATAATTTAATCCAGGTTGCAGACATCTAAACAATTTAGCTTTATTTTCAGGGGCTTACAGACCCTTTTATATGTCCTCAGAACCATCTTTATAAATTCATAGATATCATAGACAAATGGGACCATTACTGAAGATTTTCCCAACCCCTCGCCTAACACAGGCCAAAGAATCTGAGCTAGTAATTACTTCAACACACCTATTATTCATAACATCCATGGCCCCATCACCAGTACTTCAGTAACTTGTCTTTATGTTAAGGGCCACCAATTCTACACGTGTCAAGGAATTCTCCAAACCACATGTGCATTTATCAGTATTTCTCACCAATGGTTCATCTGCCTCCACAGCCTGTCTCACAGCTGTGTTCCTATCTGGGAGCCTCCCCATTGTGAAAGAAACAGTCATCCCCATGGAGAGTTTCATGTGTCTGTTGCAATAAGCTTAAAAAGTGGTGCAAGCCTTCAATATTTATAGTACACCTACACATTTAACTTGTCTTCTTCTAGTTGCACCACTCAGGACGCCATAACCACAATCCAAGACTTAGCTGTTTTCACTCGGTGGAGGCACACACTAACTCTAGCCATAAAGCGAATGTTAGTTACATTATGTAATGGAAGTCTACTTTGAGGCATCTACACCAGGGGTATCAAACATGCAGATCCAGCTCAGGGAGTTCCTGGTAGTCTTAAGGATTTGAGGATAGGGCCTGCCACAACATTTAAGGCTATGGGATCCCTTTGGGGATGGCTTTCAGTGGAAGGGAAGCAAGAGACATCTGTGCTAAGCCAGCTACTGCTGGGCCTAAATCTAGCCCGCAAGGAGTGGGAGAGTTTGAAACCCCTGGTCTACACTAACTAAAATGTTCATAGTCATTTATGAAAAGCATCTGGGAATGTCTCCTAGCTAAAAGGGAGGCA
>NW_017729034.1:47961987-47974742 GCF_001723915.1 Gavialis gangeticus | reverse complement strand
TCCCTTCCGACCCTAGAAACTATGAAACTATGAAACCTAGCCATACTGGATTTTTATTTTATAGATGAGCACTGGGATGAGATAGATTTTGTCTTCCAATTAAATGCTAAAGTTATTTATCCATTTAACAAGTTCTCCTTGCTTTACTCACCTAACAATTCATTCAAAAGCCTACACCCTCATTAGGAGACTTCTTCTCATTCACTCTCCTTCATGCTCATGTCATTGCTGTTTCTCACATTCTGGTGCTTCTCTCTGCTTGAAATATTGTGGATTATCCCCCCCACCCCTTCCCGGATGCGTGATCAAGCACACCTGGTTCAAACACTTGTGTATGCAAATTTAAAATACAATGTCAACTCACATGACTTTGAAATTCTCTTTGCATGAACATTTTGGCTTGTAAAATTGAATCACATGAAGAGTCCAAGGAAGAAAACACACAAAAAAGCCAGAGAATAACTGGAATAAATTAATTTTAAATTTAAAATGAATAGTAATGGTAAATTGTTTTGGTTGTATATTAGACTTAGATGAATGCATTATTCAATACAAAAATATAGTAATAAAATAAAAAAATAGAATAATAAAAATGATAGTCTTAAAATGATAAAAAGCGAAAGTCCCAACATCAATGTGAACTCAGGATCACTAAACAGCTGACATATTTTATGGTGTGTGTTTATTTAAAAACAAAAAACAACAACACTATGCCAGATACATATTTACCCAAAAACAGGAATATAAAATACTTCCTGTATGTGCCATGGCCAAGGTAATATTGATGTTAGACATTTCTCTTATGGCTTTGATTCTGTAGCCCTCGGGTAGCGTTTAATATAGGATTTATGCATAACTTTTCAAATGTAAAAGAAAAGAATACAATTTGAAGGAAAAAACCTCTTAAAGAAAATGCTTATAATCAGTATTTAAATTATAACAACTGACATGTTAAATCTGCTATTACTGGATGTGCAAAAGATAGAGGAGAACAATAGAGATGGCAATATACATAGGACATTGAGACAAAGGAGACAGTGAGGGACAGAGCTCACTTCCTTGATGATGACTGAAAGCTGTGCTGAGCCTATCTAAATAATAATAATAAAAATAGTATAAAGACAATTTTATGTTGTTTTGGGATTAAAAGAACAGCAGAATACAAGTGCTGATGCGGGAAACAATCTAGTTATGTTAGCATAGCACTGAACCCTAGCTAATTAGCCACACTGGCACAAAAAAATTTATCCTATCAGCAGCACTGCACTAAGTGCACTATGCTATTCTCAGTTCTAGCAAGATTTCATCCAGTTCCAGCAGTCACATGATGCATCTGCTCAGGAATGCATTTTAACCACCTACAGAATAAATCTGAGTCTGCCCTTGGCAGCATGTCATCAATATCTTGTGTTTCCATTAGGTGTAAAAAAAATGTGTTTTATGGTGATAAATGTGGTAGGGTTGCACCCAATATCTATACTTCAAATACAGATAAGGCACCTTCTCCAGGATTTCCGGTCATTCACCTGCAGGGTTAAAGACAAAGTAGAGAAAATGTTAGCCATAAAAGCATTACGTTGTGATCCTGTGAAAATGGTTGATTATAATGGAAACAGTCTTAGATCTCCTAGATTTACAATAATACAAATGTTAAATGTGCACAACAAGTAAATGTTAATTGTACTCAGTCTCACAGATTCATTATTAACTTTTTTGGCATGACAAACCTTTAATCTTTTCATCAGGTTATCAGGCTATGTGTGGCTTATCTGGGTAATCTCACTTGTTCTGTGGATAATTCTCTGGACCCCGTTTGGTGTGCTGCAGCTTCTGCTCATGCTTTGTTTCAGAGCCAATCCCTCTGGTCTCCTTCATCTTTCATCTGCTTCACAGTTTCCATAAATGAGACTATACTGTTGGGTTTCATCCAAGACAAAAAGATCTGCATTTTTGACAGTTTGGGCCTAACAGCACTGGCGGCCTCTCATCCTTCTCACAGTGAAAAAAAACAAAGCAAGCTGGGATGCTACAAATCTGTTGTGCTGCTTGGTAAACACTCTGAAGATTCAGCTTTGGCAAGACTGACTACCTCCTTTCTCAACCTTTGCAAACTGGTTCTGGAGAACAGCAGCTGTTTGCAATGTGGCTGTATGAAAGACAGCCTCATAGTGGGCAAATCTAAAAATGGAGATGGGCATTTTACCTGTTTATTTTCTTTCTTTGGATTCATTCAGAAAGGCTTTGAGCCCATGACTAATGAGATCTATTTCAGTTAGTGAGCCTTCCTGTTGGCCAAGTTACCTCCTAGCTTTTTTCCTGTTTGCCCTATGCAATTTTCCAGACTAACATGAGCAATTGCTGATTCAGTAAAGACCCTTGAATTATTATTTTGTCTTGTGTGTACAGGCAGAAGATAACTTCTGGGGATATATTTGGGGTGATGAGAGTGTAGTTTGTGTAATCCAGGGTGTACTCTGAACCTTGGATGGGTGCTCTAGAGAGATGTCAGAAAGAGCAGCTACTAGTTTTGGCACCAGCTTCCAATGACCTGAGCATCTATTATATCAATGGTAGGTGTGTATATATAAATATATATACAACTTTGTCTTTTTTATATATAATACATAATTTAAGTTTGATTGTTGGTAACTGCAAGAGTTTTTGCCCTTTTAAGTTTCTATGTTAGTACCAAATATGTTTATAACGGAGTTGCACGTGATTCTTTCTTGAAATGGTTTATTTAGGTGCTGAGGGTTTGTCAAACAATTAGACAATTTCTTTTAAATATCAGCTGAGGCCAGCTCCCTGAATGACCTCTAATTACCATAGCTTTGAAGTTATTATGTATTTCCAATCTTAAGAAGTATATGTAATAAAAGTTTCTTGTTTAGAGAATTTTTCTAATAATAGGATTCAAGCTCATGAGGAAGAACTAAAAATGTAAGAACAAATAAAAAGTTGCAGAGGGTTCAGAGTCTACAGGCAGAGGCATTTCTATACTTATAATTCCTATAATTTCTTGCAAAACGTCAGTCCATACTTCTCCACAGCTGGGAGAGGGAGCAGCAATAGAGCTGGGAGGAAAAAATAAAAGCAGTGAACACCTGTATAATCCTAGTCATCTATATATCTTAAAGAGCTTTACAAAAGTATCATTATATTCCTCTTACAGTTGAGAAAGTAGAGGTAAAGAAGATTAAGTGATGTATATATGCTTTCCTTTTAAATCAATGCCAAAATTGAGCAAATATGCCAAGTCTTTTTCTGACTCCTGTATTATCTATTCATTGGATTCTGATGTAATTAGCCCATGAAAATTAATAGCTATACTGGTGAATTATATCAATAGGAAGAATTGTTGGAGGATTAGATTTAGAGAAATGGTTGGAAGAAATCTTTTTGGGAATCTAGGGGAACTGAGAAGTAATGGCAATTAAAATATTCTAATTTTCTAAAAAAAAAAAGATAAAATGGGAGATCCTTTCTATAAATCAACCAATAAATAAAGCCTACCTTTAATGGAATGTTGTGGGAAAAATATGTATGAAAAGCATGACATCCGATGAACGAGAGAGACTGTAACTGATTTTGCTCATTTTTTCCCTGAGCTTCTACTTGAAATGCACCTATTTCTATTCAGAAAAATATAGACTTTCTATCAATGTTGTCAATATAAAAAATATTCTAAGTTCAGTTTTTCAGTTTTTCATACTTCAGTCACTGCTATCATAGGGAAAATTATTGTGGTGAAATATGTATTTTGTTATACAAGTATTGACATTATATTTTTGCAAATGTATATATTTTGCAAAACAGTTAACAACTTTATTTTCTTTTTAAAATAGATTGCTGAAATATTTTAACATTTATTTTATACGCTCTGACACATGTTAATATGCATATACTTTAAATTGTCTCTTTTTACTAGAATTGATTTCTTCTTTAAAGTAGATTTAAATAAATTACCGCCTTTATTAAATGTCAGCTCTCATACTGAGGTTGAACAAACAGACAAGTTTGTGTACATGTGCATCTTAAAAAGTTGTTAATCACATCTGTTGTAAAAAACAGCATTTAAAGCCTCTAAATCATGCTTGCTCTGAAAATGTAAGATGTTGGGGGTCTAATTAAAGACTACAAGGTACAAATTTTCCTTCTATGGATTTTATTACACCAATGATTCTCAATTCAAGTGCCACAGTACTGTAGCAGTGCCATTAGATCTCGTTCAGCATGCTGCACTCCCTGGTGCCTGTAGAAGGAGATAACTCTTCGGCTTCCCCTGTCTGTCAAGCACTCTGTCCCTGTCCCAGCTACTCCAGCAGCATTTGAGGCTGCTTCTCTGGGGACTGCCACTATTGCTACTGCCTTCTCCCTTCTTATTTTTGTCTCCAGGGAGCCCCTATACTGGTTCCCTCTACTCTCACAGCAATGCACGATGCTAAGAATGGGTAGGAAGGCCGGTGCATGGACAGAGCCATGCTTTGTAATTTGGTTCATTCCTTCCATTTCTGCCAGGCACCTGGGACTGTTGTCAGCATGTGAGACCCAGCAGCAGCAACCTCAATGGCAGGGGCTGTCCTCATCCCCTTAGGTACAGACCAGGGGTTAAGAGTTAGAAGACACACAGCAAGGTGAAGTACTAGCTCTACCCACCTAGGTGACACCAGCTAGATCAATGATTCTCAACTTTTTTAGCCTCAAGGCCCCACTCCATATCTGTTCTGAATTTAGATCTGTCTCTGTGATTTTCTGCTGGGGTGTTTCAAAATTCAGAAAAACCTTGAGGTTGAAAAGATTGAGAACCACTTTATTTCACTATCCAGGAAAATAAGTTGTACAAGTAGATCCTCTGTTGTAGAAACAGAGGCCAAAAGCTTGTTAGGGCATGTGTAGACAAAACGAGGGACATGCTTGCATGACGCTTTAAAGCTGACAGCTCGCCTTCCCCTCCCCTCCCTGCTGCCGGAGAGGCAGGTAAGACACAGGTGTACACGACACGGGGGTTTACTTCACCCTAAATTGAAGCGGTGTTTTTAGAAAGCCACAGCTTCAACTTAGGACCCTTATTTCATCTACACATACCCTAATTCATCAGTAAGCATTTCTTGCAATGCTTACTGCACTTCAAGCTGGGGCCAAAAAGACTGGTCTTTATTGCTGGCTCTGCTTTTAGTCCTGGGAATGTCATGTAACCTCTCTGTTTCAGTTTACCCATTTGTTATCTTACACGATGATAACAAGTAAGAGGCTGTAAAAGTGTTTAAATAACCACATAATACATGAATGAACAAGCAATGCTAGTCTGTAGTAAAGTAATACAAAAATAGAGATGGAAAGGGAGAGTGTTCCAAAAGGCTTAAGTGTGCATTTGTGCATTCACCATTGTTTATCTCAGGATGGATAGCAAACATGTTCATTTTATACTCCCCTAGTGCTATATGGCTTCCAAAACAGAGGTGTGTCTGTTGTTTCTGACCCAGGCAACTGGTAAAGTTGCTTCCCAATACAGTGTGTACTCTCCTTTAGTCAACATCCTGCTCACACCTGTGCAAGATACTGCTGCTCAGGGGGAGGTATCTGTGCAGCCAGCAGATATGGGGTGAATGTAGCAGCTGCTACTGATTACTGTCCGGAGCAGCAATTTAAATTCAGAGCAGCAACCCTGAATCCAGTGGCAAAAATGCAGGTGGTAGGATCAGCCCCCAGCTCCTTGCTGTGCTGAGACCTCTGGCCTACAGCAGTAATGTATTCCACTGTGATGGAGGGAAGGGAGGCTGGTAAGAGGACTTCTACCCCCATTTCCTGTAGGTGGACCCTGTAACCTCCTATCTCCACTCCAGTACCACCTCTTAGTCAGTGCTTAGGACTCTTTCTTCTCTTGACCACCCTTGCTTATGCTACTTCTCCAAAGATTAAAAGGTTGTAAAGATTCTTCATTAACAAGTGGTAGATTTGAATTCAGTGCAGTAGAAACTACTGATATGTCACGTATGGATAATAAACCAATGACTGTGGCAGGTATGCTTTTATCCATAAATTATATTGACTGTGAAAACCAAATCCCAATACTTTCAGAGTGAACAGCACCCAGCTTCTCAGCACCTATGCTTCCAATGTCTAAACCTCCATAATGTGGACTGTCCTAGAGCCAGGGACTCTAGGGTCTGCTAGGAAATAATGAAGCAGAATAGAAACATATCTACTGCAAACATCATCTGGGGATCCTAAGGATCTAATTTTGTTTTAGAAAAGGGTTTTGGTATTTCCCAAACTAAATATTGTGGAATATCAGTTCTGTAAAACTGAGTTTTGCTTTCTATCCCAAGGATGGAACGTTTTCCAGAAACACAAAAATCAACATGCAGGGATATGTGGTTTCCTGACCAGTTCTTATTATGATCAGAGCCTCTGATACAGTTGTATTTTTATTAGAGAGAATCTCCTTGAAACTGAGGAAATTTTATTGCTCTGGCAGTTGTTTTGCATTCAAGCATTTGATCCTCTTTTAGAAGAGGTATTTTTTGTCTGTTCTTGACCTCAATGATATATTCATTACAATTTACAGTTTTAAGGCTACCAGTTCCATGTGGGAAGAGGTACTAAAATTAAAGAGGCCTCCTTAGTGAACAACTTTAATTTGAGATGTTCAAGCATAGAAACTGTCAGTGACCACACAATATAGGTCTGAGTACACAGTAGTGGAGAGACACTTTAAGAAAATGTGTGGAAACATGACACTATCAGAGGTGTTTTCTCTGATGCATTAATATTTTTATGCTATTTCTTCTAGCTTTTGTTTGACATTGAAGGTGCAGTTTGGAGTCTATGGAGTTCACAGTAACACAGGGCCTGCCACCAAGATATGGAACACTTGGTTGTTCAAGGCACTGAGGGTCCTCCACACCCACTAAATCCCCTGAACTGAGCAATTTTTAAATCTGTATACCCTACCTGCAGTGACTCTCATGGATTAATTTCTTATGTGCACACATGTAAGTATAATAAACATAATCAAGCCCAATGATTCTAAAAATGAAAGGCACCTTTATAGTTTCTCTCTGATATCCTCATCTCCTTATTTAATATCTTCTGCAGAATTAATTGATGTGATGATTCCTGCCTGTTTCACATAATTAATTAGGATGTTAACACTAATCTTAACACCAGTCCCTCGGTGTCTCATGCAAACTCTGTGAATTACCATTTTTCATTGTCCTTTGTTTACAGTCTTTTCACCAGTTTATAGTCTAAAGGGCAGTGTTTCTGTCAAATTCAATTTGAGCTAATTTAGAGCATACATTTTTGTGAGACTCCTGAGCATTGTAATATTCAAATATATGTAATGTTTTCTCCCTTCACCCATTTATTTCGTTACTCTGGAATTTAAAAAAGCAGTCAAGTGTTTCTTTTAAACTCTTTGCACTGAAACCAAATTACTCCCTTTGTGCCTTAAACAGAAATGGAGGCAATGGAGTAGGATTGGCATATAAATGGAAGTTTTTGGTTCAGTGGCCAAAGAAAACATGGCAAAAATTTGTTCTGATTTCCCAAGCAGTTTTCATGACACCTAAACTGCATTTACCAAAGAATTTATGATTAGATGTAATTTTTGTTCAGCTCTTACACAAAGTCACAGGGTCCAAAAGTAGCTTGATCCTCCCTTATGCAGGAAAGCTGCATCATACCTTGGGTGCAGAGAGGAAGCTTGTCCCTAGTTTCATTTCTCATTGTCTTGATGAGGTAGACAGCATGAAGGGAGAAGTCCATACACTCCATGAACGTAAGGAGTAATACTAGAACTGTCTCCCTTGTCCAAGGCATGCAATGGGCATACAGTCTCCCAAATTCCCCTCATTTGGGGGCTAGTCTGAATCTAAACCCCTTAGTAATAATATACTTAAGGAAAATAGATACATATTTTATATAATTAGATATGTTTATACCTAATGAGTACCCGTGTCTGGTAGAAACTTAGTCACTACAGGAGGTCATCAGAGAAAGAACATACAAAATTGTCTAAGGGGTTATGCAAATGTCATAATTAACTTGCAAGATATACTAATACTATGGAAATTTTGTGGAAACAAATTAGGCATACTTTCACTTTGGATTCTCATTTAATCTCCTCTGCCAGTGTGTCTATGCTGACTGCAGGCTTTCTGAAGTAAGAATTTAAAAATCAGAAATTGATTGTTTCTAATGAAAACCATTCTTTGTACAGACAGATACATGGACAGAGGTTCTACAAAGTACTCAGCAGAAATATGGCAAGTACATTATTATGGTTTCCTCTAGCCAATTCATTGAATGATAAATGGAAATGTTCATATCAAAGACAAAATGCATACAAGCCACTAAACAGTGGAATAGGACTCAGAAGATCAGGGATTATTCCAAGTTCTAATGCCAAGCTGCTGTATGACATGAGACAAATCATTCCACCTCTCTGTGCCTCATCCTCACATAGTTTACTTTGACCTTTGCTTCCATCATCCACTGCAGTCACAACCACAGTATTGTTCTAATTAATTGATATCGCAGAAATACTCAGAGGCCCTGCCTCATTAAGTTCAGCACTTCGAGCCAGATCCTATTTACCCTTTACACAGTTAATTAGCTCATACATACCTGCATAACTTCAGTTTTTGGCACTTATACATAGTTTGGAAGTCTATACATGTGCTCCAGGGTGAAGGGGGAACATGCTCTAATTAAAGTGGTCCGATGGCAGGGGGACTGGCTCCTTGGTTGGACCCAGAGAGTGATAATCAATGAAAACAAGTCAACATGGTGCATGGTGATCAGTGGTGTCCCTGAGGGCTTAGTACTTGGACCAGTACTCTTTAATATATTGATAAATTATGTGGATTCAGGCAGACAACACCAAATTATGAGGAAGTACAGTAATGCTAGAGAATAGGCTGCCAATTCAGACCAACCTGGACAGGCTGTCAAGGAGAAATGCAAGGTGCTCTTCCTTGGGAGAAAAAACTTACATTATACCTATAGTCTCATCAGTGCTACACTCACTAGCACCATGACTGAAAGACACCTGGGGTCATGATTGACCACAAGATGAACATGAGCGCCAGTGCAATGCCACAGATGGCAAAACAAATAAAACTCTGGCTTACATCTACTGATGCATCTCAAGCAAGACCCAAGAAGTCATCCTTCTGCTATACTTGGCCGTGGTGAGGCCACAGCTGCAGTACTGTATCCAGTTCTGGGCTCCACACATAGAAAGGATGTGGAGAAGCTTGAGAGCATCCAGAGGAGAGCTATGTGCATGATTAGAGGTCAAGAGAACAGGCCTTATGAGGAAAGGCTGAGAGGCATGAATCTCTTCAGCCTGTGACTTGGTGGCAGTCCATACCATAAGGGGTATATAAGTATATAAGGGTTGTGGATCAGGAATTGGGAAAACATCTGTTCACCAGGGCACCCTAATGGAAGACAATGTTTAACAGTCACAAACTGTTGGAAGACCATTTTAGACTAGACATAGGAAAAACTCCTTTACCATCCAAGTCTCCAGAGTCTGGAATAGACTCCCCCCAGAAGTAGTGAAAGCATGTACTCTGGATACCTTTAAGAAATGCTTGGATGTTTATCTTGATTGAGTAATCCGACCCCAGCTGACTTCCTGCCCCTTGGGCAGGGGGCTAGACCCGCTGATCCTTTGAGGTCCTTACCAGACCAAATGTCTATGAAATCTATGAAATATATGAAAGTGTGAACAGCGTCACGTGTGTTCAGTGTCCTGTGCTTCAAAATGGTGGTGGAGGTATTTGAACTAAGTCTTGTTTGATAAGCTGTAGCTAAGTGCCCCTGCCCCCATTTTGAAGCATGAGGATTCTGAATAGACATGACAGAGTCTGCTCCAATGCATGCTAGTTAGCACACATCAGAGCCAAAGTCTAGCACATGTATAGGTGCCCTTTGTTCCCCTTTTGGGGGAATAGAATTATTCTGTCTGCTCATCTGCCATAAATAAAACTGAGGAGGAGACTCCTGCTTCTTAGGTTAATAGCCTCATGTTTAGGAACTTCTACAGAGAGTAGGATACCCAGGTTTTAGCCCCACTACTTTGTCCCAAAAAATACTGTAAGCAGGAAGCTATGCATTATTCAGACCTTCTCAAGGACTTTTTCCTGAAGCTAGCCCACTGCACTGTATATTTCAATGGGTCAAATAAATAAACATCATTGGAAAAGTTTGTACTTCATTTTGAGAAGGTGACCAAGCTACAACCTAAAACCTTCTCACCTCCAGGGAAATATCCATCTCATTGAGCCACAAACCCTCTAGCTTGCACTCTTTCCCCTAGGCCCAAATTTCTTCTGGCTGCTTCAAACATAGAATAATGGTTAAAGTTTTTGGACATAAAAAAATCACACTTAATATGACCAAAAACTCACAGTCTAAAAGATTGAATTTTATTAGTAGAAGTTAAGAGTTATGAATCCAAAAAGATGACAAACCAGTAGGGAAATACAGATTGCCTGAACAAGGGACTAATATAAGAGGGATGGGGGTAAGGAGGGGAATGCAACTAGGTTACAGAAAAGACAGTGTTATCCAACTAAGCCTGGGGTGGGAGAGGGGGGTGGAGGAAGGGGAGGGAGGGGGTTCGCAACGCTGAGAGAGAAAGATGATAGATACACACAAACCTGTACAATGGTCCACAATGGTGGAGGAAGTAGGTTGAAGAAAGTTTTCAGTCCATATAGAGTCTCATCACAGGGGTCCTCTTTGGGTGGAGCAGGGTGGTCTGCTGCTGAAGATTCTTCTTGAAGTGGAGTCCATCAGGTGCAGAGGGAGGTTCAGGCAGTCCCCTCTGGGTCCGGTCCGGTGGCAGTCAGACTGGTGGGGTCGGTGTACTGGCAGGGGCAGTCAGTCTGGTGGGGTCAGTGTACTGGTGTTGGCCCATGATGTGCTCCATGTAGATGTCACGAGACCAGCAGATCATATTGGACACCATGAGGCAGTGCATCAGTTTGGCGTACTGGCGGGAGAAACGGCAGGCATGCAAGACTCTCTCTTTGCTGGGGTCCCAGGCTCTGAACATTCCCATTATGAGTGCAATGACTGTCATGTCATAGCCATGGTCCCTCAGGATGTTGGCCAACGGAGTGCACTTCTCCCACTTGTGAGCCTGGGCATCAGTGAAGGCTTGGCACCGGTTCTTGGGATGGTCATCTCCACAATCGCAATCTTCTTGGCCTCTTTGTTCATGATCACGATGTCAGGGTGCATCTGAATCTCATAGCCCAGGACAGTGTGGTTCAGAGAAATCTTTCCCACTGCAGCTGGGATGGCCCTCATCAGGCAGTCCTGGACAGCATTGTGGCAGAGCTGCCAGGCTCTGATATGCAGCCTGCAACTGCATAGCACATGGGGTAGGGGCGGTGCCATGTAGCCACACCATCAGCACCTCTTGTCTCAGTGGCCAAAGTGGACGGCACTGTTCGGTGGCAGGCAGTTGAGGCAGGCGGGGTGGAGGAAGCACCACTCCATGAAATGCGTGAAGCTCCTACTGGGCATGAAGTGGTTGCTGGAGTCCCACTTTGAGGTGATGTTGACGACCTTGCCCTGGTTAGATTTGGCCCTCGGAGTACTTGCTGTGGACAGTGTCCTTCAGGAACCACTCCAGGAAGGTTTTCATGTGGAATTGGCATGCAGGGCTGGGAGACTCCCAGCTCCCCGTGCTCCTCGGTCCAAGTCCAGCCTCAGCCGATGCACTTCTCATGCCAGCATGTGGTGTTACAGGCTTGGCTCTGCAGCAAGGCAATGTCCCCACCGTTTTGGCCAAACTCACCCTCTAGTGAGCCACTGAGGAAGGTGGCCAAGGAAGGTGGTTGGTTGCCATGCGATCCTCTTGTGGGTGGTCTCCTCGAGGGCACTGGAGGCAATGGTACTTCCTGCCAGTAGAGGTCTGCTATGTGGGGGTTGTTGGTGCCTCCCTGCCAGTAGGGGATGTGCAGGAGCTCATTGCTGGCTCTCAGTGGCAGGTGCAGCCACTTCTTCAGCAGCTGCCAGATCTCGGCATCCGCCTTCTTGAGGGGGGTCTTGGGGACCTCTGAGCCTCTCAGGATGAACGTGATGCAGGGGAGGAGGAGGTGTTCACTGTATCTATCTTCTGCCAGGGGGCCAGCATTGATGAATCCAGCTTGTGGGCCTCCTGCATGATCATGATGGTCTCCTCCAGTATCTGCCTGGCCCAGTGGCTGGTGGGCATCTCCAGATAGCAGTAGGCCTTGCCGTCGCACAGGTGCCTCATCGCCTGGTCCTGGATTGTGAGGGTGGAGTCCAGGACATGGCTTTTCTGCCTGCTGTTGATGTACAGGGAAGCGCACTTGGCAACGTTGAAGCGCAGGCCCGTCCACCTGGTTGCCTCAGATGTCACGTCCAGCATCTGCTGCAGCTAAGCAGCATTGTTAGCAAGGAGAATGAGGTCATCAGCATAGGCCAGGACACTCAACTTCTGGCCATACAGGTCAAACCTGCTGGGGCCACCTGCCATGGTCTGAAAGAGCAGTTCCATAGCCAGGTTAAAGACGATGGGGCTGAGGAGGCAGCCCTGTCTCACCCCCAACCGGATGGGGATCTCAATGGTCTCTCCATCAGTGGGGCAGATGGTTGTGGTGCATCCGTCTTAGAGTTCTCACACCAAACTGATGCAGCTGTCTGGTAGTCTGAGCTTGTGGAGGCCAACAAAGATGTGGTGGTGGGTGTTGCAGGGCAGCATG
>NW_017729034.1:47947577-47956987 GCF_001723915.1 Gavialis gangeticus | reverse complement strand
TCAGCATAGGCCAGGACACTCAACTTCTGGCCATACAGGTCAAACCTGCTGGGGCCACCTGCCATGGTCTGAAAGAGCAGTTCCATAGCCAGGTTAAAGACGATGGGGCTGAGGAGGCAGCCCTGTCTCACCCCCAACCGGATGGGGATCTCAATGGTCTCTCCATCAGTGGGGCAGATGGTTGTGGTGCATCCGTCTTAGAGTTCTCACACCAAACTGATGCAGCTGTCTGGTAGTCTGAGCTTGTGGAGGCCAACAAAGATGTGGTGGTAGGGCACAGAGCCGAAGGTGTTGGAAATGTCCAGCCACGCCACCGCCCACTGCTTTCTGGTCCTCCAGGCATTGTCCAAGGGCATCTGAGAGGTGAAATTGTGTTTGTAGCAGCCCTCCATTGACATAAAGCCCTTCTGTCTCTGGCTGATGGCCTCACCGGTCACTGTCCAGTCAGTGATGTGAGCTGCCAGGCAGCTGGCATACAGTTTGGTGACGGTGTTGCACAGGGTGATGGATCTCCAGGTGCCCGGGTCAGCTGGGTCTCCCTTCTTGTGGATGAGGACCGTCATGGCCCTCTTCCAGGCAGTGGGCATGTGCCAGAACTCTCTGTATCTGTTGAAGAGAACAGAAAGACCAGGGCAGCCCACATCACATTTCTTTAGGAAACTGTACCTTATGCTGTTCCTGCCAGGGGCAGTGTCCCTGGTCCTCTTGAGGTGGCTTCCACTTCCTGTGGCATGAAGGCGTCCTTGAACTCACTTTGCCAGGAGGACAGGAGTCAGTGATTCGATGGTCGCAGGGCATGGGGTGGTGGCTTCTGCTGGGGGGTTGAAAATCCTGCTGAAGTAGTTAAACAGAGTCTCCTGGGGGACCTGGCAGAAAGCCGAGGGTCCCTCCAGGATCTCTCTCACTGCCATGGGATGGTTGGCCCAGTACAGCTTCTGGATTCAGGAGGCTGCTGCCGGGTCATAGTGATGGTGCCTGGGTCATCTCTGCAGCTGTGGTCTGTGGTCTCATCATGTTGCTGGTCTGTTGTTGCCCCCCGGGGCTGGCTGGGCCAGGCGGCTGCCAAGAGCTTCTCTGTGAGCCGGGCCATGGAGGCCTCAGGGGCCTTGAAGGTGGCAGCCTGGGAGAGCTCCTCCAGCCAGAGGGATTGGGGTGGGCATCCTCTGCAGAGACCCCGGCAAACTCAGGAGATATGAGGCTCCCGGTAACTCAGTTTCTCCAGGAAGCTCTGGGATCCCTGGTGGTTCAGAGGCATCGGGTGGCTCTGAGAGTCCAGGGGGAGGGCTGTCCAGTCAGGGCATCACGTCTTGTTGGGGATCCCTAGGTGGAGACCTGCATGGTGGCATCAATGGGGCAGGTCTGTCTTCACTGTGGTCCATAGAGGTCTGGTCCAGTGGGGGTGCTGGCAGGGTGGCTGGTCTGGCAGGCTTTTGCACAATGGCCTGGTTCTGGTGGGCCAGAGCGGTGGACTTCACTAGTGTGCTAGGTCTCCTCTCGGCTCTGTGGCCCTCATATCCCTTCTGGTGTGTCTTCAGGAGCTTGTAAGGCCCATTTATACAAGAGAGCTAGTGGCTGAATCAACAGCCCTGATGATATACTACATGAACTGGGAGCATATATATATATATATATATGTATAAGGTACTTTACTGTGCAGCAGAGCAAATTAATTTATAGTAAGCACCACTATATGGACCCTTACTGCATAGTAATTTGCTATACTCAGCAGTTAATTTGCTCCTTAATTTTCTGTTTTTGCCTGGAGCTCTCCCTGGCTGCTGCAGGGGGCAGAGCAGGGTGGGAGCAAATCTGCTCCCAAATGCCTGCTCGTGTGGAAACCTGTCCAAGGTGGGTTTACTCTACAGTAAATCACTGCAGAGTAAATCCATGTGACAGCCTTCACATGTATAGACAGGCTCACTGTGTTGAATATTTTGGAGACAGAATTCATATTTTCAGTATTTTTTAAATACGTCAAGATAATTTAATTTTATAGTAAGTATGACCATTGGTTTTGTTACGCATTAATTTTTTATAGCTCAAAGAGAAATATTCTAATAATATTCCAGCTAATAAAAGTGATTTTAGAAGTCTGGTGACACATTTATGGAAATAAATCTCTATTCATCCAAACACATGACTGGTCTTATAAATTTAGTCATACAACCTCATATTAGGTATATGGAATGAACTAAGAGTGTCCCTGCTAAGCGCATTTAAATTGTGAGCATCCATATATTAACACTTATTAACTCATACTAAGTGACCCTTCAGAGTCTCAAGGTTACATTACTTCAAGCAAGGGTTAACTCTACACCATACTACCTAGCACATGTTAGAGTAACTTCACTCTGCTCCATGGAGATAAAATGAGTGATTTGAAGTCCTGCAGAGCCCCAGGATGCACTGCTTTTAGCCCTACCTCCCATGCAGAGCATGGTAAAGCTCAGGTGTCCTGACTTCTAGCCATGCCCCTACTCACCATCTTTCTAATGGCAAGTCAGGTCTGTGCAGGCAAGAAACAGTATTGACCTTTAACACATAACTGCTCACAGCATGTTCTAACTTTAATACCACTTAACAGTCCACTGATTTTATATGGTCTCAATGTAACATAACTTCACCTTAATAATTATATAAACCAGCTTACTTGGTACCTTTTTTATTCATATGATCTTTTGTCCAAAGCAATTTCATTATTCAGCTACTTAGTTATATAATTCACAGATGTCCATTGTAAACTGAAACTCCACTAAAAAGGGTCGCAAACAAAGTGGCTGTAGTTCAGACTATACATAACCACCTTGATTTACTAAGCTGAGGCCGTGAACAGGTATTCATTTCTAATGGTAGAAATTTCTGATATATTTCTAACAGCAGAAATATTTCTAGGAGAGGGAACACTGCAGTGTTCATCCTACAGCTGCCCTCTCTCCTCTTGCTCTCCCCTTGCAACAATCTTGGTCTGGGGAAGGCATGGGAATTGTATCCAGGTCTTCCACATAAAAAAAAAATATCTAGCCACTGAGCTATTGGGAGAAAAGGAGATGGACAACAAGTCGGTATCTGCAGATGTCTACAGCAACTTCTGAATGGAGATTCTGAGGATCTGCTTGCTGGACATAAGTGATTAAGTCCCATATAAATCCCACTTTAGGTGCCTACTGCCTTTTTGTGAATGAAGTCTAATATTCTAACACATACATCTTGCAGTGGGATCAGCCAATAATGGGATATGAATCGATATTGGTTGGAAGCAGACATTAACATATCATTGTGGAGGACTGTTTATAATCCTCACATATCATCCTGTATCAGGCCCTGCTATGGAATGTGGCTGGTCTGTAAGTCCTAGAAACAGAAGTCGTATTTATTTTAAAAAATCAGCCAATATATGATATATTTTAAGTCAAGCACTTAAAACCTAGAATCCTCTCATCTCATTTGTAGGAGAGAAATACATTTCCCCAGACAAACATTGCATTAATTCCAGTATGTAAACTCTGAAATACATTCAGATTTTTCGTGAGTGACAATTTATTTCTGTAAACTATGAGATTATTGGCAGACGTTCAGCAAAATGTTCTTTCTCATCATTTGCCTCTTTATTTTGGAGTCACTCTTTTCACCATAAAAGATTATTTTCCAAAATAAAATAAATACATCTCTAATTAATATATATAACTACCGTAGCAACAACTTCTTTTAAATATACCAGTGTACAGAGAAACTGAAATACTTAAAATACATTTTAAACTATTTAAGATCTAAAAATCATTATGAGTCCTGTGTATATAGCAACAGTTCAGTGAAACTAGTACATGAGTGACAGTAGGAAGGACAGAATTAGACTTCCCTTTATGCATCTGAATATCAGTAACCAGCTGGGAACCCATGAGTAGCACGTATACACCTGCTTGTTATACAGAGAAGGAGGAGAATCATTTATCCCCAGGAGATGAGTGGTTAGGACACAGAGCCAGTAATCCAGAGAGCAAAGTTTTAGGGTCCAACCTCTTCAGAAAGTAATGGAACTTGCAGGCCTCTGAATTCCCAGTACAGCAGGCTAACTACTACCCCATAGGCAAGGAGGGGTTCGAGGGGTAGGGATGCATTTACACCTTCCACCCTCTTTAATTCCCCTTTAAATTCCTGATCCACCCAAAATTTAAAACCAACTCCCTGGCAGTAGCAGCAGAATTTCCATTCAAGAAGCAGTGAGGGAGTCATCTGACGTTGTGATTCATTATAATCTACCTGATTCCTCCTAAACTCTCCATTCTGCTTGGGTTATAGACTTACTCTTTTTAAATGGCTGTTAATGGTTATACTAGTCAAGTTACACTTTGTTCTGCAATTCTGCTTTTTTGTTTTGCTGTCTGTTAGCTACTTCTGGCTCCTACTTCATAGCCCCCTGCTTTAAACTCTAGTTACATTAGAAACATTAACTCAGGCGTGGAAAAAACTTTCAGTGACTCACTGAATGCACTATCAAGATTCCCAAGAAGGGTAAATTTTGTTTTATGACTCTAAAAGAGATGTACATTGAATTCTAATTACTCAGAGACTAATGGAATGTCTTTTGATTATTTTTGCCAAGTTTGTTTTGCTTTTATATATAACATATGATGTAGAAAATTAATGCTCATTCTAATAATGAGTTATTTTTGTTTAGCTTGGAACTTAAACTCAAAGCTATAGCCCCAGACCACTAGTCTATTAGTAAAGATATTAGTTTCTTTACAACTGGAGAAAAATATATGTTGTAGTGTATGTGATGATGCACTACACTATCTGCATCCCCCTTTTCAAAATCCTAGATTCATAGATGCTAGGGCTGGAAGGGATCTCAACAGATCATCTAATCTGACCCCCTGCCTAGGCAGGAAAGAGTGCTGAGGTCAGATGACCGCAGCCAGATACCTATCCAGTCTTCTCTTAAGGACCCCCAAGGTAGGGGAGAGCAACACTTCCCTTGGAAGACCATTCCAAATTTTGGCCACCCTTACCATGAAGAACTTTTTCCTGATAGCAAGCCTAAATCTGCTCTCTGTCAGTTCGTGACCATTGTTCCTTGTTACCTGAAGAGGAGCCCTGGTGAACAGGACATCTCTGATCCCTTGCTGCATCCCCCTAATAAATTTGTAGGCAGCTACAAGATCACCTCTCAGCCTTCTCTTGAGTAGGCTGAAGAGGTCCAGGTCCCTCTGTCTCTCCTCATAGGGCTTGTCTTGTAAGCCCCTAACCATAAGAGTGGCTCTCCTTTGGACCCTCTTGAGTCTATCGACATCCTTCTTGAAGTACGGCACCCAAAACTGGACGCAGTACTCCAACTGTGGTCTGACCATTGCCGCATAGAAGGGAAGTATCACCTCCTTGGATCTATTTGTCATGCATCTGCTGATGCATGATAAAGTGTGGTTAGCTTTGCTTATGATTTTGTCACAGTGATGACTTATGTTCATTTTGGAGTCCACTATGACTCTGAGATCCCTTTCCGATCTTGTGCTCCTGAGAGAGTCACTTCCCAGCCAGTAGGTGTGCTGGATATTTTTGCGCCCTATGTGCAACACTCTGCACTTGTCCTTGTTGTACTGCATCCTATTTTATACTGCCCACTTTTCTAACTTGTCTAGGTCTGCCTGCAATCTTTCCTTACCATCCAGAGTGCGCACTTCACCCCACAATTTAGTATTGTCCACAACCTTGGGCAGAGTACCCTTCACACCCGCATCCAAGTCACTGATGAGAATGGGATGAGATACTATATGGAAGGCCTTGCTGAAATCAAAGAAAATGACATCCACCTCTACTCCTAGCCTAAGCATTTTGTGACCCAGCCCATCCCCACAGGTTAGGCTTTATCCAGCACACTTTCTGGTGCTCCTTTCAAAGCTGAAGCATGGTCAGCCAAAAGGGAGCAATATGTGAAATGAAAAAGAAAAGAACAAGTTAGATGGTGTAGGATCAGTGAGATGGATACTGACATGGAAGGAAGGGCGCCCTGGATTCTAACCTTGATCCTTGCTCCTAATGAGGGAAAAGCTCCTCCCATTGCTCCCATTGCTTTCCATCCATTTTCCCCTAATTAGTATTAAATGCAAGGAGTACTGGAGAAGTGTCTGACTAATTCTTAAGTTGTGCTGAGGTCATGCTGGGATATCATAAAGATGTAGACCCAAACTTCTTTTAAAAAGAAGGGTCATAACCTAGGTCTTCCACTTTTTGAGCTAGTGCTCTAATGACTCAGCTATTGAGGATAAAGCACCTTTTTCCTCCTGTCTCCCTGCCCAGCCCCAAGCCTGTGCTTTTTCTAGGACTCATGATCAGGTACATACATGTTGTAGCAAGGCCCCTACCCTTTGCTACTAAGAGTTGGTAAGAACAGCTGAAATCAAGGGGGCAGAGGGAGCTGAGCTAGTTACCAAATGGTAAGCAACAGTAAGACAAGTGCCTCTAGTGACTACTGGGGAGCAGGTGGCACCACCCTAATCCAATAGGAAGTGTAGTGCAAAAAAAGCAAGCTGAAACCCTGTGATGGGCTGGGGATCATGTAACCAGAAGGGGAGGTGCCTCTGAGAGATATAAACCAGCCCCTGGGCCAGGGATGCTAATGTAGTTCTGGCTCATGTGGGCTTAGAAGCTCTTGATGAGGAAAATTACTGGAGAAAGACCCACAGGTACAAGGGACCCTAAGGAGCTAGGGAAAGATAGCTCAATGGAAGCTCTGGGACAGTGACTTAATTTAAAGTAAAGCAGACTGCTTATGGTGTTGGTTCTGGGTCTCATCAAAGGTTTGGATTATGGCCGTAGGGGTGCCACACAATAGGGTGCCAGGAACACCATGGGCACATCTACATGTGTGCATTTACTGTCCAGTAACATACAATTTGGCACACAGCAAGTTACCCCAGGTGGGGTAAAAGAGGCTGGAACAGCACTGGGCTTGTCCCAGCAGCATTACCTAGGGTCCTGGGGGCCTCCCAGGGCTGCAGCACCGGTGATCCTGCCGCACGGAGCCTGGTCAGCAGCAGAGGGCAGCTCCAGCTGACCAGGCTCCAGGATCCAGGGTCAAAAAAACCCTCTGCACTCCTCCCTTGCATCACAGAGAACAATGGAATGTGTGGTATGTGATGCTGCAGATGTGTCTACGGTGCCACATACCGCATGACCATGTTCATCTGGTGGAAGTCACTGAGTATAAATCTGCTCCAGCTTTAGTAAAGGGACATCTGTGCTTGATGTGACTTTTTCCCTCTCTTTTCCATGCATATATAATGAATACCTGAAAATTCTTGGGATGCGTGTCTTGTCTTCCTGTTTTTTCTGGAAAACTGCTGGTGGCCCAATGCTACAGTAGAGGTGCATTTTTAATTTTTCATACTAAGTGACTTATCCAATGTGAAATGGTGAAAGAGCCTAAAAAAGAACACAAGAGATGTGATGGAGCTCTCTATTCAAATTACCTATATGACAAACTTCCCCTATAGAGATACATTTAAAAAGAGTATTTGCGGCCTTATTATTTTACTTAAATACAGTTAAATTAATGTGGGAAAGTTATGCTCTTTTTCCAGAGCTATAGGCAAGAGGAGCCTACTGGACCATGCTTCTTTCCTATGTAGTAGCATACAATAAAACAATTAAGGCAAATTCCACTTCTCTCTACTCAACAAGAAGACCACGTTCTAATAAAATTAAAAGGTAACTAGAGTTCCTTTTAAAAAGGATACTCAAAGACCAGTAATTTGATAACTGTACAAAACCTGACAGGTAGAACAATGGAGGTGGGAGGGAGTCTCAGTGATTTGAGGATGACAGAAGAACAATGTTTACAAAGGACATCTTCAAAAGCATCTCTCTTCAAAAAAAGATTAGTTCTAGAATATAGAAAAAGACCAGATATTTTATTTAATGCTCCCAGAAGGTATAAAGAAAGTTAACATAATTACTCTAAAGTCCTTTACCTATTGAAGAACTACTATTGTTTGAAAAGCCTTGTTTTGAGAAATTGAATGAGCAGAGTGCCAGTCTCTTTTTATTTACTTAGAGATGATAAAATAATGCCCTTTCTAGCAAGATGAGAACAACTCGATCAATTAACAAATGAGAAGTGGGAGGTAAGGAAAGTTCCATTAAGGGAAAATGAAACACAGACAGTTTCAAAAGAATTATTTTAATATAATTTTAATTTTGTTAAGGAAATTAAAACAAACTTCATACTGTAAGGATGAAGAAAAAAAATTAAGAACTAAATTTGATGTTAACTAAGCTTAAAATTTACACAATGATAAAGTTCCCTTGGTTTTGGGGTTTTTTGTTTTTTTGTTTTTTGTTTTTAACTTGGGGAAGGAAATGTATTATTTGACCTTCAAATCCCAGAACTTGAATGAATCTCTCTCTTCACACAAATTGCTTGCAACCCCATTGACCAATGAAATATTGTTCTTCCCTAAAACATTTATGTTCTTAAAGGTTTATTTCAAGATAAAAACACAGTTCCACAAAGTTTTTATCTTTCTACAATTGTAAAGGTGACCTACAAATAGTTTTTAATAGCTAGGCTTGTGTTTTGGTTTTGCTTTTGGGGGGGGGTTGAAGGAAAGGTGGCTTTTTGTTTGTTTGTTTTCCCGCCTCTGTGGCATATTGGGGTAATGGACTACCTTCCCTTTCTGCTTTATTTTCTTTGTTGATTTTTATCTTCAGATATGTCAGAAATGTCAAGTCTTGCATCTCTGGGTTTCTTTAAATAGTCACTTTTATTAAAAACTATATAAAGGATACTTATACATTTGGACTTTATGCATCTTACACATATGTGATACAGAAACTTCAGTTTTGATGAGCAGGACAAAGGTATAAATAAACTCTCTAACAGTTTGTTACATTGTGGTTTGCAAATTCAGTAATTCTGCCTTTGCTCTTGTTAATCTGTTTTAGCACAAAAAGTCCTCTCAAGTGTTTGCTCTATCATTTCCTCAGTCTGGGATATCCACTTGTAAGGATTCTAAAGGAGAATATTAGGTTGGTATCAGTATTTACTTCACATGATCATGATCATAGCACATACACTTTCACCTTAAGTGGAAGAGTAAAAAGCCTTCTGATGGGATGACATATGTTGAACGCTGAATATTTGTTTTGTATTTGGTGGTATATATTTTGGTGGTAACTGAACTGCAATTACAAGTCAATAGTCCATCTAGTAAATAGAATCGTGCACTGAAAGCAGGGACCTTTGCATTTTTTCCCCCAACATGTTACAATTGCATTGAAGTTGAAGGAAATCTGAAGTCTATGGGTTAGATAAAAAAAATAAAAATCTCTAGGTTAGGTGAGTGGCTAGGTCATTCATTCTTCAATAGGTAGAGAAGCATAGAATGCATCTATTCCGGGGATGGATCAAGATG
>NW_017729034.1:47942030-47942577 GCF_001723915.1 Gavialis gangeticus | reverse complement strand
CATTCATTCTTCAATAGGTAGAGAAGCATAGAATACATCTATTCCGGGGATGGATCAAGATGGGATAAAGAAAGATTTGTCTGTAAGACTTCTGCCTCATTTTTGCAGAATTTGGAAGAATTCAATGTACTGAATGAGGCAGGGGGTTGCAAGAAGAAAAAAGATGGTGTTAGGACTATGTAAGTTTGGCACTGCTCTAGAGACCAGCCCTGTGCTTCTGTTTCTGCCTTCTTACATGATCCTGGGCAAATATTTTAAACCAAGCTTGTTACAAGTTGTTACTGATTGTACATGCCCGATTTCTTGGTTTCAATACTCAGTTTGAAAGCTGAGGTCTGATTTGTGGAAGCAATGGCCTTTTACTGCTGTAACTGAAGAGAATGAAAATTGTCCTTTGGATGTAATTTACCTGGTAGATATGCCACCCAATATTATTGTAAACTTATGAACCTAACCTTTGCGTGTCAGTTCATCTGCAATATGGAAAAAAATACATTGCCTCACCAAAATGGGTTACATGAAAGTAAGTTAACGTATATGAAGCACA
>NW_017729034.1:47931982-47937030 GCF_001723915.1 Gavialis gangeticus | reverse complement strand
TGTGTCAGTTCATCTGCAATATGGAAAAAAATACATCGCCTCACCAAAATGGGTTACATGAAAGTAAGTTATCGTATATGAAGCACAAACAATGAACACCACAAAAGCGTCCCTGAGGAAAATATTCTGTCCCTGTTGTGAAGACACACAGGGCATTTTTACATGTGTTTTCAGTGCAGCTGCAGGTGCTTTAATTAGTGAGCTGTGCTAATTAAAAGTGCCCACATGTGATGTGCATCAGCATCGCATCCCCACACTAAAAAAAATGGCGGCAAAGTGCTTTGAACTAAAGCTTATCCAACATGTTTTATTTCAAAGCGCGCTGCTGCCGTTTTGCCAGTGTGGAGGTGCATGGTGACACTGATACACGTGACGTGGGAGGGTGTCAGAGTGCATCCATTTCCCTGCTCCAGCAGACTCAATTAATCTGGATTTCCAGCACATTGGAGCAGGTTCCCCACATGTGTGTAGGAGCCCACACACTCCTGCTATTGAAGCACCTCACTGTGTGCAGTAAATTAAACAATTTACACACCCCCTGAACATTAAGGGTGTCTTTACATGTGCCTCAGGGTGGGGAGGGAGTGTTGTAATTAGAGTCGCTCTCTGGAGCTGCTCTAGTGAAAGCACCTGCAGTGTCTCATGTATTCAGTATCTCACACTTCATAAAGGTGGGAGGGGCATCTTAACTAAAACTCGTTTGACAAGCTTTAGTTAAAGCATCCCCACCAACATATTGAAGTGTGGAGACACTGAATACGTATGACATTAAGGCTGCTGGAGCATGCTAAATAGCATGTTGTCTGAGCAGGCATCAGGCACATGTATAGGCGCCCTAAGAGAAAAACAAAATATTGAATAACTGAGCAGCATATATCCAATGCACTGGATGGGGCAGATGTCCTTTATGGAATAAATTATATGGGTCAGACAATGAAAGATTATGAATGTGTGCGCACGCGCACACACACACACACACACGCACATTCTTTTGCATAGCCTTTTTGTATACACTTATTTTACATAGCATACAATGATCTCTTATCTTATGTAAGATAAACAATCCCCATTTCTCCCAGTTTTTTTCCTAGAAGCCGTCCATGCCCTAAAACAAGGTTGTCAAATGTGTGACTCCTAGGCCAGATCTGGCAGCAGAACAGGACAGTGGGAATCCATGGATGGAGTTTGCCATTAAAATATAGCATCTGGAGCTCTACTGGAGTCACACGTTGACAGTAGCAGACATATTACAGCTGTACTAAACCCCTGTGACCATCACTCACCTTGCCACTGTATCCAAATCCAGTCCATGAGGAGCTCTGTGGTCCAGATCCAGTCTTGGAGCACATGGGAATTTGACACCCCTACCACAAATTATTTTCATCATCCTGCTAAGAACACCTTCTCATTATTCAATATTCTTTTTGGCACCCTGTCCAACCATGTCTCTCACATAACTTTTTAAGACATATAGTCTTAACTAGAAAACCTGCCAAGCCAACAGAGATGCTCAGTCCCCTTTAAAGTCAATAAGAAGTATGTTGTTCACTTCTATAGGTTCAGAATTGGACCTAAGTGAAAGAGACAATAAATCAAGCGGTGCATTTGTGTTAGGTTTGCATTAAGCAAGAATGACAGAATGCTTATGAACAAGAACTTAGACGATTTAGGCAGAAAAGATTGATCACTCAGCTTACGCTATGGAAGAGAGGCTGTTAAATAGCAGAACTCCAAATAGTTGTTTTATTGGAGAAGCATTGTAGATAAGTGAATGAATAAAAAGCACATACTGGACATTGATTAATGTTAGTACTGTATGTATTTTAAGTTTTCCCTTCCCTCATGAAAGCCTCCTTTTAACCAATTTTAAATATTATTAAGGATTTTGGCTGGCTTCACTTTCTCAACATACATATGGACCTAGTGCCATATCTAATACCTCTGGGTATTCAACATTTTATTTAGTTATTTTTCTTATATTTACATCCCACTCTGTCAGAAAGGCTCAGAGTGGTTTACAGCAGGTAAACAACCCACAGACAGGATTCCCCAAGCAAAACCCTAAAACCTAAGTACTCCACCCCATCTCGGCCCCAGTCACTACCTCCCTGCCCAAACCCCAACACAAGCAGATCCTCCTGCCAAACTCAACCATTCCTCTCTACCACTGCTCACAAATAGATATAAGAAATCTCTTCCCTTCATTGCTCCCCGCCCCCACTCCTACTGCACCACCTGACCCCCAGGAGAGAAGCCCCCACCCCTCTCCGGCATCCCCTATAAACCTACACCCCATTTTCTACAAAGGGGCTGCAGCTATCACTCTTCTACCTCAAAAACACCTAGCTCTTCCCTGGCCCCCCAAACAACACACAAAATTCAGAACCATAACAAAAACATAAAATAAAGATGTTCATTCCTGCCAAAATACAATGTTAAGTGGCATTACCATTAAGAGACACCACCCAAGGAGGCCTGCTGGCTTTTTATTGCTTGCAAGCTGGCAGGGTTCTTCTTCCTCCATTTAGGTGCTCAAGATGGTACCTGGTCTGGGCCCCAGCCTTTCCCAGGAGGAAAGGGGGATGGGAGGAGGCAACAGCTCCCTAGCTCAGGTGTCAGCAGTTCTTCAACCTAGGTAATAGTATAACATACTGTATTATATTGCATATTATAATACCTATACAACATAATATAATATTAGAAGACATGTTAGTGGTGCAGTCAGGTGCAAAGTTGTAAGATACTGCTTCCATTCTCTCCTTTAACTTCATCAAGATATAAGATGAAACCAATAGAAAATATAACTGATAACACATTTTTAGAATAACACTTGGTAGACACCCAGGCCATATCCACATGAGCAGGGGCATGTTTGCAGCAGCACGAAAAGTAGCAACACAAATTTGTGCTGCCATTTCAGGCTGCAGTGAAGGCCCCTGCTTGTGTAGTTTGCAAAGGAACACATTATCTTGCTGCTCCATGTGCTGCAGGGTGTGGCTGGCTGCGGCACAGGGTGCTTCAGCACGGGGCTAGCCAGCAGACAGCCCCCATGCTGAGGGACCCTGTATCCCAGCCAACTGTGGAGCAGCCAGCCCCTACACTGAGGCATGCAGAGACTGGGGAAGAGCCACCCCTGGGCTACCAGCTCCTCCGTATCCATGTTTGCCCGGGCACATGGCACTTTGGCATGCTTTGTGCCACTTTTTTTCTGGGGTTTTATTTGCTACTGGATAATCCCAGTTGCAAATTTTGCCCCAGCACTAATAATTAGCAGCACTGCACACAGTTTAACGTGCAACATGTGGTTTGTGGCACCTCATTTCTGTTAGCTATATCTGTCAGGACACTAGGCTTAATCAGGCTACTAGCTAAAGAGCATCCAGTATGACTGTAATTTGAAGATAATACTGGCAGACTCATATTCATGTACACTCTTTCACCCAGAAGAATCTAGAAATGTTATAACAGATTTTGTAAGACATATGTGTATATTGGAACTACTTTAGTTACTGCATCATAGTGACCTGTAGTAACTGTTTTAGAAACAGACTGCACCACTAACATATCTTCTAACAGAAGGCCCTAGAGAGTTGTTGTGTAATGTAGGGTGGGCAAACAGGGCATGTGCCCCAGATGCCTCCAGAAGAGTGCCTCACTTTGGGGCTACTGCCTACCTTGTTCTGTCTACACTGTCTGGATCTAGGAACCAGCTGGCCCAGGCAATGTATGTAATGGAATGCAAGGCATTCTGGGAATCATAGCTTTGTGGAGAGGCAGTGGAGTTTGCTACTGCTGGGGAGAGAGCTCACCCTCATTTTTTCACCAATTAAATCAGCATTTGCTTGGGGGAGGGTGTTTTTTGTCTTCTGAGCATGAGATTTGGAGGCAACCCCCCGCCCCCCCGGGGTTAATGATTTTCCCCTGGCAATAGCAAATGCCTCTGTAGAGAACTCTAGTGCAATTATGAGAATGCTTTGCATTCTCTATTTGCACTCTCCTGTTCCTGTACCTACAAACCCTAAGGCAGGAGGAGAGGCACTGGGGTGGGAGAGGGCAATGCCTCAGGGATATATATTTTCCATACTGTGCTTCTGGTAAGGAATACTGCATTGTGTTATAGTGAAACATGGAAATTTAAAATGGTATCAAAGATGCTGTGGTATTATGGAAATTCAAAGATTGTATTACTAGTAATTGTGCAAGAAATAAGTGCTTAAAAAATAAGATAAGGATTCACACACACACAAAAAACAGAGGAAGCAGCCCATAGACTGATTTGGCTTGGTTCAAAAGGTATTAAACAAAAAAGATCCTGAAACTGAATAAAATGACAGGTGACCTGGTAGGGACCAATGCCTGTGGACTGATGGTCATGAGACTGTGACCAACAGAAATGATCCCCATCCCATGATCTGAAGTATCTTTGACCTTCTGGAGCCTGGATATTGAAGACAGTAACCTGGCAAGCTGGGCATGAATATAAGTTGTTATGTTAAAATAAGTTCTTTATGCAATACTTTTGTTTTTATTATCTAGTACTTTGCTTTACAAAACCTGGATGGTCACAAAATGACCCTCTTATTGTCTTTGGTAGACCAGAACTGCAGGTGGTGAACTGAGGTCAGATGTATTGAGATTATTGCAGTGAATTACAAGATTTGCAGCCAAAGCCTGCTCTGAAGAAAACAGATCGTGGGATTCTGCCATCAGACAGGTGACAGCTAGAGACCTCAGATCTCAGAAAGACCATGGAGGCCACAGGTGCAACTGCAGTTTAGAAATTGTGACAGGCAGAATATAACTTTCCCATACATCACAGATAATTCACATGCTTTTAAAATAATAAGTGATAGATAAAATGGAGAGGTCAAAAGTGATTGAGACTTCCAAGTAAAAGGAAACCATAATCTTCACCAGACAGCGTCCCCAAATACACCTCAGAAACATCAATTCCGTTGTGAGTTTTAGACTCTAGCTCTTACCTTTCTAGTTGCCCTTAAGGACAATTTAACGTATCCCTTTATCAGGCAGCTATATGAGCAGTCTAG
>NW_017729034.1:47922606-47926982 GCF_001723915.1 Gavialis gangeticus | reverse complement strand
AGTGCTTCTTCAGAGACACCTGCCATATTTACCACCATTAATTATCTCTTAGCAGTTGACTGTATAAGTCAAAACCAAAAATCACTATTATCACATCTTATAAGGGGAAATATTAATAGTTCTCTTTTATGGATGAAAGTGGAAGGGAAACCTTCATTTTTGTCACAACCTAGAACACAGACTGTGCTCAATCCTGCCTTAAGGAAAGGACTGAACTATATCTCCAGCTCCATGTTTTTTGTGATTCTTTTACAGGCATTGACTGTAATTAAGTATACTATTATACATAATAATACTATTATTATAATACATAATAATACTATACATAATATACTATTATACATTGGCTAGCACAACTGAGTCCAGACATGGCTTAGACCTCTAAGAAAGAGCAATGATTCCTAGAGAAAAGACAAATGATATAATGAGAAACTCTATCTACAATGATCCTCTTCCAAAAGAAAGAAGTTACATCCTAGGAGTGACCATAATAGGTAGGGCTGTGTGAAGCTTCAGTCCCTGATTTGATTTGGTGGAGATTCGGCCCGATTCAGTAGCAGAATCTCTAAATCTGAATTGAATCAGAGGATCCTTTAAACTCTCTGAATCAAATTGGAACCCTCCGAATTCAGAGATTTGGACATAGCAAACAGCTTTAAATGTTTTTTATACATTCCTCTAGGTAGCAAGTGGCTCATGAATGCTGCTATGCTGGTGCTCATGGAGTGTCCCACAGAAGCCTGGGGGGCTCCCCAGCACTCTCGGCAGGAGACCCAGAAGTGGACCAGAAGCACTTCCGGTCCACTTCTGGGTCCAACGGGGAGTGTTCAGGGCCTCCCCCCATGCCCCTCTGGCTCGGTGACTGGTGCCTCCTGGGTCTCAGAGTGGCACCCGGGGTTCCCCTGCAGCCAATTGCTGAGCTGGGGATGTGTGTGTGTGGGGGGGGGCCCATGTGCTCCCTATTGGACCGGGAAGTGGACTGCTTCTGGTCCACTTCTGGGTTCACCACCAAGCATGTGGAGCCCCCCCCCACTTCTGTGGGATGCCCCATCCACCCCAGCATTGCAGTGTTCACAATCCATGCTGGTACTTCAAGATATGTAGAAAAAACTTTAAAAGCTGTGTCTACGTCTGAATCAGCTTCAAATCTTCAGATTCGGATTTGGCCGAATCGAATCAGGGACAGTGATCCAAATCAATGAATTGAATCACTATCCCTGATATGGGCCTAATCCAAATCAAATGGGGCCTGCTTTGCACACCCCTAATAACCAGTTCCCTGACAGATGAAAAATAGTAAAAAGTTGTCTTTCCTTTTACACTGATTTAACTCATTCTACGTATAGCTCCCTTTCTTCTGTAATGAATGTGATGAGAAATCCACTCCTGTTGTGATTTCTATTACAATAGTAGTTCTTCTCAAAGTCTCTCCAGGCATCAAGCACAGTACAATTGACTTTTTATGTTGTGCCCTTTCATTGATCTCCTGTCTGGGAAATTTCAAGGAAGCATTTCAGTGAATGAGCCCCTTACTCTGTTTGGGAAAACGTTATTTTAAAACAGTTTATTCCCGTGAATCATAGCCAAGACAGAGGAAGGAGGGAGAGGGGGGAGCAGTAAGAGGAAACAAAACTATAAGATTTTAGAAAATTCTATGAGGGACATACACAGCTTCAGGATATATATTAACAAAGGCTACATATTCCAGGTACTCTATGTCTTCCTGAATAAGGCCATACCGGGGGCATCTACACTTGCACTTAACTATGCAGTATACTAATTTGCTGCAGTGTAAAGTGCCACAGTCTACATGTGCAATGCTATTAGATTGCAGCAAACTAATTTTTGCCTCCATAAGATAGGAGTGTCAGGGACAGTACTACCTTATGGTGGCAAAAATAACTGCACCTAAACATGTGTAAATGCTGGCCGGGTCATACATTGCACCTGGTCAGCCCTGGCCAGACCTCTGCCTGCCATCTAGCCACAGGACTCCACGTGCTGGGGCACTCTTGTGCCTCAGCCAACCTCTCCACCACCCAATGCCACCTCTGGCCTGGGGCTGACCCCCTAGACCTCCTGCCAGCCCAGGGCTGCTCTGACCTGGCTCAAACTGCTTCAGTCCTGAGCGCAGTGTCTGCATATGTGACCTGGACCACAGCAGTTTGAACATTAACACATGCCATTAAGTCACATTGCCTTAACAGCTTATGTAGATGCATCTACTGTGCAGAATACCTCCAGTACTCAGTTTACTCCCGAGTTGCTGATTTATTCTCCTCCTCCCACAATTTGATTTTCATAGCATTAACAAGACAATACATTTTACCATTTTAAGTAATAGAACATACTTTACACAGCTAAATGTTTCAAAAACAGAAATCTCAAAAATATATATTATGAATAATGACTGTTCATGGAGAAGAATGAATTTGAACTACATTAATGAGAAACCAGTGTTTTTAATCTAAACTACTGCTAGAATAATTATTTTGTTAAATAAATTATAGACATGAGAGAAAAATCCCATCAGATTAATTAAACTAATATCTAAGGATAAAATTCAAGGTTTCCAAAACACTGGCAAATTGATATTTTTTAATACATTCACACTGGCAAAAATCAATAAAATTCTTCTAATTTGTACTCCTGGGAAGTTCAAGAATTTCAAGTGAAAATGTTCTGTATACTTTATAAAAACTAACTTTAACATTTAACATAAATGTGCACATTGTTCTTCAAATAGACATTTTGATGCCTTTGGTTGTGTTTTAAATTTCATTCACTTCAGCTTTTTCGGTTACTCTTATAAGATCCAAGAAGATGTGATGTAACTTCCTGAGAATGAAACTGCCACTTCATAAAGCTGGAAATATATAGGTCTTGAGAACTAATAACTGAACTAAATGTTTGTAGTTGTTTAGAATGCCTTTCACATGGCACTGAAACACCTGAGTTTAATTATTTGCTTTGCCAAACACTTCCTAGTATCAACCTGCTTCATATGAAATGTAGACAGAGTAAATTTCTTTACATGGATTCTCCAGGACATTAAAGATTGTGGAACATTTAAGCATTTAAGTACTTGATAGCTACAGTTTCTGACACTGCATTAAAATATGTTAATTTTTCTTAATACGGAAGTCTCTATGTGAAAATATTTCCTTGAGCAAAGAAAAATAGGGAATAACTCTAAAATATGTTTGCCCTTCCTCAACTTAAAAGGTGGAGATACTTTTGATTTATTTTTTGAGGAAGGGGGGTAGAAGGGGATATCCAAGCTCTTTACTTTCCTCCATTTTTAGTTACCCATATTTTCTGACCAAAAAAGTTGAAAATAGGAGAAAGCAGGTGAAGCTACACATTACATTTACACCCTAGTCAGAGCACTTAAACATGAATGTATACATGTTAATGCTCATTAACTCATTCTAAGTACCCTCAGAACACCTTAAAGTTATGCTACTTCAAGTGAGGGTTAATTCTGGGCCAAACTACCTACCTTGTGTTAACTTCAGTCTGTTCCATGGAGATGAAACATGCAATTTGAAGACCTCCAGCAACCCAGGATGCTCACCTCTCCCAGAAAAGTAATAGAGGCCAGATGTCCTAGATCCTAGCCGTGTCCCTGCTCACCAGTGATCTAGTGGCAAGTGAGAGCTGTGCAGGCAAGAAATGGCATTAACCTTTAATGTATGATGCTTACTCTCAATTTACAAAATACCTTTCACAGACAAGCCTATGAACTTCAGTTCATCAATCTACTGGGCAAAAAAATCATGGGCTAAATATAGACATAGGATTTATGGCACATTACAATCTGCCTAACATCTGTGCCTGGATGTCCTTGATGTCATTAGGTGGGTCAGAGAGCCTCTTAGTAAGGTGTTGCTCAAGAGCCTTATATCTAACTTGGTCCTGGAATGCCTTGATGTTAAATCTCTTCCATATTCCTTTTGGTTGTTTCCATATTCCTTTTGGTTGTTTAGGGTGTTTTGGTGCAAGCTGTATGTCCATGACTGACTAAGTAGTGGTCCATCCAAAGTCATCTATACCTCTTAGGACTTGAGTGATACAGCCATAAGTACAATCATGGGCTCTAACAATAATCTAGTAAAGAAGGTGTCAGTAATTAGAGCATGGGTATTTCCAAATGGTCATTGTCCCCGACGGGCCTTCGTAGATCCCTACTAGTAGTTTAACTCCCCGTTCTGGTGACCACCCTCTTCACCGAGCATTGGTGTTACTGCGTTTGGTTGTATTCCCCGCTTCGCCAACCCCGCTTCTTTCCTGCCACGACTTTGCTGTTATCACAGTGGGGCGGGGCTTGTTCACCGGTCCCTCGGTGTCCCGGGTTGGCCTCATCAGTTACATAC
>NW_017729034.1:47911791-47917606 GCF_001723915.1 Gavialis gangeticus | reverse complement strand
TGCGTGCTTCCTCACAGTGATCCCTCTATAAGCCATACCTCCCTGACCTACCACCAGCGCCCCTATGATATTGTCCAGGAGTGACATCTCCTGGATGAGTATATAGCGCTGTCCCCTTTATTCCTCAATTGACGCCTTCTATTTTAGGTGGCGATCCCGCCCTGAACTTTCTTTCCTGCCAGGTGCATCTTTGGCCTCGCCTTCCTCTTCGGCACTTCCCGCGCCCCCTGCCACGGCACTTACTTCATGCAGCTCGGGATCTCCCTGGGTGATCTTGATCCCCTGTTGTTCCCCAGCTCTGGCGCCGCAGGCTCTATCCACTGGGGATCCAGCCATCCCGCCTCTTCTCCCGGCCACCGGACTCTCCAGCTCTTCAGCTCGGCAGCTCCTGTCCCGCTGGGCTAACGGTAGGGATGGCTTTGCCCGCCGTCTGTTCCCCTCTCCCTCCGCTGCCTCCGGAGCGGCGGCCGCCATTTTTAAATCTCCCAGCCGGCGGCTGACATCACCGTCAGCTGCTGGCTGCAGCTGTACATAGACACGGCTAACTAGCCGAGCGGGCTCTCCCTCCCTCACGGCGTCCTGCTCTCCTGGTAAGTTTTCTTGGCTTCCGCAGGTCCTGGGACAGTCATATATTTGTCACTCAATCTGAAGATGATAAAATATGATGAGCAAGTCATGCTCTCCAAGTTTTCTCAGGAGAGGGATACTAGTGGAGTTGACTTGCTCACCCCCTCTTTCCCAATGGTACCACTTCAGAGTTCAAAGTGTTGCCCAACTTTTGTATTCAAGTCACTCATGAGGATGAGCTTGTCTTCCTTGGCAGTGGCAGTCGGGTCTGTGTCAATAGTTCAGTAGTTCTGTTCCTTGTTGACTTCATCAAGTGTGGAGGTGTATGCACTGATGACCAACATACTGGTTGTTACTGAGCTTAAGGTGGAGAGTCATAAGGCATTCATTAATGCCCACAGGGAGTTATGAAAGCTGGCTGACAAACATGTTTTTGATGGCAAAGCCAATCCCATGAATAAGCCTCTATTCAATTAACTTTCCTTTCCAAAAAAAGGTGTAACCACCTCCTTCTTCTTTCAGCTGGCCTTCAACTGCCCAGCAGGTATCACTTAGGTCAGTAATATTGAGGTAATATCTTGCAAGTTCTCTAGCTACTATAACAGTTCTTCTTTCAGGATGCTCACTGTTTAGTGAGTCCATGAGAGTGTGGACATTCCATGTGGTGAATTTGAGTACTTTAATTTGTTGGTTTCAGCTATAGGTAGAGTGATCCCACTGGATGCAGCAATCCATTCCAGGGGGTTGAGATAGCCTATGTTTAGGGCATCATTTCTAGCCCCTTCTAAAGAGGATTGCTCAGTCATGGCCACAGCTGCTAAATTGAACTTCTGTCTAAGTAAGTGCACAACAACCTTCATATGGCAGCTGCCTACATGCAGATTTATGATTAGGGACTCCCAGAGATCTCTGTTCCTGTCCCCACCACTACTTGTCCATCACTGCAGGACATAGTTTGTGGGAGATGTTTACATACCTGGCAGAAGCCTGCATATGACATATTTTAATGTGGGGAAGCTAGTGTGCAAGCAACAGTGACACAAGCCCTGAACCTAGTAGCAAGGATGTCCAAGACAGTCAGAGACCTCCATCCCGCTGCAGCCCTCATCCACCTTCACAGCCACAGAGAATCATCTGATCCTCAAGTATGCCTGTTTTGCTGCTTGGGTATTCAGGAGTTTGGATCATGCTTAGTCCGGGACCTCACCTCAAACCTGTTTACCAGGGGAGGCCCTACCAGGAGGACAGGACTCCAGATGACATAGCTTCAAGGATTATTGGAACACATAAGCCTCTCCACCATGATAAGGTTATGATCCAAGGAATCTTTTAGCACCTGAAGGAGCATCCCATCTGGTTCTGCTGACTTGAAAGTAATCCCTTACCTGTTCTTGTACTACTCTAAGCTGTCTGTCTTCTTCTTTATCTTTGCTGCCAATCATGCTCATCATCTGGGAGCTGCCCTATTTGTGAAGGTCAAAATAAAAAAGGCATGAACTAATTTAGCCTTCCCTGCATCATCCATAACTAAGTTGTTTTTAACATTCGGTAAGGGAACTATAGTCCCTTTGATCTTCCTCTTACTTTTGACATGGTTGTAGAATTCCTTTTTATTGCCTTTTCAGGGATATGAAATTATTTTTTTAATGTGCTACATAAATTCCCTTCCTAAAGCCAGTGCTTGGAAGGCGGCCTGGAAGCTTGCTGTTATTCCTAAGCTTACACAAATAAAAAAGCCAGACAATACACTGAATTCATTTAGAAAATAAGATACTATGAGGAAAAATATAAAGTTTTTTTTCTTAGGTTTAGTTTCAAAAGTCATATTCACTTCTTGTTTCCATAATTAGAGTTAATATTTGAAACTATCCTTGATTAGCCTCAAGGAAAATACACTTTGCCTTGATGTGCAGCTAAGGTGTGAATGCTTGGACCCATAAAAATCCCACTTATTTAATAGGATATTTGATATGACCTGACATTGTGACCAACCATGATCCACTTATCTTCAGGAAGTAGAATACATCCATCTTAACTTTTAGATCATAAACAGATATATTGGAACTTTGTGAAAAGCTAAAGGAAATTAAACTGAGGCCGTGTTAAGAAGAACTTAATACATGGTAGTAATAAGATTGTATTTTATTTCAAGAATTTAATTTTACTTAATATTTTACATTGCTTAGAAAATATAAGTATCAGTAGACAACTTGGAGACCAGGGCTGGATACAGAAGAGTTTTTTCTTCCACATTTCTAGTTTTGTGCTTCAGAAAGCCAAGGCATTCAATTTTTAGATTGTCACTTTACAAATATTAATTTGGAATAAAGTAAGTCAAAAGAGACCTGCATTTTATTGCCTGAAAATCATATTTTCAACCCCTCAGAGTTTTTAATTTCCCAAAGGTGTACATTGACTAGTTAATGACTTTGCAAGTATAATGTTCCTAAGCATAGAATTGCTTTAAACTAAATAAGTGGAAGCTGTATGTTGACTCATTCTGCATTGCACAGAATTTTCTTCCTACTGAAAGGCAATTTCCTTCCACTTTTACCTCTCTTTCCTCTTTCCACATCCTCTCCTCCCCCACAGCCAATTAAATAGTATGAGAGAGACACATCTTACAGGAAAATAAGACAAGATCATAGATTAGAGACCCTGTTATATGAAGGAGTTTCTTTCTAGAAGATTAGTTCAAAAGAAGTCTTCATACCAGATATTGGGGAGAAAAATTGAAGACATATGGACCATCTCTCTTGCATCAACACAGATAATGTAAAGAGAAGAAGGTTTCATTTGTCAAAAAATGTTATCAATAATACATAGTCATCTAGCACCTGCATTTTAACCTTTAAATCTGTTGGATACGATGAATATTACATAACTATGTTATATAATGCTATGAACAGAAGATTTACTTACAAGTCTAATTTTGTGAGGTGTTTCAGTAGTAGAAATGTTGATGTGATTCTTCAGTATTTTTAGGGGTACTCTAATAAAACAATGTTTCAACTGGAATTTATGGTTAGTAAACCCAGGCAACCGTTCAGCTATGTAGAAGTGCTTCAATGGAAGATTAATATTCTGATTGCCATGTGAAGAGAGCAAATGAATTACCATAAGTTTCTAAGTGAGAATTTTAGGGAAGACTGTTTATTTGTAAGTTTTCTAATCAGTCAGGAAGAGCATAACCTGGTCAATTAAACTAAGCAGCAGGAATCATTTCTCAACTACTAGTAACACACTACCACGACTATGAGAGGGAATCACTTTGGCATCTCTTTTTGAGGCAGCCAGTTACTGTAAGTTGCGATAGAGTGCATGTTTGGGGAGATTTAACCAGATATTTTGAAGCTTATTTATTCCACTATGTCAGTCCTCAGATATGCTTCAAGATTTAGCACCTTATAAACTAAGATACACTCTGCTTTCTCTCTCATGAAAAACATCTGTACTCAGGAGGATGACTCCCTCCTGAGAGGAATGGAGGAACCCATCTGTTAGGCCCAGATCCCATCACATGGGAAGTATGCTGCTTGCCCAGAGCCCAGATCTGAGACATCACTGTGAGGATTCCCAAACTCATTTGGCCCTCCGACTACTATCTCATGGTCCACACTGTTCCATATGGGAACAAATGATGCAGCCAGGAGTATTCCAAACCACATCATGAGTAACTACAAGACTCTGGGGGCTAGGCTTAGGAAGACAGGGGTACAGGTGGTCTTCTTGTTGATCTTCCCGGTCAGCAGTCATGGTCTGTATCACAACACCTGCATCAAAGAAGTCAACCTGCAGCTCCAGAGTTTGTGTCATTGTGTAGGTTTTGTCTTCTTCAACGATGATCTGCACATCCATAAAAGGGACATCCTGGGATGTGATGGTCTTCATCTCTCTTCAAAAGGTAAGAGTTTGTTCTCTTACAGGTTGGCTGATCTCCTATGCAGGGCTTTAAACTAGGTTCATAGAGAGATGGAGATGCAGATGACATAGAGAACCTAAGATCAACAAAGCATGAGCCATGTGCTGAAACAGCTCACATACGTACTAAGGGCCCTAATGGGCATCAGGGCAGGGGGCATCAACGGCACCCACTGGAGGCTCAAGTGTCTCTATACTAATGATAGTGGCATGAGGAACAAGCAGGAGGAGCTCACACTCCTGCTTGCAAACAAGAACTTTGACTTAGTTGGGCTAACTGAAACTTGGTGGGACCCTACCCATGATTGGGCTGTAAGCATTGAGGGTTATAGACTGTTCAGACCTGATAGAGCAGAGGAAAAAAAGGTGAGGGGAGGGGTGTTGCTCTCTTTCAAAGAGCAATATACATCTTTCATAATCAAGTTGGGACCAGAGGAGGGGCAAATTGAGGTATTGTGGATCAGAATGCAAAGGGGTCAGGAGGAAAGGGACTTGATAGTGGGGGTCTATTACAGGCCACCATGTCAGGAGGATGAGTTGGACCTGGAATTTTCCAGAAAGCCTGTACAGTCAAGGAACATGGTTGTCATGGATGACCTAAAGTACCTGGGCATCTGCTGGGAGGAGCAGTCAGCTAGATCCAGCAGTTCATGTAGGTTCTTAACCTGCATATAGGACCTTCACCTAACACAGGAGGTATACAGTCCCACTAGGGAAAACACCTTACTGGACTTGGTCCTGGCTACAGGGGATGAATTGGTGGAGGAACTACTGTCACAAGGTAACCTAGGGGACAGTGACCATCACTTGATTGAATTCACTATCTGGCGTAGGGTGGGAAAGGTAACCAGCAGGGCACAAGTGCTAGATTTCAGACAGGGTAACTCCAGTGTGCTCAGGAGATTAGTTAGTGAGGCAGTGATGAACAGGAGCATTGGAGAGGTGGGAGTCCAGGAAGGGTGGTCCCTAAAAGGAACAATCCTGCAGGCACAGAAGGAAACAATCTCATTGCACAGGAAAGGGGGGGAAAGGAACCAAGAAACCCTCTTGACTGAACAGGGAAATACAGGAAAGCCTAGGGGTAAAAAAAGAGACATATAGGCTGTGGAAGCAGGGGTTAGCTACCAAGGTGGAGTATACCTACTTCACCTGCATTTGCAGGGAGGCAGCCAGAAAAGCCAAAGCAGAAATGGAACGTAGGCTGGCAACAAAAATTAAAGACAACAAAAAAGTCCTTCTTCAGGTATATAGGGAGTAAAAAGAAGGCACGGGGTAGTATAGGACTCCTATAGGAACAACTAGGACAATTAGTGACAGATAGCAGGAA
>NW_017729034.1:47903546-47906791 GCF_001723915.1 Gavialis gangeticus | reverse complement strand
GTAAATAGGGAGTAAAAAGAAGGCATGGGGTAGTATAGGACTCCTATAGGAACAACTAGGACAATTAGTGACAGATAGCAGGAACAAGGCTGAGCTCTTCAAAGATTTTTTTGCTTCTGTATTCCTGAACACAAATCAGGACAAATCTCCCAATTGGATCATAGACAGGCACAAAAGGGAAATCAGCCCAGCAACTGTTAGCACCAACTTAGTGAAAGGACACTTGGAGGGGCTGGATGTGTTTAAGTCAGCAGGCCTAGATGATCTTTATCCAAGAATGCTGAAGGAATTGGCCAGTGTCATAGCAGAGCCACTGGTACAGCTATTTGAGCACTCTTGGTGCTCAGGTCAGGTCCCAGGGGACTTGAAAAAGGCTAATGTGGTCCCTATTTTCAAGAAGGGGAGGAAAAAGGTTCTGGGTAATGATAGACTGGTTAGTCCCACCTTTATCCTCAGGAAAACCTTTGAAAAAATTATTAAGAATCACATCTGTGAGAGTCCAGCAGGAAGAACAATGCTGAAGGGCAACCTGCACAGGTTCATAGCAGGTAGGTCCAGCCTGACTAACCTTGTTTCTTTTTATGACCAGGTCATGGAATGTTTAGATGCAGGAATCAAAATAGATGTCATCTACTTGGATTTCAAGATGGTCTTTGATATGGTATCTCACTCTATTCTCATAGATAAACTGAGAGGCTATGACATAGTTGATAACAAAGTCAGGTGGGTAGCAAATTGACTTAGAGGTCACACACACAGAGTGGTGGTGGATGGGTCCATATCAACCTAGAAAGATGTTGGCAGTGGAGTCCCATAAGGCCATGTCCTTCAACTGGTGCTGTTCAATGTCTTCATCAGTGACTTGGATGAGGGCGTGGAAAGCACCTTGTCCAAATTCACAGAGTATACCAAATTATGGGGTAAAGTTATTATTCTGTATTATTGAGGATACAGAATGAATCCAGGTGGATTGGGACAGATTGGAAAAGTGGGCAGAACAGAATAGGATGCAATTCAACAAGGACAAGTGCAAAGTACTGCACCTAGGGAGAAGGAATCACAAACACTTACAGGCTAGGAGAGGACCTTCTCAGCAGCAGAGCACTGGAAAGGGATTTTGGAGTCATTGTTGATGTGAAGATTATGTGGTAGTGGATTTGGTCGGGCTTCTGGCCTGCTTGACTAGGAAAACAGACAGAGACCAGAAGTCCTGATACTGCTTATTTCAGTTATCTGTCCTGAGATAAGGAATCCTGCATGCCTTGTTTTTTTTTGATATATTACCCTGTGCACAGATGTTTACTTTAAGTAAACTGTCTGTATGTCCGTGTGTAATTTACTATTGTTTTGTTTCTCCAAGGTCGTATTTTTTTCTCTTTCTCTGTCTTAAGTATAAATATGCTTGTAAACTTATAGAGTTTGAGAAATCCTTTGAAACAGACAAGTGGGTGATTCCCCTTGCTGTATGGAATTCTCCCTGTGATCACAGTATAGCCCTAAATAAAGAAAAGCTGGCTCTGCCAGTTCTGATTCAACCACAACACAAAGTTTTATTTCTTCCACAATTAACATGAGTCATCAATGTGACAAAGCAATCAGTAAAGCTAACCACAACTTTATCATGCATTAGCAGGTGCATGAGCAACAGGTCCATGGAGGTGATACTTCCCCTCTATGCAGCCTTGGTCAGACTGCAGTTGGAGTACTACACCCAGTTTTGGGCACCACACTTCAAGAGGGATGTAGACAACCTTGAGAGGGTTCAGAGGGCCACTTGCATGCTTAGGGGCCTACAGACAAAGCCCTATGAGGAGAGATTGAGGGCCCTGGATCTCTTCAGCCTCCTCAAGAGAAGGCTGAGTGAGAGGTGATTTTGTGGCTGCCTACAAATTCATCAGGGAGGGGAAGCAAGGAATAGGAGATGATGTTTACCAGGGCACCCCTTAGAGTAACTAGGAACAATGACCACAAACTGACAGAGAGAAGATTTAGGTTAGATATCAGAAAGAATTTCTTTATGGTAAGGGCTGGCAAAATCTGGTATGGGCTTCCAAGGCAGGTGGTGCTCTCCCCTACTTTGAGGGTCTTTAAGAGGAGGCTAGACATGCATTTGGCTGGGGTTGTCTGGCCCCAGCTCTCTTTCCTGCCCATGCCTATTGAGATCCCTTCCAACCCAAACATCTATGAATCTATTAATATTTATAAGCAATTTGCTTTCTTTCTTTTCTCTTTATTTATATTGTAATGTAGAGCCTATATGGTTTTGTGTGTGTGTGCACGTGTGTGCATGTGCAATCAACCATAAAAGTATGAAAAAAGTGATGAAAGTTTGTTAAAAAAAAATGAAAAAAATCAGCGAACATCTAATTTGTAACAAACATGCTTCCATAATTATTATAATTAGCAGTGTCCCAATCTACCACCTAGTGTTTTTTTCAGGGCCTCTTTTCTCTTTTGTTGTAATTCCAGTGTATGATTTTGAGTGGCACATGTTCACCTTTATTATATTTAGTTACTTAATAGAAAAGATAAGAAATAGCCAATTAATTCCCATAAGAATAAAATTTCATAGAGTTCATAGACATTGGGGCTGGAAGGGACCTCGGAAGATCATCGAGTCCAGCCCCCTGCCCAGGGGGCAGAAAGTCGGTTGGGGACATAGGATCTGAACAAGATAAGCATCCAAATTTCTCTTGAAAGCGTTCAATGTGGGTGCTTGAACCACCTCCGATGGCAGGCTATTCCAGACCTTGGGGATTTGGACAGTAAAGAAATTCTTCCTTATGTCCAGCCTGAAACGGTCTTGCTGGAGTTTATAACCATTCGGCCTTGTCATCCCTTGGGGCACTCTGATGAACAATCGTTCCCCCAGATCCTCGTGAATAGCCCTGATAAACTTATAGGTGGCCATCAGATTGCCCCTGAGCCTGTGGTTTTCCAGGCTAAAGAGCCCCATACCACTCAGCCTGTTGTCATAAGGTTTGTTTTCCTGACCTCTGATCATGTGTGTGGCACTTCTCTGGACTCTCTCAAGCTTCTCCACATCCCTTTTGAATTGTGGAGCCCAAAACTAGACACAATACTCCAGCTGCAGCCTCACCAAGGCCAAGTACAATGGGAGAATGATGTCCCAGGATTTACTTGAGAAGCATCTATGGATACAAGCTAGCATTTTGCTTGCTTTACTAGCTGGAGCATCACATTGAAGGCTCATGTTCATCTTGTGGTCAATCATGACCCCCAAG
>NW_017729034.1:47902720-47903249 GCF_001723915.1 Gavialis gangeticus | reverse complement strand
TGGGGGACCCCACTGGTCACAGGACACCATGATGATTGACTTGCATCAATTACTACCCTCTGGGTCTGACCACGGAGCCAATTTTCCAGCCAATGGATCATGGTGGACCCAAGGCCACAATTGGCCAGTTTCACCAAGAGGTGATCATGGGATACCAGATCGAAGGCTTTTTTGAAGTCAAGATATACAGCATCAATCTCCTCTCCTTTGTCCAGGTGATAGCTCACCTGTTCATAGAAGGAAATGAAATTGGTCAAGCAAGATCTACCTAAAACAAACCCATGCTGGATATCCCTCAGGATATTGCCATCAGCTAGTCTGTTAAGGATGGCCTCCTTGAAAATGTTTTCCAAGACCTTGCCCAGGATAGAGGTGTTCCTTCACAAGGTCAGCATTGATGGGGAGCAGGGAATCTCCCTCACCCAGACCTCCCTGTCCTGTAATGGACATGGGTGTCCCGTGGGACTGATGAAAGACCAATGCAAAGTACCCATTTAATAGGTTGGCTTTTTCTTGGGCATCAGTTGTC
>NW_017729034.1:47896805-47897720 GCF_001723915.1 Gavialis gangeticus | reverse complement strand
CATGCATTTGGCTGGGGTTGTCTGGCCCCAGCTCTCTTTCCTGCCCATGCCTATTGAGATCCCTTCCAACCCAAACATCTATGAATCTATTAATATTTATAAGCAATTTGCTTTCTTTCTTTTCTCTTTATTTATATTGTAATGTAGAGCCTATATGGTTTTGTGTGTGTGTGCACGTGTGTGCATGTGCAATCAACCATAAAAGTATGAAAAAAGTGATGAAAGTTTGTTAAAAAAAAATGAAAAAAATCAGCGAACATCTAATTTGTAACAAACATGCTTCCATAATTATTATAATTAGCAGTGTCCCAATCTACCACCTAGTGTTTTTTTCAGGGCCTCTTTTCTCTTTTGTTGTAATTCCAGTGTATGATTTTGAGTGGCACATGTTCACCTTTATTATATTTAGTTACTTAATAGAAAAGATAAGAAATAGCCAATTAATTCCCATAAGAATAAAATTTCATAGAGTTCATAGACATTGGGGCTGGAAGGGACCTCGGAAGATCATCGAGTCCAGCCCCCTGCCCAGGGGGCAGAAAGTCGGTTGGGGTCATAGGATCTGAACAAGATAAGCATCCAAATTTCTCTTGAAAGCGTTCAATGTGGGTGCTTGAACCACCTCCGATGGCAGGCTATTCCAGACCTTGGGGATTTGGACAGTAAAGAAATTCTTCCTTATGTCCAGCCTGAAACGGTCTTGCTGGAGTTTATAACCATTCGGCCTTGTCATCCCTTGGGGCACTCTGATGAACAATCGTTCCCCCAGATCCTCGTGAATAGCCCTGATAAACTTATAGGTGGCCATCAGATTGCCCCTGAGCCTGTGGTTTTCCAGGCTAAAGAGCCCCATACCACTCAGCCTGTTGTCATAAGGTTTGTTTTCCTGACCTCTGATCATGTGTGTGGCACTTC
>NW_017729034.1:47888441-47890589 GCF_001723915.1 Gavialis gangeticus | reverse complement strand
ATGCAAAGTACCCATTTAATAGGTTGGCTTTTTCTTGGGCATCAGTTGTCAGTTTCCCCATCTGGTTCAGCAGGGGTCCAATGTTGCCCTTGCTTTTCCTCTGGCTTCCCACATATCTGAAAAAGGACTTTTTATTGTCCTTGATACTTGTAGCTAGTTGGAGTTCCATCAAATTCTTGGCTTTCCTGCAGGATCAGACCAGCACAGAATATTCCTCCTTGGAGGTGGATCCCATCCTCCATCATTTGTAGGCTTTCTTTTTAGCCAGAGGAGGTCCGCTAGTTCCCTGGAGAGCCAAGGGGGCTGCTGTGCCCTTTTGCTGCCTTTCCTCCACGATGGAATAGCCTGTGCTTGTGCACCGAGGATCGCTCCCTTGAGGAGCAACCACTCTTCCTGAACTGCCCTCCCTTTGGGGTCTCCGTCCCTTAGGGCTTCACCGACAAGCCTCCTGAGCTTGTCAAAGTCATCTTTCCTAAAGTCAGGAACTTCTGTATTGCTGACTGACTTGTCAGCTTTACAGAGGATGGTGAAGGTGATCAACTCATGGTCACTGTTGCCCAGCTTCCCAATGATTGTTAGGTCACTGATTAGGTCACCCCCAGTTGCCAGTACCAGGTTGAACAGTGCTTTACCTCTCTTTGGCCCATATACTTCTTGTGTCAGATGGGATAGTGGTCAGTGGGCTGGAGGAGTTTAGGGATCTTCTCCACAATGTCTCAGATGTGGGATCCTGGGAAGCATCAGGCTTCCCAGGCTAAGGAGTCAGAGTGGCAGATTGCCCCCTCAGTCCCCCTCAGGATGGAGTCTCCCATGACAAACTCTTTGCATTTTGTCTTGGGGAGAGTGGGGGCAGTAGATACAGTAGAGGCTGTATTGCCTGCAGGAGCTGGCAACTCAGCAGGCTCTGCTGGGACTGCAAGAGGTTTGTACCTGTTGCTGAACTCCAGCGGGGCAAGATCCTGGGGGCCCTTGACCACCTTGGTCCAACCCCTGGGCTGGACAGTAAGGGAGGTCCTTGACTTCTCCCTTGTCCTGGAGGGACACTGTGGTCTACCTTCTATCTCCATGGGGAGAAGGGCCTGGCAGTAGGAGTCTATCTCTTGCTCACAGTCCCTGATGACACACAGTCTCTGGACTGCAGCCTAGAGCTCCTCCAGCTGGCATGCCAGAGACCCCAGTAAGGAGCAGACCCCATAAGAGGAGGTGGCCATGCTCCCAGGCCCCAGAGCCTGAAAAAGTGAAAGATAGCCCCTGCAGCTGACAGCCAGAGGCTCCATCTGCATGGAGCCCGGAACCATAGGCTCCGTCTGGGTGGAGTCTTCTGAGGAGCCGGGGGCGGAGGCGCAGGCCCTGAGGGGTTGCTGATGGGCTGGCTATGGATGGGACTGGCTTCCCTAGGGTGGGGTTGCACAGGCAGGGCCTTGGACCCTCCTGCTCGCCCTCCTATGTGAACTCCATGCTAACTTGCACACTGGGAAGACAAGCGTGCCTGTTTGCACAGCCTGTTCATGAGGCTCTGATCATGTGGCTCCCTGGGGGCCTGGATGAAGTAGGGGCTGGGGCAGAGCAAGATCCTCCCTGGTTCCTAATCAGCCACCTCCCTGCAGCTGAGCTGGGCTAGTTCCCTCCCACCACGGCCCCACTTACCTCTGGCTGCTGCTGGGGGTCGGTGGGGGTGCTCCATGGCAGTTGGGGGTTGCTGGGGGGATTTGGGGTGTGGGGGCACAACAGGCTTTCAACCGTGTGTCTCATGCTGCTCCTTAAGCCTCTCTGAAGCTTTTTTTCCTTTGGCGGGCCCTTTTAAACTACGTGCATGTACAGTGGGCCTGCCTCCGGCACCTGTATTACTCCCAGGCAAGGGGGGGCCCTGCCTGGGAATTGGGGGACCCTGCCTGCCTGGAAAGGGGCCAGTGAGTACCCCCTCCCCTCCTCTACTGTCTCCCTTGGGGGCTGAGCCAAGTAGGGGCCGGGGTAGTGAGGTGAAAACCTCCCCGGTTCCTAATCAGCTGCCTCCCTGCAGCTGAGCTGGGCTAGTCCCCTCCCACCATGGCCCTGCTTGCTTCCAGCTGCTGCTGGGTGTCAGCGGGGTGGTGCTCTGTGGCAGTTGGTGGTGGATGGGGGGCTTTGGGGTGCGGGGGCACAGCAGGC
>NW_017729034.1:47882622-47883441 GCF_001723915.1 Gavialis gangeticus | reverse complement strand
TCCCCTCCCACCATGGCCCTGCTTGCTTCCAGCTGCTGCTGGGTGTCAGCGGGGTGGTGCTCTGTGGCAGTTGGTGGTGGATGGGGGGCTTTGGGGTGCGGGGGCACAGCAGGCTTTCACCTGTGCATCTCACATCACTTCTTACGCCTCTCTGATACATTAAGATACATTCATATAAAACATTATGTAATGTTTTATTATCTATGATATTAGTTTTGTTTCATGCCATTATGAGGAAATTCAACATGATTCCTTGCCCCTTCCATAATATAATTAACTTGCTATTCAAGTCAAAGTCAGCCTTCAGTACAGGTCCAGAGTAGGATTTGAACTGACTTTTCCAGCATCATAAGAAGATGTCTTAACTAGTCTACCTTGCACTTAATAACTTTGTATTAGGAACAAATAAAAGAAATAATACAAAAATACCAAGTATAAAAATCCAAAAAGCTTACAAATAGCTATTTCTAGCAGGAAAATGTACTGTGGTAAGAACATGGAAAGCCACAATTGTAAGGAATAGTAAGAGTAACTCTGGCTTTAAGTGTTAAATGAAAAGCTGAGTTGAAAGAATCAGGCCTCTGGAACATATTACATTTGTTTCACAATTAGCATATTAATTATGCCATAAATGGCAAGGGTACCCAACTGTACCCAATTTAAGGCACCATAAAATGGCAAACCAGTCATAAAACTTTTCTACCTGTGGTGTAGAACATTTTTTATGGCTATTTTGTATGGTGCCTTAAATTGGCTGTGTGCCATGTCCACACATTGGGGCTGTCTCAGCCAGATACCCAACAATTATCTGATTCATAG
>NW_017729034.1:47871316-47882611 GCF_001723915.1 Gavialis gangeticus | reverse complement strand
TCCGGCTCAGCTGCGCTGGTCTCTCCGCCCCACTTACCTTGTGGGGATCAGCTGCTGCTGGCCCCACTGCCTCTCTGCTCGCCTCCGCTGCTCTCGCCTCTGCGTTGCTCTGCTCTGGGTCCGGTAAGGGGGACACACGTGTGTACAAAACACACGTGCGCCTGTGTCCTCCTTCTCCCCACTGCTCCTAGCTCCCAAGTGCCGGAAGCTGCGTCAAACTGCGGCTTTTAAAGGCTGCGGTTTGAATTACCCGCCGCTGTCCTATCCACCAATCAGGCCTTCCGGACCTGCCGGAAGTGCCTGCTGGCAGTCCTGCCCCCCTGCGCTCCCCGGCTGGGGTGCCCGGCTGCTCTGGAGTCCGCCCCCCGAGGGTTTACCCCAAGGGTGCTCCCTGGCTTGGGGGCAGTCCCCCTAGCCCACGCCTGTTTGCGCGCTCTGTTCACGCGGCTCCCTACCGGCTCAGCAAAGAGGGATCCGGGGGGCTTCCCCTCCGGATCCAGCTCAGCTGCGCCGGTCTCTCCACCCCACTTACCTTATGGGGATCAGCTGCTGCTGGCCCTGCTGCCACTCTGCTCGCCTCCGCTGCTCTCGCCTCGGCGTCGCTCCGCTCCGGGTCTGGTAAGGGGGGCACACGTGTGTACAAAACACACGTGCGCCTGTGTCCTCCTTCTCCCCACTGCTCCTAGCTCCCAAGTGCTTGTCAGAATCAGCCCTGGACAGCCTTGGGTTTTCAGCAAGTGGGGCTGACAATCTTGGCAGCACTCACCTGGGGCAGCCCTGGGTCTTCTACCAGCCCAGGGCAGCCCCCCAAGCCAAGTGCTAACAATCAGCTGACTGTCAGCACCAGTAACTAGGGCAGCCTCAGTACTCCAACTGGGCCTGGGGCTTCTGACAGGGGGAACAAAGGGGCTGTCCCATGGAAGAGTTTAAACCTGTGCACACAAACTTGCCCAGGATAGCCCCAGGTCTCAATCTGGCTTTGGTGTTGTCCCAGAGCAAACAATCAGCTGATTGTCAGCCCTAACCAAGAAAGCTCTAGGGATTGAATTGGCCCTGGGACAGCACTGAGTCTCAAACTGGCCTGGAGCTGTGATGGGTCATGGGATGACAATCAGCTGATTGTTGGTAGTAAGCCTAGGAAAGCTCTGGGCCCTCAAACAGCTGTAGGTCATGGTGAGCTGTGGGCACTCAGCTTTCAACTTGTCAATGCAGGGGGAGCCCAGGAACATAATCCTGGGGTCCCCTTGCACTGGCAAGTAGAAAAAGCATGATTGGGATCTGATCCCTGATCCCAAAACCACTCCTCCTAACATGTATATGGTGTCACGGCAGAAGAAGTGATTGTTGGGAGCAAGGAGCAGATCCTATGGTCCCATTAAAAAACCATATGCCAGGAGCCTTAGTTTGGCAGATCAGTAGGAGCAAAATGAGGAGATAAAGAGGAATAGACAGAAGGGAGCTTGAGCACATTCTCTTCACAGAGAAGCAATTGGACTTAGCTCTAATAAACCTTTTTTTCTGTTCTTTACTTTTACAATACTCAACTAGTGAAGGTTGGACTGGCTACATAAAGGCCACTTATGCCTCTCAGGACAAAGCAATATTCTTCTTCAATTGCCTAATTAACTGCTAATCTATAGCACTACCACTGAGTATTCTCAAATGGGACAAGTTTGTTTTTTTGTCATTTCCTTCCATGGAGTCTGTTCCATTGTGATTTCCCCTACTGGGTTTTTATCTCAGTTCTATTTGACAAACAGGGAGCTGAAGCACTGTGACAAAAGAAAAGCTAAAAGTACAAGATCAATGTACAAGATGAACATATAATGGATATCAATTCAACTGTGCAAATAATTAAGCCAAAGAGCTTTCTTTCCCTACTTGCTACATGTGGTTTGTTATGAGTAAGCTTACATGAAAAATGTCACTGCTTAAAGTCTTCAATATGCCCTGGATGCTCGGAGGGACACTTGATAGCAGTGAATTGGCAGCTACTTAGAACAGAGGCAAGCTGGCAGAGAAATCTTGGCTGGGATGGGGAGACAGGAGATTGTATCTGCATTGTGAAGAATTTTAATATTGCTCCAAAAAGAAACAGCATGTGATGCCTTCTACAGGATGAGTACAGACTGATCAGCTGCTGGTTATACTCCCAAAAAGGTTAGTACACATCTTCGAAGCCGGACAGGGCTCAGCATACTGTTGCTGGATCTCACAGTATTCTAAGCCATGCTTGTAGCATTTTCAGTTCTCACCTACAAACTGCAGTCACACATGAGGGATGATATTTTGACCTATGACAGGCCCTCTTCTTACCTGGTATAAATCAACACAGATCCAATGACATCAAGGAACAATCTAGCCAGAGCAATATGTAAGATAGACCTCGTGAAAAAGGCAGCGTGTGACCATACAAAAATTAAATGACAATGTAAAGGTACAGTGATTCAAATTATTTCTAACTTTCAAGGGCTTAACTTTTTTTCCTTTAACAGTATTTTTTTAATGTGGAGAGGGTTTATGTCATTTGCATTTTATTTTATTTTATTTTTAAAAGAAAAAAGTAAACATGAATTCTATTACATAGAGCTGGAATAACTCCCACATCATACCAGAGGCATCTGAACCATGGGGACATATCTACAAGTGGTCCCTGCTGTGTCTAAGAGCACTGGCATGAAGCACACTTAAACTTGCTTTCATGCCACACATGCCAGCTCTCCCAGATGAGGCAATGTATTCACGTCAGTACAGCACCAAGCATGTGCATGTGCTCAGTACCACGTTAAGGCAAGTACATAGCCTCATTTTCCAAATATGGTTAAGCTGGAGCAAGAGCAAGTGGGTGGGATACTTTTCACAGAGGCACTTCCAGGGAAGGCATGGACATAGTGTACAAGGTGCTCCAGCTGCATTACAGGGCATATATACTATATGGCAATTTTAAGCTATTAGGCCAGCCTCATTGGGGCACACAACTAGTGCCATGGAGTAGGGCTAAAATATAGTTTTAGGGGCCTGGCCTGACTTTCTCTTGCCTCTCATGATTTGGGACGCAGCTATTCTATGTGGTGCCATCTGCAGAAGCAAATGCAATGCTGAGGAATATGCCAAGGCAAGGGGTATGGCTGAGAGATGAGAAAACTTGTACAGTTTCTCTCTTTTTCCTGCTCTTCCAGCAGCTCTAAGGCATTTTTAGCATTATATTGCTGCTTTGGCATTGGCAATAACATGGGGATCTCTATGGAAAGTTAAGTTTTGGTTATTTTGTCGACTGCCAAATTACCCTGAGCAACACACACTAGAGAATGGAAATGCCATTTTCAAAAACAGTTTAGATCTCACCTGAACCTCAACAGAATCTCATCTTCACTAACTCAAAGGCTTTCTCCTTGCAATTTAAGAGATCTATTGCAAACAACAAAAGCATCAGAACAACTTCAACTTTTACTAGCAGCTCCCCTTGTCATGAACAGAACAGTAGTATTTGCTGATTGCAAAGGCAATGATAATCATGAAAATAAATAAATAGTAATGTGCTAAAATGAAAGAGAGAGAATGAATTGAATCTGGAAAAAAAATAGGCAAAATCTGAGAACAGAAAAACTGACCAAGTACGGTAACTCTTCTTGAAGGATATTGTATACTAATATGTATATGCGCTAAGAAATCTGTTGCAAACAACAAAGCATACATAATAAGGAATATCTGATGCGCATGTGCATATGTATTGAGGGAAAGCTACTGCACTTGCTAAGCTTTTCTACTGTCAGATTCTCTGTTATGCTTTGTTAGCAATGGATCTCTTAAAAGTGCATGGAGAAAGCCCTTGAACTAATGATTTTTTTTTCTTTTTTTGGTTCCATGGGAGTATATATGAAGGGAGAGGAGCTAGGTAAATTTAGATATAATTACAAAGTTATATGAGATCCCTTCCTGAACACAGTACAGGGAAGCTAATTCAAGTTATCCCCATCATCCTCAATGACTTAGTAGAATCAGCTGTCCTAAATGACTGCTGGATTTAAACAGCCATATAGTTCTTCCTGAAAAATGTGTTTTTTCAGTGTGTAGTAGGCTGTTTTTATTAGTATGTAAGAAGTGTATATAATTATTTCAGTTCTCATGCATTATGTTTATTGGGCAACAATTGTAAAAGTCAAATGGATAAGCACAGTAGTAAATTAACCTTTCCTGTTACAGAAAGTAAAAGCAATATGACCTCCCTGCTCTGTAGCCCTTTACCTTTACACTTAATCTAAGACGGTGAAGTACAATTACAGAATAAAAGAAAAAAATTTACCTTAATTCACAGATTACTTAGGATACTATGAGATGCTATAAGAATATTATATCTATTCAGAAGCACAAATAGAAAGAAAAGCACATGTAAAAAAAAAAAATACCCTTACTAAAGGAGAGAGACAATTTAAGGCTGTAGCTTCTCATTTCTGTGCAAATATGTACAGCCAGCCCTTCTTGCTTTCTCTTTCCCAAAAGCATGATGGAGGGAAAAAAGAAATTCTTATAAGATGAAAAAATCCCTGTGTGGATGGGATAATCAAGTTGAGGGAGGGAATGGCGATCAAAGAATTAAGTAAATACATTCACCAGTATCAGAGGACTAGACATTTCAAATGTATAATATCTATGACATGCTGATAAAACTTATATTGTACAAATACGTACTGTGCCTTCCATCTAAGTGGTTGGTTCTACATAGGTCGTACAGCCAACCTAAGTGGTTGGTTAATTCCTAGTGAAGTTGCACTTATTACTGTTGTAGTCAGGGCTTATGAAATTGTAAGTATCAAAATTCTCTCCCTGTTGCATGCATTTTAGTGCCTGTTTTGTCTGCAGTAGTTTGTCTCATCTACTAACCATCCAATATACTTATCATTTATCCAAAACACTTCCACTCCTCCCTATGCTACCACAGAGGCAAGGATTTCTTACAGCAATATTTTTTTATTGGACCAGCTATGCAGTTGGCTAAAGTCAGGCAACTTTTGAAAGCAAGGCCCATTGGTGACATGTAAGGGGTACATGTGGGTGCATGTGCGCCCCCTGAGATTGGTTGTGCACCCCCTGAAAGAAGCACTGCCAATGCTGCCGGTGGCGCCTGTGGACCATTGCCACTTGCCAACCCCCTCCCTCTCCCACCACAGCCATCTGGAGCTCCCCACTCACTGCTGCCACACCCCCACTACCGCCACCACCACTCCCACCTGCAGGCAGTTGCTGTGCCTCCCCCCCCACCCCCCCAGCCTCCAAGGGCATGTGTTGTTGTTCATGGCAAGACTCTCTCTCACGTCTCTGATCCCAGGAAGCAAAGTGAAAAACAGCAGGGGGGAGGGGGGAGAGAGGTTCTTAGGGACAGCAGGTAGCAGACATACAATAAATGTGCTCCGAATAGTGTGTATGTGTGTGTCTGTCCTTTATATTTTTTGTGAGACTTCATTCTGGTGCATAGTTGATGTTTAGTCTCACCCACATAGTTGCCATGAGAGCATTTGATACATCAGATTAGTTTTATCACATTTTGGGAAAGGCATGTGTAGCAACCATGGATTCTGATTGGGTTTTTTTTAATGTGTTGGGGCCCTTAAACTATCATATAGGTCCTTAGATAAGTTCCTCACCATGTGACTAATTCTCTATGAACTGTAATAAAAGTAACTCAATGTGCAACTTGCCCTCCACCCTCACCAAATTTTATCTGAGAGCACATTTTAAGAAACATATATACATTGTTCCTTCCTTCTGCACTTTTTATATAGATACACAATTTCAGTAATTGTCACAAATGTGAAGAGCCCCAACTGCATATTTTTAACATGATGTGTGTGTGTGTGCATGCATGCATGCGCACGCATGTGCGTGAGTAGATATAGATATAGGTCCTTTATTACTTTATTTGCTTTCTTCCCTGTCCCTCCCCGCCTTTTAATTAAATTTCGGTCAGATTTACTTGACATCAGCCTAGCTACAAAGAGTCGTATTAATTCAAAGATACTCCTTTCATTTCTAGCATCCCTCTGCCAGAAAAAACACATAAGTAAACAAAAGGATGTTGGGCTTATCAAGTCATCCACAGCACATTAGAAACCTGCTCCAGGCTGATCTTATGAGCTAGAAAGAAAACAGCCCACCTTTTATGTATGCTCCCTTGCACTCAGAAAAATAATGCACTAAAACCAGGCCTTGTGTCAGTGTGAACACCTCTGCTGAGGCCAGTGGATTTGCACCTGCTTGTACAAAGTCTGAAACTGACTCTGTCAGTTTATTCCTAAATCCCATATTCAATCTCTACATTTAACTATTGATAAATATAAATTGTTTTTTTCCCCCTAACACAGTGAAAAAATGGATATTAGTAACAAAAGTTAGCTTGCTGAAATGAAGTGGGAGACATTAAAGAAAAGCAAATTAAACACCTGGGGCTTAATTTTCATATTTTCATTTTTTACATCTTACAAAATTTTCTGTTTTATAACATGTAGAATATAGTAAATTAGCTCTTGCTGTAAATAATAGAGTTACAGCTGAGGGATTTAGAAGCCCCAGTATTAACATGAATTCTCTTTATAATTTCTGTTGATGCTAGTTGTAGCATGCCATACAACAGCTAACATTCTTTGCATTTAGGACTTAGATGAGCCTTTTGTTGCTACAGTGCACAAGGAAGAAGTGTAGAAATACACTGTTGTAGTATAATCTAATGGGGATAGTTTGCCTCAAGCAGGGACCTGGTTCACTTAATAGAGATAAGCCTGTGTTTAAGCAATTTGTGCAATCTTGATCACATAGGAGCAGATCCTCAGCTTCCGTTGAAATCAGTGAACGGTGACAACATACACAAGCTGGGGAAATGACTTCAGAGGTTAGGTGCTGTGCCGTTGTTTAATGATGCACTGCATAATGTTCTTCTTATCTCCTTCACTCTCCTATATACCACAACTTAAGTGAATAAAAAAAGACTTAAAGATTGAGTCAATTCAGGCTCAGACTTTTTGAACGTCTGTCCCTAGCCCTTATGCTCTGAGAAGGAGCCCAGAATTACTGCACAGTTTCTCCCCTTGTTTCTCTAATAGCTCATCCTTTTAGTCAGGGGAATTAAAAATGAGGCTGAATACTGTCTGCACTATGAATGAAACAACCATACATCTTTCCTACATGTCCCAAAGTAGGTCATCCCAATATGTTCTGTGGTTGAAGTCTTTGTAACATCTACATGATAATCTAAACCAAGGGAGTCAAACTTAAAGCCTGGATTCTAGATATGACCCACAGAGCAGTTTCCTCAAGCCCATGGGATTGCTGTGGGCATAAGAATTTGATGGGGATCGGAGGGTGAGCAGGGACAGGGACAGCCACAGAATCTGGGGCTACACAGTTCTATTGGGCAGTGTTTTTGGTAGCAGGGGCAATTAATGGTTGCAGTGTGTTACCTCTCAGCTCCATGTTCTTGGGGAACCCTGACACAGCACACAGACTGTCTGACTCACAAAGAATCCCTGCCCCCCTCCCCTCCTCTACCTAAACAGAAACTGATTAAGATGCAGTGAGAGACACACCTAAAGCGTCCAGATAAGGGTGACAAGAGTGAAACAACTGCCCTAGGTCTCATTTGCATCCGAGATGCAACCAGATGACCATTCATTTACATGAGAGATGGAGAACAGAAAGCCTGAAGCAGAGACCACAGTGAATTCTGGGATCAGAGAAGCAGGGGAGCACTGCATGATGGGGAATCTGTGCTCCAAATGCTAATTAAGCCACATTTACATACACCCAGCTCAGCATTTATCAGACCAGTTCTAACCTGGATTTACAAAGGACTTTCCCTCCCCCCACACACGCACCTCTATGCAGAAGTAAAGATTAATAGGCATCTCGGGCCATACATTGCCCGGTCCCACTATGGGAGGCCTATTTAAACTTAATTGACTACAACTTGGTTGCTGGGTTAGGGAATGCTGAGGCAAGACACTGAGTCAGGGGGTATGGGCAACATTTGAACAATGGTAAAGGGTTCATCACAGAGTCCAGCCTGCTGGAGCCCTGACCACAAGTGTCGTCACACTTTTCCTGGGACGACTGGTGGAAGTCCTCCCCCCAAAAGGTTATGAACACTCCAATAATTGCCTTAAGTCTGTTAAAAGACTATAGTAAGATCTGGAAAAGTCATGTTAAGCTGAGGCTGTTCACAACAAGTAAAAATCCAAAACCCTGATGCTGCAAGCTATCTATTGTTTCTGAAGACACCAGGAGATATCCCATCAGTATATCTGCTATCCATAGGAATATCAAGCTGGCTCCTAAGTGTCTGGTTACTCCCTAACCTTATGTGTTTTCTGAGTATCAATCAGTTTCCTGAGATGTTCCAAACCAGATAACCCTTTGTCAATAGAAAAGACAATTTGATTTACACTACTGAGAATGCTTGAAAGAAGCTGAACTGAGGGTATAAAAATCTGTAAAAGAAGCAGCAGTGTGTGTGCTGACACCACCCACTTTCTTCTCTAGAGGCTGCAGGAGGCAGATCATCCCCCTTCAAGGATCATGCTGAGTACTTTAACCTGTCAGCTTTGCAACCCGAGTGTCTTGGACTGGTGAGATCCCGGCTCTCTCTCTTTTCTCTTCTCTCTCTAAGCACAGATTTCTGAACCTGAACTGTATTAGTTAAGCTTGAGCTAAGTTTCCCCAAATACTTAGTGAAACCAGGGTATACTGTGACTGTTTGTGTTAGTTTTTCCTTTGCATGTCTATTACTACTAGTGTCAATATATATTTCATCTATTTAGCAATAAATAACTTTTATAGTCAAACTGGTGGTAATTGGGTATATTTTGCCTTCTTTACTTCTCTTTTCCCCACTTGCTTTGCAGCAACACCCCTCTTACCTAAGCTAAAGATCCCTGTGAAGCCCAGAAATACTGTGGGGTCTGCTCATCAAGAGGCTAAGGGATTGGGACGTGCTGAGTTTGAAACACATAAGGGGATCAGCTTGTGCAGGCTGATTGACCCAGTTTGGCTCAGACGTGCCCTAATGAACTGAATGCTGGCCCATGAGGGTGTCATCTGGACACCCAGCCAGATTCAGAGGTATTCTGTTTAACTGTGTGCTTGTGTCTGACTGTAGTTATTGTTGCTCTGATGAACTGATTCTTGGCATATGAGGGTGTCAGCTTATCCATGCTGATCAACCCGGCCAGGTCAGTCGTGTCACATTAATTTGTGTGTGTTTGTGTGTATGACTGATCTGGCAACTGGAAGAACCCAGCCACATTGAAACTGAGTCCTGAAAGATCGCTTCATTGGGGGTGAGGGCTTGCAGAAGGGAGAGATACAGCTCCGTATAGAAACACAAGTAACACAAGCAGCACATTGATAGATGTACCAAGACCCTAGAAATGTATCCCTAATAAATAAGCACACCCCAAAATAATGGGCAAATTTGGTAACAAGTGATACAGTGCCATTGTGCTGCTGCTTGTACTACTACTTATGCCATCACTTGCCCCATTGCTGCTGAATCCTGATCGTGAGGAATCCTTTGGGTTGGATCCAGTGCAGGAAGTGGTGGTGAGTTAGATAGCCCTGACTTAAATTTCTATTTGTTAATCTTAAGAGAAACAAACAAAACAAAAACAAAAAAACCCTCTTGTTATTTTGGTTGGGGATGAGAAATGAATTTTCAGAATGTAATTAATCCACAATAATTATGGGTACGTGTGTATTGAATACATGGCATTGGGAACAGACAGTTAATGATATGTTCAATTACAGTAAATTAGATAATGTTGATTTTTTCTAAAAAATTAAAATTGATATGCAACTAAATGTAACTGTTTCCTTGTGCAATACATGATGATACATATTTGACTAGGAATATGCATATATTTGAAAATTTTATGATCTGGGAGAGCCAGAAAGAGATATTTTTGGAAAGAAGTGCATCTACTTAAAAAATGGGAAATGATCCTTTGTATGTTTCTTAAATCTTTACAAATACTGTCTTTCATTCTTTTCCTTCTCCTTTGCATTTGCAAGCTGTATCAATGCAATTATATAAGAAGCATGTTTCGATTCCAGATGTCAGTGAAAACTTTGGTGCCCAAGCCTTTAGATGTGTATACTTCTTGCGGGGCAGGGAGTGGGTTTATAAATCAAATGAATGATATGCAATTACAAACACATCACCCTTGCAAATATGTTTAGATAGTGATGAGGATATGCAGAGCCATAACTTAAAATGTTGGCCCTTTGGTCAGTGAGGGGCTGGCAGTGGTGAGTGGAGAGAGTAACTGAGCACTTTCCTCCTTATTCAGGGGATGCAGGACTGCAGGATGGTGCAGTCTCAGTATAAACTTCCAAACACAGGCCATTGTGATGGTATGGGCTCCTTGGGGGACTGTCATTCTAACATATCCACTGAAATGGTACCTGGGGTTGGTGCCCTTCTACTTTTGCTAAGTTACAGTATTGCATATACATAACTAGAAGGTGACAAAGTGGGAATGCAGAATTTATGCCTCTCAGGTCCCCCATCACACAGGGTTGGAGGTTTTGTTTTCCTCAGTTTTCCTGTTCAACAGCCTGCCTGTAGTCCCACTCAATAAAGTGTATCTCCCTTTTAGCTGCCCTTTCTAAGGAACTCATTCCTTCTTATTTTTGATGGAGGGGTGTGGAGGACAAAAAAGGTGTAAAATAGTCTGAAAAGTGGGGAAGGGGAGAGGGAATGTTTCTACAGCCTGCAAGAGGCCAGTCCATTGCAGACTCCTAAACAAAAAGAAATGGTATTTCATATTCCTTGTGATGACTTGAGACCCCGTCCCTTGGGCAATAAAACCTAGATTGCGCCCGAAAGTCACATACCTGCATACCCACAGCCAGAGATGGCCTAAAGGGTGGGCAACATGAGCAACTGCCAAGGACGCCATGGTCAGGGGATGCCAAACACATGTGCACACACGTGTGAGCAACCCGTGCTCATAGCAGTGCTCTCCCCCAACTCCACCCTGCCCCAGCTGATCCCCACCCCAGGAAGGAGGAATAGTACCCTTCCCAACCTATTGCCTGCCTCCAGCTGCTGTTCGGGAGGCACTGCTGGGGGGAGGAGGAGGCACCTGCTCCAGTCTGCCTGCCTTGCTTCCACCAGCAATAGTGCCTACCTGCCTGCCTGTCTGGCACAGCATGGCACTCTGCCTCTCCACCAGACTGTGGCATGTGCTCTTGCCTACCTGCCTCTGCCTTTGCATGTAGCAGTGCCGTTGATTTTTTTTTTTTTTT
>NW_017729034.1:47867460-47871115 GCF_001723915.1 Gavialis gangeticus | reverse complement strand
TTTTTTTTTTTTTTGGGGGGGGGGGAGGAGGGGAAATACAAGTTTGCCCAGAGTGCCATCTTCCTTAAGGCCAGCTCTGCACATACCTCATCTTCCTCAGAACAGAAAGTGCTCCCAGTAACCCCAGACCTCCATTCTTATGACCCTTGTACTCTAGCTCTCCTAAATACAATATAATACAGTACCCTGTGGGGTTAGAATCCTTCCTTTTAAGGTAACATGTGCCAGCTTGACAAGCCTGAAAGCCTGGAGCAGGTTGTGATCCCAGGAGTTCCTTAGTCCTTTCCTGAGCAGCAGAGGATCTGACCCAACACAAGATATACCATATTTACTCAAATACAAAATGAGTTTTTTCCCCCAAATCAGCAGGTGAAAAAAGCCCCTCATCTTACGTTCTTATACAAGAAAACATCACTAAATGTGTTGTCTATCATTAAACTGCTGCCAAAAGCAACATTTCCTCAGGAATAGAAACCAGCTATGAAGCTGATTAAATGCAGCCAGCACTGAGCATAACGATGAAATACAATGGCCCATATTAGGCAAACATGCTGAAGGAACCCTAGCATAAGAATTTTTTTATTTTATTTTTCTCAATTTTTAAAAAAAATATTTTGGAAAAGTTTTCATGTTCCAGGTCAAATTAGCCATATTAGTTCTGAATTCTTTTGATTGAGCAAAATTCAGTCATTCAAACACCATATGTGGTGCTGCAACTGACAAGTATCCTCTATCCCAGAGTTTTCAGCCTGGGGTTTCAGATACTTCCAAATCCATTAGCAGGCATCCTATATACAGGCCCAAGCTCAGAGGCTTGTGGTTTGGATGCCCCTGAGTTTCACTTACCCTCCTTCAGCCAAGGGCCTCAGGAGCAAGCTAGGGAAGAGTCCACCATTTCCATAAAGTATGTATGTAGCTAAGATCCTCCCAATGGAAGCTGGCCAATAGGAAGCTAATTACAAGACTCTTATAGGGTATCCTGTCCACAGTGCATTTGAGGGATGCATGCTCCACTATACAATGCCATTTAAATTAATTTTGGCTCAGGTACCAGACCAGTGCAGTGACTACACTTGATCTTAGCCCATAAAAGGCAGAGAAAGAATAGATTAGTATAGCCCACCTGAATAAGATGTGTGTATATGACAGTGCCCATTCCATGCAGTTGCCCTCAGCACTGACTCTCGTTCAGGTCATGGTGGGCCACCACAGTGAATACATAGATTCATAAATGCTAGGGTCGGAAGGGACCTCAACAGATCATTGATTCCGACCCCCTGCCTAAGCAGAAAAGAGTGCTGAGGTCAGATGACCCCAGCCAGATGCCTATCCAGTCTTCTCTTAAAGACCCCCAAGGTAGGGGACAGCACCAGCTCGCTTGGAAGCCCATTCCAAATTTTGACCACCATTACCATGAGGAAGTTTTTTCTAATATCTAGCCTAAATCTGCTCTCTGTCAGTTTGTGACCATTGCTCGTTGTTATCCCAAGAGGCGCCCTGGTGAACAGAGCATCTCTGATTCCTTGCTGTGTCCCCCCAGTGAATTTGTAGGTGGCTCCAAGATCACCTCTCAGCCTTCTCCTGTGGAGGCTGCAGAGGTCCAGGTCCCTTAGTCTCTCCTCATAGGGTTTGTTCTGTAAGCCCCTGACCATACAAGTGGCTCTCCTCTGGACCCTCTTGAGTCTATCATTCTTCTTGAAGTACGGCACCAAAACTGGACACAGTACTCCAACTGCGGTCTGATCAATGCTGCGTAGAGGGGAAGTATGACCTCCTTGGATCCATTTGTTATGCATCTGCTGATGCATGATAAAGTGCGGCTAGCTTTGCTGATGATTTTGTCACAGTGATGACTCATGTTCATCTTGAAGTCCACTATGACTCTGAGATCCCTTTCTTAATCTGTGCTGCTGAGAGGGTCACTTCCCAGACAGTAGGTGTGCTGGATATTTTTACACTGTAGGTGAAGCACGCTGTACTTGTCTTTGTTGTACTGCATCTTATTGTGTACTGCCCACTTTTCTAACCTGTCCACATCTGCCTGCAATTGTTCCCTACACTCCAGAGTGTTTGCTTCACCTCACAATTTAGTATTGTCCACAAACTTCACCAGAGTACACTTCACACCCACATCCAAGTCACTGATGAAGATATTGAAGAGTACAGGTCCAAAGACTGAGCCCTGCAGGACCCCAATACCCACATCCTTCCACATCAATACTGACTCATCTACTACCACTCTCTGAGTGCGACTGCTAATCCAATTTGCCACCCACTGGACCATGTAAACATCTATATCACAGTGTCTTAATTTATTTATGAAAACGGGATGAGATACCGAATCGAAAGCCTTGCTAAAATCCAAGAAAATGACATCCACCTCTACTTCTGAGTCCAAACATTTTGTGACCCTGTCATAAAATGAAACCAGACTCATCAGGCATGATCTACCTGCTACAAATCCATGTTGGTTTCCCTGATGCATTGTTTTTCCCATTGGACTCACACAGATATGTTCCTTCATAATCTTTTCAAAAACCTTTCCAAGGATGGAGATGAGACTGACTGGCCTATAATTACTCAGATCCTCCTTCCTCCCCTTCTTGAAAATAGGGACCACATTGGCCCGTTTCCAGTCGTCCAGGACCTAACTTTAGTGCCATGAGTGCTAAAACAGCTGTGCCAGTAGTTTTGCTATGACACCAGCCAATTCCTTCAGTGCCCTCGGATGCAGCTCATCCGGGCCTCGTGACTTGAACACATCCAATCCATCCAAGTGACTCTGCACCAAGTCAGCATCGACATTTTTACTTCCTCTTCACTCCTATGGCTGAGCTGAACCTTTCTTTCCCTTTTCCAATGATTTCTGGGTTTTTTTGCCAGACTTAAATATCTGGCAAACATCACCAAAGCTCCCCTCCCAAACAAGTCTCCCAGAATCCCTCTGTCTCACCTTCTCTCAGCTTGTCATGTATGATTAATGTGGCTCTGCTCTCTCTGAAGTGGAGCTGGATCAGGTTGCCTTGATCCTCATCTGTATATAAACTTTTGGAGCACACCAGGGCTCATGAAAAGGACACCCAGTTTCAGAAATAAATGAGGGTTTAGTTAGCACATGGATCTTTTTGTGGGGGTTATCTATAATATGTCCATATACTGAGCAGTGCTGAGCTATTGGGTTGCCATGGCTTGAAACACTGTTTTCTGTGCTAGGGTTCATCTCAATGGTAAATCACAAGCCTTTTAGATAATATCATGCATGGTTTGTACTATATACAAGTAAGAATAGATGTGTTGCTTAAAAGTGTGTTTATGAAGTACCTGTGCTAAAATTTGTAGCAGTTTCAAAAAAGGTAAGATGCCTCATTTCTGTATGAACTAAGTGTGGCAGAATGCCACCTTGGTTTCTCCCCCAAAATCTCTGCCCTGTGACACTGTGATTTAAATCTCTGTGCTGTGACCATTCAATTAGGATGGGTCCAGCACACAGGGGACCACACCCTCAGCCTGTCTCTTTAGGGAACTGGAGCTGGCTGCATTCCTGAGAGAGGGGGGAAACCTGCTCCCTCTGCCTACCTGACTTGCATCACTTACCTGGGTAAGGGGTTTCTACCTGGGCAGCTGGGATCTGCCCGGTAACAGGTGATGCATTTCA
>NW_017729034.1:47859120-47867263 GCF_001723915.1 Gavialis gangeticus | reverse complement strand
CCCGCCTCACGTGGTGGAAACAGCGGAGGGATACTAATACCCAGCTGTGTTCCTGAGGTGGGATCTCTGCACCCGCCACATTAAGTCTATGGGTACTATATGTAAATTACTACAGGCATAGTTATTTCAAAGTCACGGTTTTCAAATTTGTTCCTTACCTCCATATGCTTAGGGAGAGCAGAATGACAGTAAGGAGGGAGGACAGGAGTTGCAGGGGGAAGAAGCTGGGGTGGCAGAGACCAAGAGGGCTACCTGACCCAGCAGATTTATTTTCCATTATGTAGCAGTGAGAGGAGCAAAATTCAAGGAAGACCTCCAATAATTAGATTCTATACCTGGACAATCATAACAATTTTTTAAAATCTTCTATATGATTTTTTAAATCAATAATTTGGATGCAAATTATTGGGGATTATTTTATATTAAGGGTCATCTTATACTTGAGTAAATATTGTGTAAATATCCAAACCAGGCCCGTATTCTGCATTCTTTTGGACAAAGTCATATTTTAAAATAGATGGTGCTGAGATCAGTGGTTACTTTCAGTAGCGATAAACTGATTGTTTTATGGTACTAATAATATAGACACACAAATTATCTGTCCTGTTCAAAAGTTAATTCTATAGAACATTAATTTTAAATCCACGTTCAAATATGGAACATACTTGTGCCTTGGCACAGCTTGATTTTGATAGAATGCATTTGACTTCAATGGATAAGTATTTACAAGATCAAAGACAGTGGGTGCATCTACATGTGTGCTTTAATGCACATTAGCCTATTTTAATGTTCATTAAAGCATCACTAAAAACTGTGGGTGGTTATATACAAGCGCTAGGAGTGGTGGGGAGCACTTTAATTTGAGAAGCTCCAGGAGATGGTCTAATTAAAATGTCCAGGGCATTATGTGTATCAACATCCTCATGCTGAAAAATGGTGGCAAGAGCATCCACCTAGCTTTAGTTAAAGTTCCCCCACCACCATTTTTCAGCGTAGAGATGCTGATACACCTGATGCTGGAGTCTGCTGCAGCGCAGTAATTACCATGCTTCCGCAGACTTGATTAATTGAGTCTGCTCTGACACACTTTAATTACAGCAAATTGGAGTAGCCTAACTGCACATGCATAGGCACCCCCTACTGTTTAGTTAATGTGCATTAAAATAGGCTAATGAACATTAGGGACACCTATACACATGACGGACCTCTGCTCCAACATGTCTAATTAGCACACATTGGAACAGACTTGAGTTTACTGGAGCATGTTAATTAGCATGCTGTAGAAGCCTCTGCATCATGTGTATTCAGCATCCCTACTTTTAAAAATGGTGATGGGGCGCTTTAACTAAAGCTCATTGAATGAGCTTTAGTTAAAGCATCCCTGCCACTATTTTGAAGTGTGCAGCATTAAATATACATGCTGCTGTGGATGCTTTAATTACAGTGGCTAAGAGCTTCTCTACTTAGAGTGCTCCTCCCCCCACTCCACCCTGGAGCACATGTATAGATGCCTTAAGCATCCCTTAAAAACCATGCTTTTTGGTTAATGTACATTAAGTCAGGCTAATACTCATTTTCATAGTACCTCACAATGGAGTGTATCTTTATCTTACTGTATATTAGAACTGCTTCCACATATAGTTTGTGTCTACATACTAGGAGGAAATACCCCTGCATTTGTAGGAAGGTACACAGGATGATCTAATTGATCTTTCACATCTGAAAAGCATATTACATCACTTTGTTGCAGATATAGGTAGGAAGAAATTGGAAAGCATATTTTTAGTTTCCATAAATATATCTGTTCTAGAAATTTTCAGTGCATTTCCTGGGGCAGCTGGTGCAAAATGACTCTATCAACTGTAAAATGGAGCTGTTTAGTCGAGTATCTATTTACTTTGGAATTAGAGGAAGATTATGTGCAGGTATATAATATAGTGTGTGTGTAAATCCTTGTATATATTAAATAAATAATACATACTATATAATAAATAATACATAATATATTATAATATATACACATACACATTTTAAGAAGCAAATGGTGTGTATTAATATGATCCAGCATGGTGGGTCCAACCCCATGCAGTACATCTGTGTCTGTGCAGGCAGAGAACAGGCCAAGTCAGGACCACTTGATGGCTCAGGAATCACATGCAGTATCTGACTCCACATGTAAGCTCCAGTGTCACATGCTGAGTCTGGGACCACCCACTGGCTCTGGCCTCACATGGCAAAACTGACCTTGTATTCTGACTCCAGAGTCACATGCTGGGTCTGCCTCAGCACACCAGGTCCAACCCAGCACATGGCTCCAGAAGCAGTGCATGGGATTGGATCCAACACACCAGGTCTAGGACCATATGCCAGGTCAGACTCAGCATGCTGGCTCCAGCCATGAACTAACCTCATGCACCGGCCAAATACAGTGCATGGATGGAGAGGGCCACTCCTTACAGGTGCAGAAATCTGGCACCAGGGAGGAGTGCAGAGACAATGTTAATGTTCCCACCACTCCACATTCCTCCCCCACCCCACCTTCACCAAATTTCTGAGCTCCAGTTCCCTTTTCTTTGCATGTAATGTACACCCCAATTTTCTGCCACTACTTTTGGGGGGGAGGGTACAGACTGTATGCAAGACAATATAGTATGCTTGGTTCATAGTTTCATGATTTTCCCTATAACAGTAATAGTGAAAGACTTAGGGCATAAAGCACATTATGGAAGGAGCACACTGTTTCTTATACAGTATAATTTATTCACATGACTTCCTGGCCTTGAAATGAGAATGTAAGTAATGCTATCTCAATGTTGCTGCTTTGCTCCTTGTTTGCATGAGACCATGCATGGAGCAGACTCAGTATTCCTCTGTGGAAGTGTCTACACAGGATGCTTCAAGTGAAGTAGACAAATTCTACAGTGCATTAGTGCAGCAGGTAAAACCCATGCTAATGCCCTATATGCGGTAGAATTAGTGTCTACTGCACATTAGCGTCACAAAATGGTGTGCGCCAAAACTAATAGTAGCGTTGATTACAGGTACTACACTAGCAACTGTAATTACAGGTAGCACTGTAATTACTGGTACTAACCCTAATGTGCCGTAATTACAACACCTTAATGAACATGTAGACGCACCCTGTACTATGTACCCTTGTGCCATATAGATATAAACTTTGGTATGAAGCAGCACAGGCCTTCTGTGACCACAGTGTGAACTAAGGTGAATTTCTGGCCCTGTGGAAGATAATCGTGTTGACGATGTTACTTATTTTTCTAGGAATGATGCCAAGAGTAGGTCAATATTCTAGTCAAAGGTGTAACTGCAGGTTATACAGGCAAATTGTGTTATCTTTGAACTAGCTAGCTTAGGTACTGATAACAACATCTGTGTGGCAGCACAGAGCTCCACACAGACTAGCTTCCTGAGTATTTATCTAGCTTCTCAGGGGCAAAAGGAATGATTAGAGTTACCTTAGGTATGTCTGCCTGAAATGTAATCTGACCGAAGTACAGATATATCCAAAACAGAGAGAGGATTGTACAAGATCACACACTGACTTCTTGACAAGACTGGGACTAGAAGCTAAGATTCCACTCTGTCTCTAGTTATTTGAAACAAAGATGATATTAAAGCATGTGTTGCTGCATTTCATAGACTTCAAATTACTTATTTTTTACTAATGGTTAAGAGATGGCTGTTATATTGGCTGTCATAAGAAGGACTGAACTGGGGAAATGCAGAACTAGAGGCATAAGCTACAGCAACTTAAATTAAAACCACTTTAGTTGCTGGCTGTGACACGTCATATCTTCTTTGTATCAGCGCAGGAGGACCTGTGATTCACATTCGCCAATGCTCAATGGAAGTTCACTTCAGTCATTTCAGGCCTGCAATGTTTTGAATCCTGAAAGAGCCTTTGCTTATCTGACAGCTAGGATCTTAGCTTCAAAGAGGAGATCTCAAGAACTGAACACAAACTGCAACAGCTTAACCTAGAAAAAAAATACTGCTCTGTATTTGGTTCCTATAACACCTCATGTCTTCTGTGAATTAGCACACAGCAGGACTTGTATTAAAACTTACCAGGGTAGCTAATATAAGTAATGTATGTCAGAATCAAATGTTGTGGTTTATTAGCAACAACAACTTTACCTACAAATCCAAACATTTACAGAACTGAGTCAAAGTATAACCAGTTAACATAATTGCAATTTATTTGAATCTGCTTCAGAGAGAACATGAAGTACTACAAATTTGGAGTTAGATAAAAGGATTGGGTTACTTGTCTTTGTGAACTGATTGACTCTACAATTCCTGCAATTACTCCACTGAAATCTAATATTCTTTGGTGATGACAAGATTTTTCATGTAGTAATACTGAGATAATTTAATTAATCCAATTTCCTTTAAGAATTGTGTGCCCATTGGACTAGAAGGTGGGGTAAAATTAAATATCTGTATTGGCAGGATTTGTAAAGGCTGTTGTGAAACATAAACCTCAAGAATTAGAGAGGAAGGAAAACATGCTAATTCTTTTTACACGCAAGTAAAATTATACAAATAGGAAGTGAAGTACTGACAATTATGGTGCCTGATATTCTGTGATGAACAATATTTGCTGTTCCATTGTATTTTGCCAGGTTCACAAAGCACCAAGGTTGTGAGTATTTGGAAAAGAGGAATTTAGCAAATGGATTTTAAAAAGTTGAATTGAATGGAGGAAACGTAAACTATTGGCTGGAATGAGGTACTAGATATCAGGATTCTGGGCTTTTCCCATGAGACCTTTTGAAAACCATTTAGGGCTATATTCTGTCATTCTTACTTGTGGTGACTTGCATCTTACAGTTAGCCCACTGAGATCAATGAGTCCATTCTTGAACTAAAGGACTTTTCAACCATGTTTGAAATGTGAAAAATCTGGCCCTTAACTGTTGTGGTATCAGCTTATCTGTCTTCAGAATTGGTTTCTATGGTGTTGTGAGGCTTTAATGGAATATTTTGGATGAAAAGGACCATAGAATCAAATGATATGATTAAAGAAATAGATAAAGAAGGACTTTTTCTCTGCTTAGTTTTTCATTTTTCTTTTCCTCAGTTCACTGAAAACCTTGTGCTATTATTAACTGGACAAAATTTTCCACTTACAGCAATCAAAATTCCTAGGATTTCTTTCTGGTGTCATAAGCTTCAAAGAACGTTTCCTCCTCTATACCCTTCTACTATGATAGGTACCACTAAATACTTTCAGAGGAGAATGATGAACCTTGCTTAAAAGAACTCTGGGGATTCCATTAAGAGAAAAGGCACAACCTAATTCTAATTGAAATTACTCTTTATTTCTATGTTTTTATGTTATTTACATAACTTTTACATAGTTTCATTATTGTATTTTTGATTCCACAGTTAGTATAATCCAGTTCTGCTGTCCCTCAAGTCTTGGTTATTAGTTTTTTGTTCTATTGTTTTTCCATTTTTTTTTATTTTCTGAAAAGATTTTTTCCTCTCCCATTGTTTTCAGTCTCTCCCAGTTAGACCATTTAATGTCACACGTTTATAGGGTAAATTAAACCATCAAAGCTTGTGCAGACTGAAATAAAGGAAAATGGCTCAGCATCAACATACCTGTTACAGGTGTGCGAAATGGTCCATATTCAATTTGGATTAAGCCTGAATTGGGGACTGTGATTCGATTAGTTGATTCTGATAATTGTCCCCAATTCAGTTCAACCAAATCCAAATCTGAAGATTCAGTGCTGGCTCAGAGAATCAACGATTCAGCCACAGTCACAACTTTAAATGTTTTTTCTATGTACCTTGAGGTACCAAGTGCAGCTTGTGAATGCTGCGAAGCTGGGGCAGATGGAGCATCCCACAGGAGTATGGGGGGAGGGGGAGAGGGCCCTGCATGCTCAGCAGCATACCTGAAGGTGGACCAGAAGCACTTCCAGTTCCAGCTCAGCAATTGGCTGTGCAGGGACCCCAGGTGCCCCCCCAGACCCAGAAGGCATCAGTCACCAAGCTGGGGATGGGGGAGCCCCCTGTGTGCTCCCAGTCAACCCAGAAGTGGACCGGAAGTGCTTCTGGTCCACTTCTGAGTCTGCTGCTGACCGTGTTGGGGAGGCCCCCGCACTCTTGTTGGATGCTCCATCTGCCCCACCATTGCAGCATTCACAAGCTGCCTGCTACCTTGAGGTATGTAGAAAAAACATTTAAAGCTGTTTCTATGTCCAAATCTCCAAATCTTTCTGAATCTCTCCAAACCTTATTTGGAGGGTTCTGATTTGATTCAGAGAGATTAAAGGGTCTCCTGATTTGATTTGCATTCAGAGATTCGGCCACCAAATCAGGCCGAATCTCCACCGAATTGAATCAGGGACCACGCTTTGCACAGCCCTAATGCCTATTATCTTCTTGGTCCCTTTGGTTAGGAGTGACAAGTGATTCTCTGGAGATGAAATAACTAAGTAAAGGTTAAATATCCCAACTTTGCCTGTTTGGTTTTGGATCCAGACTTAAGGACAGCCCATGCAAATGCATGATTCATGCTATTCCTGAAACAACCTTCTGACCTTTCACATCTTCAGCTGTGCTCTCTAGTTCCTGCCTCAGTCTTGTTTTTCATCCATTATCTCCTAGTTGCCCCTATTATCTTTGATTCCTTGGCTCAGCAATCTCTAGCAATGTCTTGACCCCATTTTTAGATCATTGCCTGTGTCTCTCTCTCCTGTTTTGGGATTCCTGGCTCTGAATCCCTGATTCAGTTACTGATTATGGTGTGTGGATTTTCTCCTGACTTGGACACTGGTTCTTACTGCACCAGAATACCTATGCTTTGTTCCTAGCTCCATTTGGATTCCAGACATCTGCCCTCTACTAAAAAAAGTAAGTAATTTATTTAGCATATGGAACAAAGTGGTAAAGAGAAATTATTTTAAAACAACAAACAATGTAGGTGGGTGTCCAGTCTCATCAAATCTGATGTTTCTTTAAAACTTAGATTAGATGGGCTTTCTTCTCCATTAAGTTTTTTGTTTTAAGGTATGCAACATGGAGTCAGGATCAATGTGCTCACAAACATATCATATATGAATCAGAACTAGGCACACTGTTCCTAAATGAAGACCATAAACCACAATAGAAATGGAGATGGACTGAAATGTCTTCCTTTATATCCTTTCTAGGAGCTCTGGACATTAAAATTATTTTCACAATAGATTTCTAAACTAGGCTAGGCTTTGGTTATTCCCTGTTTGGGGGCAAGGTGGAAGGAGTTTTCCTACCTGCACTAATGCCCACTGCCTGCTAACATTGTGAATCCTAGCTATCTGACAATGGGGAATTACCTGTTGTTCTCAAATAAAAGACTGCTCCCCTAGTCATACTTATTACCACATTGCTAATTAATTTATCTAGCTGTTGAAAGAGCAAGCTTACTGTGTCTGGCAGCAACTTCCTCAAACATACCACCCATTTGCATGCATGAAATTCTGGCCAGCCAGCCAGATGTGGAGGGTGTGGGGGGTGGGAAAGCTTGCACATGGCAGCCACTGCTGCCACCCACCAGCCTGCACTGCTGCTGCTCTGCTGCTTCCCCCCACCTCACCCTGCTCCACAGGGGTTTTTAAAAGGTTGAAAACCTCTGCCTCAGATGACCAGAATTTTTAGGTAACTGTCACCCCCCCATTCCCCATGCATGCCAGATAACAGAGCTTTTACTGTACTACACATAGGCAGTTACACCACTTCTGATTCAGAAGTCACCTGCGCAGAACAGCATGGAATGCTTGCAGGTCCTGCTGCCAGTCAAAGCATGTTAATGGTCTAGGTCTGGCTATTGTTTCGTTGCCATGAAATATTACTGGACTTGCATGTGTTGACTAGGAGACATCCTAATTAAGCAGCCATTTGTTTTTTTTTCCTGGTGCTAATAATTTCTTTCTTCTCCCCAAAAGGTTGAAGCAGTGGATGTGGCAGAAAGCCACCTTGGTTTCTCCCCAAAAATCTCTGCCCTGTGACACTGTGATTTAAATCTCTGTGCTGTGACCATTCAATTAGGGTGGGCCCAGCACACAGGGGACCACACCCTCAGCCTGTCTCTTTAGGGAACTGGAGCTGGCTGCATTCCTGAGGGAGG
>NW_017729034.1:47840970-47854120 GCF_001723915.1 Gavialis gangeticus | reverse complement strand
GGGGGAAACCTGCTCCCTCTGCTTACGTGACTTGCATCACTTACCTGGGTAAGGGGTTTCTACCTGGGGAGCTGGAATCTGCCTGGTAACAGGTGATGCATTTCAAGTTGGTTGGCTGACAGCCAACTGGGGCTGACCTCCGCTGGCCCAGGTGAATGAGGTCACAGGGGCTATATAAGTTAGGACGGGGAAGGAGGCGGCCTCTCCTCTCCGGCCATGAGGTGACGCAGCAGCCAGGCAGGGGACAGAGAAGCCTTAACATCTGAAACTGGCTCTCTCCCCCCAAACTCACGAGCTAGGAACCGCCTGCCTCCAAAGGGAAACTTCACCTGCCTTTGGAAGATGCTTGTGAGTAAGCTACTCAATCTGATTAGATATTTAGCTGAAGGTATCACATATGCGTAATCAAAAGGCTACCACAGCCAGACTGTTTGCTCTTTAGGATTTCTAGATATTGCTCTATCCTGTACCCTAGTTTACCCTACCCCCTGTAATCAATAAAGTTCTCCTTTTTGACTGGTGTGGGAGACTTATTGAGGGGTGGGTCTAAATTATGCCTTAGAGACCCCTTACGTCTGCGGACTAAGGGAGACTTTACTTTTTGCCCCCGGACTTGGGGAAGTACCCCAAGTGCCTGTATTGAGTCGAGTACCCGTAGGACTATTAGGCCTGTGTTTCCCCGAGGATACAGGGCCGAGACAGTCCACTCTCGGGGTGGTGGCAGCACATTACCCCCAGACTGGCGAGCGTGCTCCGGGAGAGGGGTCGGCCAGACATAAGGCGCCCCTAGGGAGGCATTCGGAGCCTGGAAGGTGGTTGGGCGCAGGGAGGTGGGTGGCTCAACGCAGGAGCACCCCCTACTGGCCCGCCTCACGTGGTGGAAATAGCGGTGGGATACGAATACCCAGCTGTTTTCCTGAGGTGGGATCTCTGCACCCGCCACAGTGGACACCTATCAAGCTGCCAAGGCTGCTCTATTGTTTGCATAGCTGACTCCATTCTCGTCTAAACTGGTTGTATTAACTGACGTTATGGGTGTGTCTACATGTGCTTTGGGAGTGGGGAGGGGTGAGAGGGGCCCTTTAATTAGAGCAGCTACAACAGCCATTGTAATAAAGCATTTTGTATATTCAGGACCCTGCACTTCTAAAAGGCAGCGGAGGCACTTGTTTGATGATAATTATTTAAAAGTGCCCCCACCACCATTTTAAAGTATGGGGACACTGAATACACAAGACATGGAGGCTGCTGGAGTGTACTGTTTAGCTGTAGCTGTCTGAGTAGGTGGAACCCAAAATCGAACTTACAAGTAATCTCTGTATAAGTCATTATGTAATATGGAGATAATTATAGTCTTATATATTATCACCAGGCCCATTCTACTTTCCACTCAAGTCAGTGAGATTTTTTTTCTATTTTACTTCAAGGAAAACTGAACTGGGTCCTTAAACATGTCCCAGGTTCTTGATGTCTGATTCTCCACTTATTTACTCCACCAGTACTAGTTAGGAGTAACCCTACTGAAGTTATTGGAGTTTTGCTAACAAGTCTCCCATATCTGAGTCTTCCTATGACTCAGGGAAGTTCATGTGCTACAGATTTGTATCTAAACCCAGAAGCTAAGACCCATTCCTGTTTCATGCAGTTTACACATCATTCTTCACACCCAGCTGTCCTAACAGTCAGGCCTACTATACGCTCTCATACACATGAAGATGTGAAAACACTGTTGAAAAATATATCACCTAAATATTGTAATTTTACAAAAAAGATAGACTGTCAAATGGTACTTAAGTTTCCCAAATAGTGAACAGAGTGAACACCTCCAGAAGTGCATGTCAGATAAGATGACACAATCAGGCAGCAGTCAAGAACCTTTCTCAACCTTTTCACGTTGTAGAAAGGAACTTTAATATTCTCTGACAGTCAGGAGACTCTGGTTTAATTGTGTCACCAGCACTCTGGACATAAGAAGTAAAACTAGGGGAAAAAATAGAACAGTTTGTCACCTTGATATGCCCCATCTCTGGACATGTTTGTTTGATTGTTTGTTTGTTTCTTTCAATATAGGACTGTCCTATGACACACAAAAAATATCAGGTATTGGTTGACATCTTTTGTAGCAAAAAATGCCAGAGGAATAATCTGTTTGAGCTAGCAGAAATCAGTCTATCCAAGAGGCTTTACAGTACTATAACTTATTGTCAAACTGAGTGTTGAATATTCTATATTGAATTTAGACTATTGGGCCAAATTATTTCATAACAATGCCAGGGTAAAATCAGGATTATTGGAATGGTAGTCTCATTTATAGAAAAGTAATAGGGAAAATAAAATTGTGAGGTTTATTCCTTTTTGGGCAAGCTGAGTTATACTGTTTGGGGGGCAATCAGGACCTGAACTTATTAGAATTCATCACAATTTTCAACATTTTGTATTTTGTCTAAGTATTATTCTGTGCCAAAAGCCAATGAAAAAACAAATGTCAGGCATTTCTAGAGTTTCATTACTTCAGTCACTGTTAAGCTCTTTTCTTTTTGATTACGTATTGATTATGTAAAATATCAACTTTTCATTCCAGAGTATTACAGCTCCATTTAAGCTATGGGAAAGTGTTTTCTCTTCAGTTTACTCTCAGTCAAGTTGTTTCAGGATGACTTTAGAAGAGTGAGGGATAGAGAAGGATTTCAGAATAGAAAATTAATGGTATAAGTTATTACCTACACATGAAATGAAAACCAGACTTTCCTCCCAGACCCAGATGAAGTTAGAAAACAAGAAATATTAGAAAATAAACCAAATATGCTTCCCTTGAAGTCAGCAGGAATGTCATAGTTGACATTAATGAGAGTGTAAAAAGTGCCTCACTCTCACTTTTCTTTCTTGAAAAAGAAAAACTGATTTTCATTTTGCCATTTCTTGATTGTTAGTCTCATTTTCTTTTATTTTCACTCTCTTGTGCCCTCTGTTTTAGGAAATTTGCAAGTGACAGTTGAGGCTGGCTTCATAAAGTGCTAAGGACCTTAGGTCCTGCTGGTTTTGTTCTGTACTAGTGTTCTTCTATGTGGAGCTTTTGCTACTATGTGGGCATGTCCACATATGTACCCAACTGTGTAGTTGTTATTGCGCAGTCATTTAGTACTTGCTAAATGACAGTGCAGTAACCACTGTTACAGCAGATTCCCGGCACTGCACAGGTCATTTTGACCCTACTACGAAGTAGCAATGTGCTCATTGCTACTGTGCAGTAGTGCCATTATCACAGTCTGTGCTCACTGATGCTATGTTGTTGCAGCTGATGGCTATAGCAATATAGTGTATCATATAGATGTACCCTGCATTGGCTATCTTCTACAAATGTTGACACCTCATAACCAAACAAATGAGTCCTTATGTTGGGATGCAGTACTCTAAATGACCACTCTGATAATTTTAATTTCTGTTTTGTGGGGAGGGGGGTGGGGGGATGGCAAGTAATTTTCTAGTATTAATTCAAACACTAGGGGGAAGTATCAACTAGTGATTACTTCATCAGACCAACAGTAAGGAGATCTGGATTCAAATCTTTCCTTTCCTACTCACCTGATGTGTTGCTATGGGGAAGTCACTTCATCTCTTTTTCTCATCTGCCTTGTCTGTTATAAACTATAGAGAAGGAATTATTTAATTGTGTAGAGATACACTGCTAGTCATAGTGTGGCTCTAATATTAATTGAACTTCTAGGTCAAGGGTTCCCAAACTGTGGTACATGTACCCCTAGGGATACTCAAAACATCCCTGGAGGGTACACAGGAGAAACTGTGTAAAGGGAGATTTACTTTTCATTTTAATCATAATTGGTATATAAGGGATTAAAATAAAAAAGTATGCTTGTAGAGGTATGTGGGCAGCTGGTAAGTCTGGAAGGGGGTACACAATCAGAAAAGGTTTGGGAACCTCTGCTCTAGGTGAATACAAATTGAAACAAATTGAAAACAAAGATATATAGTCTAAGAGTTTGACTGGCTCCATTGTCACAAAGTGAATTTTCCTAGAACCAGAGGGTCACTCACCCACAGACCTTTTCATTCATGCTCTAGGTACATAATCCAATGTGAAGTGAAGTCAATGGTGCTCTACATAGTAGGAAATGTCTCCTTCAGTATGTGTCCCTGAAAACAAACTTTATGCCTTGTCTGCAAAGTATAACTGTTTCTGATCATAGTGAACAGTGTTTTCTAAATTGATATAAATGCCTGTATACTTTTTGCTTGCTTTTTATTCATATTTCTATTTCTAATCTTTTCAAAAGCAAGCAAAGCATTTGATTACATGACATGAGTTAATCTGAAAAACAAACAGAGCACCTTTAATGTACTGGAATCAATGCTCAGGTATTGTATTTCTCAAAATGGGGATGTAAACTATTGAACATGCTTTGACATTAGACGTTACTACAGTTTTTGACTCACCTTTTTATTTCCAAACTTGTTTCATTAGAAAGTTCATCATCACTGGGGGCGGGAGAGGGAGAGAGGGAGTGGAATACCATGGAAATCACTGGATGCCAGGGCTGATTCAGGAAAACAGTCAAAGCCCACTGGAATAGGTGATTTCCAAATGTTTAGTATGGGCAATGCTCATATACCCTATTTCTACTCTTGGAAGTTAGATAAAACTTCTTTTGATTTTAGTGATAGCAAAGCTCTTCATGGACAGAATATAGTCTTTGTTAAAATTTTACATCTAGGTTTATAAAGGCATCTCTTTAACTCTTAAAAGTGATGGAGTCTTACACACTTACACTTACAAGGCACTTTTACACAAGACCTAAATGCTCAGTAGTCTAATACTACTATGTAGCAGCATATCACATCAAAAACAGTGCTAATACCTTATTGTGCTGTAGTATAAGGCTACTGTACAGTAGTGTCATTAAAAAGGTGTGTGCCAGCACTAATGCACAATAGCACCAGTTACTTTGCATTGATTTAGTAGTTGTTTATACAAATAAACATAATGTGCCATAATAACGGCACATTAATGAATGGGTAGACATACCCACAGTGTATTTTGATTAACAAGTAGTTGGCAAAACAAGGATGTCAATCAAAAACAAAGGAAATTATAGGCAAGATTCTTAGGTGCCAGACATGGGATACGAGAGGAATTCCAACTCAGGGTACCTCTAAACAGTGTACAGTACACAGATATCCAAACTGCTCAAAAAATCTAGCTCAAGTACCAAAAGCAGTAGAGGCTTGGAAGCATGACATTTTATGCAAGCCAATTTAACTCTCTTTCTCAGAGTACCACCATAGTTACCCTGCTTCTGACATTGTGTGGCATAGCCATGTCTCCAGTCATGACTAGCTTTCCTTCTCAAGCATGCACATATAGCAGCAACTTTGGTATCCTAAGAAAGATCTGGCCTTTCTTTAAGACAGTGTACCTGGTTCTGTTTCATATATGATATGCTTGTGAGCACACTGACTCTGACACCATGTTGCAAACCTTTAACAAATTTGGTAGAAGCTGCTGAATAAGGTCTTACAGCATATCTACTCTGCCTCTCTGCTGTACCTGGGAGTTAGTTCTACCTTGAAGCACACCTGGCCCTTTCATTCCTGCTTTGCACTCACCACCTTCTAGAATGAGGCAATGTAGCTGCCCTGAGTGCCAATAATATGGGCCCTTAGCATGTGCCAGTAAACATTCCTGAAACAAAGAGCCTAAAAATGGCATTGAGCATGATATCAGTATTGTTCTAAGGCAGCTACATTTTTTTCATATTCTGGACTTGCTTGCAGAAAAAAAAGGATGAGTGAGTGAAGTGTGCTTAAAGGAAGTGCTCTTGTCTGTGGCATGGACATGCCTTAAGTGTCTATTCACGTCCATCACATCCTTTCCAAGGTAATTAATTGTCCTTTATAACATCTTAATTTGAATGTATATACATATATAAACAGATGTAATTAGAGGCGGTTTCACACATGGTCTGAGTTTAGGGGACTGATAGCAGGTTTGGGGAGGGGGCTTTTGAGAACGCACAGGGAAGGGGACCTTTTTTCTCCTACTCATAGGAGCCAATCTTTGTATAACTGGGAACATAGGCAGAGAAATAGACAAGGGCTGCCAAGGGTGGTAGCTTGTCTCCCCTAAGGATGAATGGGGCCATAGCCAACAGAGCTAGATATCTGTTGCGTGATGGATGGAAGAATACCAGAACTAGCATGGTATACTTAACCTGTGTTTGGCAGACCTCACATTTCAGAATAATATTCAAGAAATCACCAAACAGGAAAGGAATGAAAGCAAACAGTAATTCAGTGTGTTCTTTCCCTTCCAGGGTAATTAAAACAAGTAAAGGTTAATCTTTGGGGAATTTAGAATATTGAATAAAATGTACCATGCCAAAAGTGCAATAGATAAATCCAGTGAAGAAACAAAGACTATCTATTCAGTTTTCTTATTGAAATGCATGTTTCTCTTTGGTTTTGCTCTATTGTGAGTTCAGGCACTATAAACTTAAATTTGCATTTCAGGCATGCTCCAACTTAAAATTTCAAAGCCATCGTGTTTCAATTGGTTTCACATGAAAAGTTAATGATATAATAAATCCTCAAAGGTTCACTTGCCACTTGACCCAAGTTCTCTTGAAAGCTTCACAATTCTTAGCAAATGGTTCATATGATTACAGAGGGGTTGTCATCTGTTTAATGTCTGAATGTTACCAGCAGCTTCTCATCTGTGGACCCCAGCACTGAACTAAGATTGAAGAAAGGTGGGTACTATCCTCAGCTCTACCACTAAACTACTATGTGACTTTTATGAAGTTACTTGACCCTCTCAGTACCTTAGTTGATCCTTTCAAATGCATTTTGATATCTACAGCTGTAACCTACTATATAACAGCTAGCAAGTATTACTATCCAGGAAATTTGATCAAACTGTCAAGCTGAAACGAAAACCTGTCTTGGGTGGGTGGAGGCGGGGTGAGCTAGTCAGAAGCCTGCAGAAAAATTGGCATCAGGTCTTCAAAATCTGCCCCTTTCAGTCATTTTGTTTTGAAATGTAACATCTCTTATCTAATATTTAAAAATAAATTACTTCTAGAATAAGAGTACTGAAAAAAATATTTGTAGATCACTCAATGTTTAGTAGCTCTCATTGTTCAGATTAATAGCAAGTGCGTTAATGGATGTTCATGAGGCATCTCCTCTTTTAAATCATACTGTTCACATGTATAAACATAGGCATAAGTTAAATAACTAAACTCACAGCTATTAACATTAACTGTTTAATTCATATTTTAACCTTAATTAACATTCCTATATGCTTCAAGGAATGTAGTACTGAAATAAATTATATGTGGATAAATTTCATTGTGGTTTTCATTAATCCATGTCCATTAAGTTGTTAATTGACATGTGTGTATATTACAACTAAAAGAACACAGTTGAATGCAAATTTTAATAGAGTTACAGGAAAGTTATATTATGAATATTGGGCCAGATCCAATAAAACTTCAAGAAGAGAGTCTTCTTCAGCAGTCCCAAAGCATATGAGGATGATTGTCTTCTGTGATTGCCTTATCTGTGGATTTGAAAATGGTTGATAAGTACAATCCATTCAGTAGAAAACAGAGGGTGAGTTACCACTCTCTGGACCTACAGGATCTTATTAATGGAGCCACCACTCTCAGAGTGAAATGACTAACCTTTGCAAAAGTATTGCACTGATGGACAGCAGTGACCATCCTAGACAATGCATTACTGGCATGAATAGGGAGAAGGAAAATGGAAATTCCCAAGGAACATGAGAGACCATATGGATTCTTTAGCGACTTAGGCCACTGTTGAGGGGGGGCGGGGGGAGTGTGCCAGAGGAGGCGTTTCTTAACTTTTTCTGAATATATAAAGTAAATTTTAACATCCAACAAAGTGTTAAAATTCTATTAGTTTGATCCTAATCATATTTGTGAGGATGGGTGGTATATTTCAGTGACAAAATACAGATATTTTAAAGAGATTATCCTAAGGTTCCTCACAAGCTATTTCTGTCTGTAGTTTTAATCTTGTTTTCTTCCTTGACATTCCTCCTGTATTTTGGGATGGTTTTTACTTCTCATGTCAGGAGACTTAAAAAAAACAATGTCTATGAGAGATGGTGGTTTCACATATACCCAAAGTGGAAAAGGGTAAAGAATAAAATTACTATACTAACAGCAAGAAGAAGAGTTTATCTAACTGTTCTAGCTTTTTATTATTTAAATGTCTTATTCTCATGCCAGAATTAAGTGTTGTACTGATAATTATTGTTCTGAATAAACACTATATTCTAGCTAAATTGTTACTGAATTACTTTTTCTTACCAGGTACAAAATGCAGTACAAAATATGCTTTTAAAGCATATTGCATTAATGCCAATTATATTGTTAATTTTTTAGCTAGAAAAATATGACAACGCAACACCACCATCACTCCGTTTTCAAATCAGTCCTGGCAAGATGCATCTCCCACCCCCAGGCACTAGGGACTTCTGGCAGTTCACAAGCTAGCAGAAGCATTGGTGGATCTGGCCGGTATCCTTGTGTAATATGGATTTGGAAAAAAATTGAAAGACATTTTCAGTATTGACATCAGAATGGAGAGGCTTCCTCCAAAATTCTGAAACTGTAGTCAAGGTAAATCTAGTCAAGGATAAACTGGTAAAATATTTCCATGGGAGAAGTCAAGTAATTCTTGGGGGCAGAAATCATACGAAATAACTCACATAATGGTTAGGCATTTCTGTTATAAGATGAAACAGAACTATGGTACAGAAAGGAAGAAAAATATGAAATACAAGATGTTTTTGAAGTACAAAAACCTTTATTTTTAATTCCAAAGATGTGTGTTTCTGAAGGTGGTCTGAGTCTTAGGTGGGTAGCACCTGAGAGTACATGCAACTGTCTCTATTCAGCAAAGCATCCATTGAGTACTAATGGTGGGCTAATGCCGTGCAGAATAAGTATATATGCTAAATTGGGATCCTGGAAAGCAAATGATTCTAGGAGGGCCAAAAAAAAAGTTCAAAACAATCTTCTGATGGAACATACCATTTTGATGCAACCAATTTGTTTTATTAAATCATATTGATGGTCATGAAATCGTTTAGAAAAAAAAGTCACACAAATATAAAAATGTCCTGTTTCCACATATTTGGAACGAGATATTTAAAATTTCCACTAGCATTACTTCAAAATGTCCTTTATTCTGTATAAAATAATAAAAGATTTGAAACTTAAATGGAGCATGTTGATTGAACCAAAAATTCTTACGTGGGTTTGAAAATCCATTATTTGAGCCTCTCTACTGTGTAGTGTGTTGCAGCGACTAGATAATCATCAGGTTTTCCTATTAATCTGTATATTTCTTTCCATTAACTTTGTTTTAGGTCACTCAACGCTCTACACATTCCAAGAATGCTCCTTGAAACAGTATAATGTTATTTATATTATGTAGAAACACAATATTACTTAGATAAACAGGAAAATGTTCATTGTTTATCAAACAGAAATATCTTTAAAGGAAAAGATCTAATATTTGCCAACAAATGAATGTTCAGCCTCATGTGAAGCTTATTTGCTGCATTGTGAGTTCCCATAATTTACTGAACTTTAGGAAGGGCAATCAGTGTGGCAGCTGAATGGGAAAGCAGCAATTCATAAGCAATTACTATTTAGGCAAGAGGCATAAAATGCTTGATTAGGCAATTTAGGCATTGTTTAAACTGGAGTCACAATTAAGTAACCTTCACTTAATATATCATCATTAATTTTAATCAGCCATATTTGTTATTTCCGGCATTGGAAGAATGCTAATTAAATACTAATTCAACTTTTACATCTATATCTTGATGCAGAGGAGCTGCTGAAGTGTTGCTTAATGAAAATATCTGTCTGTTTTTCTTGACATCCTATTAATGAAATGATCCTAGTTGACTTTCTATCTGGAAAGCAGTAGCTGACATAGGTAGCTTAATGGTGCTATATTTTACATATCATTCGTAAGTTAGTGAGAACATTCTCAAATTAATTTAATATTGAACTACCAAAATGTTTACACTAGACATGGCTAGATAACTTACAAGAAATAATGGATTTAACAAATTCTTATTCTGTTTGCTAATTGGTTTCCCCAGGTATTGTTATTGTTATTGAAAACTATTCTTGTTATGATTAAGAATTGTCCTGAAAGAAAAGGATGCTATAACTGAAAGTTTGAATGCTATCTGCTTGAATGAATCATAATTCATGTTACTTGATTCCCATTCCCAGATTAGGTGAGTAAGCCATTTAGTTTCAGGTTTCTGAGATGAATACTTACACTTGGAAGTATGAAATTAGCTTTCTGTGAATATTGGAGAATATTCACAGTCTGTGACTGTTGTTGTCAGTGTATTTACTTGCTTGAATTTTCAAAGGGAACACAAAAATAAATGCAAATATATACAAAGCCAACAACTGTGAATATTTCAAGCTTCCCCAATCTGTAACCAAATTGCAGATGACAATCAACCCCCCAAATGCAAACACACCTACCTTTTGGAGATAGCTAGTTATGGTGTAGCTATAAATACAGTTTATAAATCTGCTTAAAATTCATTCATTCCCTGGTGATAGGGAAACAGGTGAAAATATCCATCATCAAACTCAGATACCAGTACATTCCTAGATGGTATTAATATTGGAGTTTTGCATAAGTCAGGCATCTTGTTTATTCAGTATTTTTAAACATATATAAACTTATAATTTCACCCTTGAGACGACACCATTCAGATAAAGATACGAAGAAAGAATTTGGCCTTAAATATGTTCCTGATATCTCCCATGAATCTGACTTCAAATCTATTAATTCAAATTGCAGTTATATAATATGTAGTTCATAAACAGAAGATAAACATCTTATCAGAATTTTTTTTACACTCAGCCTATACCTCCCCTCACTATGACTCAAATAATCCATTCGACTACTCTTAAAACTCTTCAATTTTTAACAGTGGAAGAACTACACTCATTGTCTAAATCTAACTTTGGGACTTTGTTATATTGTATTTGAAGCCAGATTAAAATATAATGGTTTGAAACTGCCCATCTTATTCACTGTGGTGAAGACATAGACATCTTTGTTAGAGTTAATAGTTTAGATAATTATGGGAGCTCCAGACTTGCTCTTTAATTTGATGAGTAATTCAGAATACCAAGAACATTTAAATGTCGCCAGTGAACCCTATCAAGAAAGTGCTTCTGTCTCTCTGCTTCATTTCACTCCACTTTGATATTTTCCACTGAAGAGTGCAAATTAAAAACAATGCTTGAAAAAACAAATTTATTGGTAGGAAAGAGAACTTCCCTTGGCGTTGGAGCATGTCAGTTTTTCTGCATGAATAGAGCACTGGCATGGAAGTGAAGTAATATTGTCCCAGGATATAACCACCTTTGTGGCCTGGATTAATGACTAGAAACCAGCTTGCACAATTAGGGTTTGCCAGTCAACTTTTAAGTTCACCCATGGATAGAAGCTGAAAGATAAATCTCAAGAGGAGATAAATGTAAATGTACTTGGGTCTTTATCTGAAAGCTTTTGTCAGACCTTTATTCGGAAGGGAAAATTGATGGCAGACATCAGACTGCTGCTCTCTACCACCAGAATGCAGGCACACCCACAGGTTTCTTGGTGACTCCATTAGGTGGTTGTGTGTTAGAGTTGGAAGTGCACTCTGCGAAGGCACTAGTTGCTGAAGGGCCTGTGATAGTTGGGAGATAGCATGGAAGTGTCCACATGCATACAGGTTGATGAAACAACTGTGGTCAGAAGGAAAGTTCTGCTACTGCAGAAAGGCTCTGGGCATGAATGCACTCAACGTTTTGCCAGCAGAAACATACTTTAGGCCAGACTCTAAGAAGAGAAGAATTATAAATTTGATCACAAGAACAATATCTATGTCTTGATCCAAGTGTAAGCTTTACCATTCAATGTTTGCTGCTTCTCACAAAGTTTAATCATTACTGGGCATAACTACATGAGACGCTTTACAGCCAGCGCCCTGCTGGGCAGGGAATCCCCACCTAGAAGGAGGCTCACTGGCAGTTGCACCACAAGTGCCTGGCTAACCCCCCGTTGGGTGGGGAAGCCCTGCTGTGCACAGGGCTAACTGGCAGCTGTGCACTCTGATGTGCGTGGAGCTGGGAGAGCTCTACCAGCTGCAGCTGCATCTTTCTCCCAGCCCTGTGCACATCAGGACCCCTCCCAATGTGCATGGGGCCATGAGAGAGCTGCTGCTGAAGCTGGCAGAGCTCTCCTGGCCTTGTGTGTATCAGGACTGGTCTCATGCCTCTTCCAACCTTCAGGTTAGCATCTTGGAGGGGGTAGCCTGGAGCTCCCCCCGGCTGCTGCAAAGGGATAGAGCAGTGCAGAAGCAGCCCTGTACCAGGCTTAGGTTGGTCATCATAGAGGACAGTTTGGTTGTCCTCTGTCATTGATATGAAAGCAGATGCCTTTTCAAGAGAAAAAATAGAGAACATAAGGGCGTCAGGTTTCATATCAACAGAGGGCAGAGTAGCTGAAAACTGGACTGTTCTTCATGATGGCCACCCTAACCAGGCTGCTCCTGTTGGGAGCAAATTTGTTTCTAACAGGATGCATGTGTACCTGTGCTCCTGGGGAAGACTTACTGCTCAGTATTTTACTATTCAGTAAGCGTATATTGCATATGTACATGCGTCCTCGAATTCCTATTTGAATCCTGATAGCCTATGTTACTTGTCACTTTTGACTGTTGGAAGCTTTTTTCAGTGGTTCAGATTGTAGTTCAAATATGATTTTGTAGCAAAACCCCCAGGTTTTCTTTTTTAATACATATATATACACACACACACACACACACATATATACACATATATACACACACATACATATATATACATATATATACACACATATATACATACATATATATATACATACATATACATACATATACATATATACATATATATACATACATATACATATATATACACATATATGTGTATATATACATATATACATATACACACACACACACACACACACACACACATATAAAAATCAATACAAACCTAATAATTATACAATATAAAACAGT
>NW_017729034.1:47816851-47840820 GCF_001723915.1 Gavialis gangeticus | reverse complement strand
AGGGAATAGAGAGGGAGAGAAAGAAAAGACAGAAATAATTGGGGAAGGGAAGGGAATGCACATCTATCATATATATGTGTGTGTGTGTATACACACACACACACATATATAATATACACATATATACATATATATATATACACACACACACGATAGATGTGCATTCCTTCCCCAATTATTTCTGTCTTTTCTTTCTCTCCCTCTCTATTCCCTATAGACAAGCATAAGTGAGCTCAGACTTAGGATAAGCTTGCACATTTTTATTTTGGTAGCAGGTTTTTGGTTTTGGATAGCCACTGTTTTATATTGTATTATTATTAGGTTTGTATTGATTGTTACTGTTGTATATTGTATTATTATCATTTTCGTATTGATTTTTATTGTTTCATATGGATATTGTATGGCTTAGGCCTGTGTTTGTAAGTGAATCAAAGTAATGTCAAGTTTCCATTTTGTATGTCAAGTCTCTATCTTGTGTCCTCTGTCTGGGTATCCCCTGTGTCACAACTGTATGAGTCATGTACCCTTCCCATGTAAATTGGTTCCCGGATGAATGAGAGTGATTGGGAATGATTGAAATACAATGGTAGCAGGCCTCTACTGAATGGCCTGTAATGACTGGGCCATCACCTCGCATTGATTCATCTGGAAACCACAGACCTCACCCAGGAACACAGACAAGAACCCAGCATTTGAAAGACAAACGATGCTGCAGAACCAGCAACTCTGCCATTGTACCGAAACTGCACATCCCTGCATGGAGCACACATGCTCAGTACGCCAGGGGCTGACCCTTGCCTGGGCATGCCTCCTGTCACTAGGGTCTGCCCCCATAAAAGAAGCAGTGAAGACAGACCCAGTGGGACATCCTCTCCATCTGGACCAGCACCATGCCACATCACTTACCCACCAAGAGACCCTGCCGGTGACCCCCTTCTAGACAACGCCTACTGAACAAGGACCTCTTTCCAGCCTGGCTAAGTAGCTATTGCCCCCCACCCCCTCTTCAAGTAAGGATTTGGATTCTGCTTCTCTTCCCTACCTGGACTCAAACGCTTCCACTGAGTCTCTTTCTCCTGCTGCCATTGTGAGTGTGTGCGTGTGTATACCATTAACTTCATGGGGCTGTGTAGTGTGTTGTTTGTTTAATAAAACTGTTATATGGACCCTGAACTTGGGTTTTGTTTTACTATGGTTTGGCCCTGCTCCAGTCTCTGCTCCTTGCCCCTCTAACTTCTGTCTCATTTCTCCCTCTCCTGCTTCTGGCTCACTGCCACCTCCAACACCTGTCCTGAGCTCCCCTCTGCCTCCAAACCCCCTGTTTCTTTGCCACTGTCTGATCCCCACTGCCTTTTCCTTTTCCCCTGAGCAACCAGGTTTCTGCCTCAGTTTCTTTCCTGGCTGTCTCCTCCTTGCCACTACTTATCTGCCCTCCCAATATTTCAGCTGTCTGCACCAGTCTACCTTAAGTAAACCCAAGCCTCAGTTCCTCAGCCAGTTTCTCTGTAGTGTCCTGGTTCTAATCCCAGTTCTGTCAGATTTCATTCCCTACACTTTAACTCTCTCTCTCACCTCAAACTTCCCCCCAAGTATCCCAGGTACCCCAAGCACACACACAAACACTGTAGCATCCAAGTTAGGAACGCACCTCTGTGTATGTGTAGGTGGGTTGTATGTGTGTGAACTGATGAGTGTGTGTGTGTATATATATATATATGTCAGTGTGTGCATGATATACAAATTAGTGATCTGTGTCTAACTTTTGGGGTGTATGTATTTGAATTGGTAATAGGTATGCATGTGCCTAGGCTAGTTTGGATGTGTATGTGCCAGAGCTGGTAGTGTGTGTGTATGTACCTAATTGATTTGTGTGTTTGTATATGTGCAATTGTGTCACACCCTCCTGTCTAACAGTGCAATATAGAGATCCTGAGAGTTGGCCTGACCCCACAGGGCAACAAAGTTTGATTATAGATATATTTTGGTTTACTTTAAGGTTCACTAATACCTTTATAGCCTGTAGACACCGAGCCTGGCTTTAATCAACATGCTAGAATCTAGTCCAGTCCTTTTTGACCAGTACGTGCATAAGTATGGTGGGGACCTTTTGAAAATAACAGAAAGCTGTGTCTTTTTTACTGATTGCTACTGGTGTGATTAGTTTATAAAAAAGCCACATGCTTCAGACAATTAGACACGGTCACTGAAAATGTCACACGTACACTTTCAAAACTAGGATTAGAATATTAATCCTTCAGCTGCCAAAACAGACTACTTGAAATAAAAGCAGTCTTTTAATTAGTTATACTATACAGCCCCATTCCTTCAGATGTTAGTAAATAGGGGACAGTATCATACATCTACAAAGTCAGGCTATAACTATGGCCTTGTATTGGCATCTGTAAACAGGCAAGGAAATTGAATTTAACCATTAAACTAAGCTTCAGGTTTTTGGATAGGGAACTCTTTCCTCATCCTGATCCTTTTTTGTTTTTAACTGAAAGAACAGTGGATTCTAGCCCAGTTTTTCTTTGTTTATTGTACAACAAGGTCTTTTAGGGTGTTTAGTTAATACGCCACCTTTCCTGTGTCTCCCTTCTCACAATATTCATTCAATTCTCTCAGCCTTTTCAAATGGTCTCAAGAGATTCAGAGTTGTGAAGTACAATTTAATTCTGCTATTTTTCAAGAAAACAACAAACCAGAAGTGTTAGGTGTTGAAAGCCCATTATTTTGCACATTTTTGTGAAGAATGTTTCTATGTAAACTATGTATATTTCACCTCATATTGAGCCAAAGTCTGAAAAGTCTATTATTAAAAGTAAAGAATAAAAAAGCTGCCATTTAGGGAAAAGTTATACAGTTACAGAATCATAGAAAGTAGGGCTGGAAAGGACTTCTGGAGGTCATCCAATCCAACCTCCTTCTCAGAGCAGGATCATCTCTGTCTAAGCCATCTCAAACAAGTCCTTGTCAAACCCTATAACTAAAACTACAATATTAACACTGTTGTACAACTATAAGGCATACTGCTCAAAAAAACCAGAAGCACCCTAACCTGCCACCCTGCTGCGGCAAAGGCTTCTCTCTCCACATGAAACTAGCATTTATTCCTACCTTGGTGGCTTGAAAGGTGGGGCATGCAGTCCATAAGAAACACCCTTAGGTTGAGGTTAGGAAGGAGGAATTTATGGAAGTTATCAGCTATGGTTTCAATTGGAAAGGATCCTATAGAAGAGCTTCTTGTGTAAAACAATCTTGGATAAAGTAATCCGGAATTGATTTGGTTCAGTCTAAATTGTAGAATAGATAAGAATAGGTCTAAAGCTAAGATTGGTAAAAATGGTAAACTTTGAGAAATTATACCTGACTCTGTTTGAGAGTTCAGGTATTTAATTCCAGAACAGGCATGGAGTTATTTTATGTCAGAAATGCAAATACCACCTGAACTTGCATCTACTGGCAGGGAAAAAAAATGGTAGGAAAAAGCCATAGGTCTTCTTGGATGAATAAGCATTTTCAACATGACAGTAAGCAGAGGATCTACAAAGAATAGAAAAAAATAATTGATCCAGAAAGAGAATATCTTTCAGAGTTCAGAAAGTGTAGAAAAAGTACAAACAGCTAGTTCTTCAGTTTTAAAGAAAGAGAACCCGGATAGAAGAAGCTGGTCTGCTACATGATATAGATGGGGTAGAGATTTAAAAATATCTAGTTATAGCAGGCTTGCCTTTTGGAGCTTGGATTCAGTCCCAGGCTTGAAATCTTGCTGTTTTGATTGGTGGAGACCATCCACCAATCAAGGACAGCAAGAGGAGTTAAGCCATGCCCCTTTCCTGAGGGGAGGGGGAGAGGAGCTCGCCCCCCGACCTGATTGAAGACTGCAACACTGTCAGATATGGAAGACTTCAGGGGTGGAGCCCTGGAGCGTATAAAAGGAGCTGCATACCCAGCATGAGGGGAACACATCCGGGACAGACAAGAGAGAAGAGCAGGGCTTAGAAGAGCTGAGGAGAGCTGTGGACAACTGTGCATGGAGTAGGACCTTTGGAGTGCTTAGGTAGCTCAGGTCCACAACCCCCAGAATGAGGCTGGGAGCTCAGTGCAGGAGGCTCTGCATAGAGGGTCTGCATAGAGGGTCTGGAAGTAGACCGAGCCTCGTGATGCACGAGGCAGCCCAGGCCTCCAACCCATAGCAAAAGGTTGAGTCCAGGGAGCCAGATGGTGCTCAGGCTCCTGGGCCAGCAGACAGGGCTGAGCCAGAGGCCCCAGAAGCCCTGCATAGTGGAGTCCTGTTCCAGGGGACAGCAACCCCACCCAAAGCCCACCGCAGGCGAGAGAGCAGCTTGGTGCAGAGGACGAGGGCCACCCTCTAGGCCTGGGAGATGTGAGTTGCAGGGAAAAGAGAATTCCTACAGGGGAGGTGGAGTCCCTCCTGGTTAGTTAAGGGTTCCTGAAAGCAGAGGTCCCACTGAGATCCCCCCTAAAGTTACCAGCTTCCTTGTAGGGCTTGGGAAAAGCCCAACAGCATTGGGGCTTCCCCTTGGGATTAAGATAATCTTTGGGGTTCTTGCACCATAAGTGGTGTGATGTTGTGCCTTATATTTTGTGAACTCTCATTTTTGTAAATTAGTAGATGAGTAGAGTCCTAGGGTTCTGCTGGAACCCCCTGTTGCTATTATTTCATCTGTTGTTTATTTGTATTTATATGTGGCATATTTATTGTTCACTCATACTTATCTATAGTTTATCTGTTAGCTATCTATGTTTATTTTGGGGTTGATCTGTTTCAGAACAGATACTTACTGTTTTCTGGAGCACTGGTGTAAGGCTTTATAGTATTTACCCAGAGGGTATTGTTTATGTTATTTGTTTAGATACCATATTATATATATTATATATGTTTATATCCATGTTCCTTTCCCTTGTGAAAAGTTAATGTAAATAAATTTGTATATAGTTAAGTCCCCTGACTCTCTTGGCCTGGTTCTATAGGGACAGAGGGAAACTGAGAGTTCTGCAGTTCCCCCACAGCACACCTGCCAGCTAACAATTTCCTTCATTTGGAAAAGGGGGGTATATACCCAAGTTACCCAGGCTACATAGTTATGACTCAAGTCCTGAATAAATACTTTGCTTCACCCTTTATTAAGGAAAAAGATGTAAGTGAGGATAATGGGAAGATACCAGATGGGAATGAAAATATGAATATCTGAAGTAGAATTAAAAACTAGGTTGATAACTATGATTAAATTGGGAAACCAGGATAATCACAATCCTAACATATTGAAAAAAATGGCTATAATGGGAGAACTCCTTTGCAGCCATGGCGAAGGACCCCTTTTGGTTTGGAAAAATTGACTACATTGACTCTGCTCCCTCCCACTCTGCTCCTTGAGCATATATAACAGCATCAGCCAGGTAGGGAAGTTAGATCTGTTCAGAAAAATGAAGAAACAAGAATTCTTGATGATTTGGTACTGAGCAGCTCCAGGTGAGGGTAAAGTTGAAGAGCAAGGGCACTTTTTGAGACTACAGAATGGTGCAGCAGTGGATCAATGCAATTGGGGACATGGGAACAGATAGAGACAAAGTTCTCCACAGTGATGGAAGTACAGAAGTCATGTGGGTGATGGCAGTGGCTGAGTTAAGAGTTGTGAAAGGTGTCCACCTTTCTGAGCAATCCTCAGTCATTCAGGGCTTTGAGCTGGGACCCACTGGAGTTGTCCAGGTCTGGCTTGTCCTATCTCTATTTTAACCAGAGTAGCAAGTATTTTCAGAGATCTCTGAATCATGAGGTTGGATGCTGAAGTTGTCTGTATTGGGCACAGTATATGTGACAAAGGTAGTGCTGTGAACAACACGGAGAGCTTGCTAAACTGGCATGTGACATAGCTTCTTCTGTAGCAAGGATCTTCTATTAATTTGTCAATTCATGGATAGTATGACTGGAGCATGACAGATGCAGTGTCTATATTAAAAATGAACTAGGGGAAAATGATCTAAGTGATTATAGGCATGTTAGGCTTCAATATTGTACCTTAAAACAGAGATTAAAGGAAAGAAAATTTAAGACAAAGGCAAAATGTAACATATCTTTATTAAGGAAGATTGTATCAGACCAATCTAATGTCCTTCTGTGATAGGATAACTGAATTCTTAGCCAAGGGAAAAACAGTGGATCTAATCAATTTATATTTAAGCAAAATATTTAATTCTGGACCTCATGGGACACTTTTATCTAAAATGGTGAACTGGTAGGTAAGTACCATACTAATAAAATGAGTAAAGAGTTGGTTTAAACATTAGAATCAGATGGAGTTGAGTAGAAGATGCTAGTAGTGGTCCTCAGGAATCAGTCTTAGGATGTTCCTGCTTAACATTGTCATTAGATGCTTTGCTATGAGAACTAGAAAGAGCCCACTGAAACATGCCAACAGCAAAAGATTGTCGGGGGGTGGGTGGAGATTACATGGTGAAGGATCAGATTACTAGGCAGGAAGAATTTAACAATTTTATGGAGTGAAACCGCAGGATGAAGTTTGTATGTTACACACAAACTGTTTGAAGTTTAATAGTATTATGTGCAAAAGCATGGAAGCTAATACCTAGAATTTGCTGTCTTGACTTGAAGCAAGGAAATGGGGAGCTGCTGTTGCTCGTAAATTGTAGGAGAACCATGATTTACTAGTGTGATATAACTGTGAAAAACTCATGCAATTCTAGGATGTATTAAGTATTGTATTTTTACTAGAGATGACAAAATATTAGCACTAATATTCAAGGCACTGGAAGACCTCATTTAGAATGTTGTGCACAGTTCCCATCACCTGTGTTTAAAAGATTCACTGAACTTGAACAGGTACAAAGCAGGGCTATTGAGATAATTAGGGGAATGGAGATTGCAAAACCCAAGGTATTTCTTGAGAGGGGGTATTTCTTTCTACTTATAAATGCATTTATAGTCTGATTATCATGGAGGGAGAAGAGCTATTTAAAAAACAATATTGACACATGATCAAAAAGCTACAAACTAGTCATGGGCAAACTTAGACTGGAAGCTGTGTTTTTAGTGAACAGAATGATGTTCTGCAATGATCGTCCAAGCAAAATAGTGGGAACAAGAAACCTGAAATGCTTCAGGGTGAAGGTTCAGAAGTTTGTGGAAGGGAGAATATAATAGGCCAGCCATGTTCATATAAAAAAATATACATCACAGATGATATATGAATTCAAGGATATGGTATCCCCATGATGAGGGAACTTTTTCTCTGTAAGTGAGGTGTCTGGTAATTCTATACTTCAAGGCTTCTCCAAATTTCCGGTAATGGTTAGACCCCTCCTCCCAGCCAGCATGTTCCACCAAGAGGGAAGTGAGGAAAATATATAGGTTTCTTTTTTGCCAAATGAACCATGGATCTAGACCTATTTTCTGCTTACTTTCTTCAAGTGAAAGGTGATTATAGCATTCACAAGAGACAGCCCCAGTGTATAATTTCTGTGACCACAGAGCCATTTCCTTACTTCTTTCCCTACTTCTGGCTGAGGCAACTGCAAGGACCCATCATAGTCTGTTATCTTTCAAACCTTTACATTGACCCTGAGATAAGTAACAAATGCCCCTCCCAACCTTATCCCCTATCCTCCCTGTGGGGTTTTGTGAAAAGGAAAAACACAAGTGGGATTTTTTTGTTTTGTTTTGTTTTTTACATAGACATGGTAATGTTTCTGTGATAGACTTTGGGGCATGATCTGGGTCTCAGAGCTTAGAGTAAAGTAGTTAGATAAGTTAGTGAAGTTTGGAATCTAAAAACTGAGATTCATGCTTGTGTCTGAAAAGAAGGATTACCAAATGTAAATGGGCGTCTCTTGTACTACAGAGTAGCAACTATTTGTGCCAAGTGGGTGAAGAAGACCACTAGTCAGAATGGTCAGACTTTACCAATGCGATGCATAGGTAGGTATAAATGACTGCAGAAGGCAAAAGACAATGAAGCCTCAGACACCACTGAATTTTACAGATCATGTCAGAAGCTCTTTGGTTTCCTTGGGACCCATTTTTGTTTCTGCCGGAATTCTGAAGGATGATTTGCCACTTTCCTGCTGTTCTGCTCAAAGTTAACAGGATCTGGGTATATACAATTTAAACCACACATAGCAGGCTCATCTGGAAGTTGGAAAACTGCCCAACATGCCCAGTGGGGATTAATCCTTCTAGCCCAACTTAGTGGCTAACAGAACTGTGCTACTAGTAGCCATGACTAGGACCTATCAATTCCAAAGCTGTCAATAGAAGGCTAAGGCACTCTGAATAGCAAGGTTACTAACCTTAATAAAGTGCAAATACCTGTGTGCATGTTGTTGCCACAAAAATTAGCCAAGATGCTTAATTCATCTTAATGAATTAAACTGTTAATATTCAAGTCAGTGTGATTTGGCAAATAACTAGTTCCATCTGCCCTATTGAAAGTGTCCTGTATTACTTACAGATGTCTTAAGTAGCTCGTGCTGTATTCAGTACCAGTGCTGGTGCCATTCTGGGGACTGCATGCACAGTCCAGTGCTCAGTGCTACAAAAATAGATGTTCACACCCCTCACCTATACTATCCTACCTCCTGCAATTATTGTGTTTAGAGCTGGGCTAAATTTTCCAGTCGACATTTTAATTTTACTATGGGGAGAAAAAATAGATTTGGACTTTTCATCTCAGGTTTCCTCATGCTGTTCATGTGGTGGAGAAATTAACAAAACTGAATTGTTTCTTTTTTAACATTTCCATAATCTAATGCTTCAGTCTTTATATTTAAAGTGACTTCTCATTAATACATTAGATGGGACTTTAGAAACATAAATACAGCTTTAAAACACTGGAATCTGAAATGAATTTTGTTTTTCATGTTCAGTTCAGCAAGATGCTATATTTGACTCCTCTTTTTCAACTCTTTGATTCACTATTTTAAATACACACACACACACACACACACACACACACACACACATATTGTGGCCAGCCTGAATCACTTTTTTTCTTTTTTAGATCTGTCTGTAAAACAAAACAATCAGCTAGAAAGTCCTGCCCTGCCCCACCACCTCCTAAGTCTCCCAGGGGAAAATTTTCTGTCACCCTGAGATAGTATTGTTTACAAAAGGGCTTTCCACCTGCCCCAGTGATTAATCTACTAGCTATGCAGTGAGGAGTTAGTCTGATATTAATGAAACAATTAACAAATAAAAGAGGGGGGATAAGATATGAGGAGTAATGGGGAATAAAACAGCTCAGCAAAAGCATCTTGAGTCTCGCTCGCTTAATTTCCAGTGAACAGCTCCCCCCAAACTGGATATACAGTTTGGTCCTTCAGTAGCTCAAATGATATTTATGACAAATATATCAAAAGTAGTATACTATGACTTGCCACCTTGTGTGAGTATAGATTTTTGTACTGAAACAAATCATGTTAAAACATGGTAAAACATAACTCAGGTTAACACTGCCTTTCAAATCTCTTGATATTTTGGAGATAAAGTCACCATGCAGGACATAATTTCACAGACTCTGCTCAGTGAAAACCCTGGGATGAGCTAAACACTGAAAGACTGGATTTTGTATCATTCAGCAGTGAGGGTGTCCTCTGTGACATAATGAATGACATTGGCATAGCACTGTAGGACACAGTGACAAATCATATGCTGCATAAGAGTGCCTAATTGGGTATTGCTTCCTGAAAAAAAGGTCAAGGCAGAGGTAATAGGCTGGGGGGTTATCTACCCTGCAGTCATTGTGCCAGCTTGCTGGTGAGTGTAATGTTGCAAAAAAGAGAAGCTGACATTTTCCTGAATAAGCACCTATCAGGAACTTTGGCATGTAGTATCCAATATGCATCACAGTTTGATATCCTATGCCTTAAACTCTAGATCAGTCATGGGGTGCCATGAGATCCTTTTAATGGTGCCATGAGGTACTGTGCAGTATTAGTGTTGGTAGGTGTGCAAACACCTACACATGCTTAAAAAAAAATAAACCCAGAGATTTGAAATAAAAATGAATGGTTTCAGAAACATTCTGACCTATTGTGGTCTTTTCTGAACTCTTTGCAAAAGAAAAATTTCTCTATTATTTTTCCACAGTCAAAAAGCCAATAAAAGCAAAGAGTTGGTGTTTTCTGAGAGGTGCCTTGAGTCTAAAAAGGTTGAGAACTGCCACTCCAGGTAGCCATTTACACCTGTGTGAAGTGGATGTACAATGCTACTGAAACAGATTTCTGCTTTCACGCTGTGCTAGTTTTTTTCACATTTACTTTCAGTGACTATAAAATGACTGCAAAAGATGTGACTCAGAAAACAATAGGCCCCTTCCTACAACTGGGAGGATGGATTTGTAAGAAAGGGAGTACAAATAAAAAAAAAAATCTGATAAATGGAATGTAATAGTTTCACCATATACCTGCGTGAACCAGTACCTGTTGTGCAACAAACTTCAAGATTTATCTTTTGATCACAGTAGCATTAAATGTGCCTTACTTTGAGCTCATTAAAACTAATCTGGCCTGCGCATTGATTCCATTTTTTCTGTGCCAACTTAATCTTAATAAGCCATAGTAGTCAGGACACTACATTTCAGTTGCAGTTTTTTTTATGGTAAGCATTCACTATTACATGTATGAAGCAAGGAATAAGAGACAGAGATATCTAGATCTCCATTAGCCTGGGATTCTGTCATTACAGACCAGTTGTTCAAAGAGGGGGAAACTCTTCTTGCCCTATTTCTGTCTCAGCTAAGCTGGAAGCAGCAAGAACCCCCCCTCCAGTTTTTAAATTCTATGTTTAAAAAGGACTCAAAATTGAGATGTTATGAACTTTGAACATGCGCACACTTTGTGATTCTGGCTTTTGTCTCCCTCTAATTGGATTATTCCCCATTAAGGAAGCAAGGATTCATTTGCAAATCTCTACTTTAATAGGAAAAGAGAACTCTGGCCACAATATAAAAAGAAATGACTATTACTCAGCTTGAACTCATTGCCTTTTAATTCATATAGCAAGTAATCATTAAAACTCCAGTTTTAGAATTCACTGCTAATCTCACAGTTCTGTCTGCTCCAAGCAATGCATAACATCTATTTCTCTTCCCACACAAAAGCGACCAAAACTGAAAGCTTATGTGCTGCAAATATGCCAAGCGACTCTTCCACACTGTCTTTTCAATGCTCACTTAGTCCAACTGCATGTGACAAAATGACCATCCAATTTTCTAAAGTACATTTCCCAAAGCATAAAATCAAAGTGCAAAATTTCATCCCAGGTGACCAGCTCCAAGTGTGGTCAGACTTATTTTTCAAGGCATTCCAGCAGGAAAGGGGACATCTAGAAAAGCAATCTTCTAGACCGCTTTGTTCGATGAACAAAGGCACAGCTTAAAAACCTACCTGATCTGGAAGCCTTTAGAAATGATGCAGTAACTTACCTTAAAACAAACCATATGCTGACTCTTTGGCAAAAGCCATTATTTAGAAGGCATTTCCTATTTTTTCCCCAAAGTAGGAAAAGAGATTTATCTGATCAAATCTCTTTTTTAAAATGTTGCCTGTATATGTTCCTCTTACAAGAGCTAGTCCATTCTTCCCTCCTCTCCCTGTTCTCCCAGGAAGTTTTGAGTCCCTTTCTCTGAAAACTCAACCTGAAATATTTTGAGTGAAAACTAAAATACCTTGACTCTGAAATGCATCCACAGTGCCTCACAGCAGTTATAATCTAGACACCTTAAATTCTTATTCTCCTCCATAGGCTGGGCTCCCTGGTCATGAGGCATCACTGCCTCTCATGTTGGTCAGGAAAGTTAATTCATCATAGCAGTTGAATGCCTGTGGGTGCGTTGACTTAAGAAGTTTACCGAAGAGTAGACTAATTAGTTCCACAGTAGTCTCCCGCTGCCCTAATAGGCTGTTGGAGACTTAAAAACTCCATAGCAGGATAGTATTGGTATTTAAATACAAGTACTATCCTGCTGCAGATTTTTTTTTTTTTACTCTGCAGCACCACGTGCTGATGCTGAGGTGGCTGGCTGGGGCAGGAGAGTATTTCAGTGCAGAAGCTGGCACCCCAACTAGCCCCTCCATTGCATGTTGAGCTGGGCTGGAGCAGTCCTGAACAGTAAGCAGCAGAGTTTATTGTTTCACTTTAATAGCACATGCAGATGAACCCCGTGTTACCTAAAGGAAGATAAAGCCAAGCTGAACAGTCCAGCCAACAGTGGAGAAAAGAAGTAGACGACACCTGAAGTGCAACTCATATGAAGTGCTTTGTCTACAGTTAGGAAGTAAAATACTTGGGGAGCTGGTATTCTATTTCTTTTAGTTTTTAAAAAAAATAAAATTAAAAAAATCAGCTTATCCTGAAGAAAACAGATCCTCTGTGGGGTGGGTATCCAACTTATCTGGGCTTATGGACCAGATGAGTAGTGTAGGACTTGTCTGTTGGTCAGATGAATGGTGTGTGGCCAGCCCGATTGGCCAGATTGAACCTATGGACCAGCCACTGCCTGCCTCATTCTCTCCATCACATGCCAAATCCAGCTCATGCAGCACTTGCTCTTGCCAGCTCAAGACTGAGCCACATGCAAGGCAAATCTGGGATTCAACCTGCATGAAGTGCCTGCCCTGGAGTGGGGGCCATACAGTAAGCTGGATCTTTGAAATCCCTGCTTTATGGGCAGAAAAAATGTAATTTAAACTCCAGTTCTATCAAGAAGTTTTAATAGAAAGCTTTTGTCCAGCCCTACCCATGACCTAATGTTAGATGTTCATATTTTTCCAGGACACAAAACATTTAAAAAAGGAAAATGTCTGCTGGTCAGTAAGACAGTGAGAACAGTCATTCCCAGTCATTCCCATGCTTGACAGTCACCTTGTTGGGGTCATTTGACCCCAGTACTCTTTCCTGCCATGGCAGGGGGTCGAACTTGATGATCTGCTCAGGTCCCTTTTGACCCTACCAACTATGAAACAATGAACTATTTCCTACGTTCTCTAGTAACTTTAATTGCTTACTGCATACACTTATTTTCCTCCTCCACCCCCACCTATAACTCAAAATAAATCTTAGGCAAATGATCTTCAGTTGACTAGATTGATGCTGCTATAATTCACAGTAGCAAAAAATCTTTTGTAGTAATTTGATTTGTAGTTCTTCAGCCCATGTTTCAGCAAGTAATGTTAATAATTACTTTATTTCTTCTATCACAATGGGATAAAAGCTGACTGGAGTTTGTTGGCACTATAATTATACATCATTCTTCTAGAGCCATGTGTATTGCATTCAGTATAAATATAATTCCCAACGTAGCAAATTTGTCATGAGAAGTTCTTCCATGCATTAAGATCTTTGATGTATTAAATGTCAATGCACAAAATCAAAATTTCTGAAAACAAATGCTTTAAAAAATGAAAATGATACCATAAGTTTCTCCTTTATGTAGGATAGGACACTGAAGCATTTTGGACAGCACTGTGTGACGCTACTGAAGTGTCAGCTTTGGTAAATTATACTTACTGTTATGTTTGTGCAACAAGGAGTGGCTTTCACTGAAATCTCAATTATGACAGGCATCTGTCATTTTAAACTAATGGGAGATTGTTGTTTTATTGGCAACCTTGAACTGAATGTAATGATACAGACAGTTTCTTTAAACATAAATACAACAGATGGATGCACATCTACCAACAATACCAACCAATTACAAAGAGCACAGATGATGGTTGCCTTTTTGACAGCTGAAGAGAGTTCATGGTTAGTAAAAAGTGTGAGACTCACTTAAGAGAAAACAATTAAAATGTAGACAACAAAACCAGAACATTACTCTCCTGGGAAATTAGAGATAAGATTTTACATTGTTTCCTGTGAAGTATGTATCACGACACTTTCTTCCCCACAGCTCCTTTCATTAACATATATAACCTGAGGCACATTTGTTGACTGTGTCTTAAAAAATAGCCAGTGTGTCACTTAACAGCAACAGATATTTAAAGAGAGTTAAGCCCTTAATGCTGTTTTTCTTCTAATGGAAATACAAGTCTCATTTCCTTCCTCCAAGACATGAAGAGTGTTATGTAAGTTAGCATTTCTGAAATGCCAGCAGACCCTACCTGCCAAGAATGAAAAATGCTTCATAAAGGGGGAAGGGATATCTTTATTATGTTCCTTGGGCTTAATGGAGCTTTTCAACTGGGAGCTTAATTCAGGCAAGAGAAACAAAATATTGACATTGTGAAAGGTTGGTGCTTGCCATTATCAAAGAGAATTGGAAGGATGTTTTTGAATTTCTGCAATGGAAAGCAGGCTTCCATTAAGTTTATCATTGTCAGAGAAGGTATGCTTCAAAGAGCTGGGAAATGCTACTGAAATGGAAACATCTGGTGAAGAATGTTGGAATAAGGTAGTCAAAAGCTTTTGTGTCCAGCAATTCTAGAACTGTTGCTTATAACCTGCCTGGGTTGATGAAAACTTTTAAAATGAGTGTAATAATAAATCAAGCCCTTTTTAGGCAGTGCTTTGGGTACTGGAGTTGTAATTTCATCTTTACCTATTGATTAGCGTATGTCCCTTTACAATGATCAAATGATATATCGCTAACAACCCTTCCAAAGCAGCATATGGGGTGGGTGTAAGATGCTGCCATTCCTTGTTTTTCCCCCCTCTCTCTCCAGATTTTGCAAAAGACATTTACCCAAAAACTCCTCTGTTTTGGGGGATACAGGAAATGCTGGCAGCAGCTTTTCACCACAGGAACAAGATGCTGAACCCATACACAGACGGCAGGTCTATACATGCTCCCCATGGTGCAGTTGTTACTACAACATCATTTAGCACCTGCTTTAGGAAGTACTAAATGACTGTGCATGGTTATTTTTAGCAGCTATTTCACTGTAGCTACATGCTATAGCGAAGTAGCTCATTGCTATGGTGGCATAGCATTGGCAGGCACACTGTGTCGCCATAGTGACAAGTTATGTTGCCATACCTCATCACTATGGCAACATAGAATCACATGTAGATTCACCCAGAGAAAGGGTGAAATGAAGCAAACAAGTTTTCTTAGCCCTAATGGATGGAAAAGACAGGCAAAGTGGGGTACTGAGATGGAGTGCTACAGGCAGGCAAGATTATACCAGGCCAGAAGAGGCACCAGATACTGTACATGGCTGCAGTGTAATCTACCTGATCAAAACCACTGGGCAAACTCCTCCTCATTGAGCTCCCATTTTGATTCCTAATTGTAAGGGTGACCCTATTGTATCTAAAACTAAACTGGCCATCACCCTACTTAAAGGATATGGTGGTTTCTTCATCACTTGAAGTCTCTGAAGCAATATTAGATATCTTTCTAAAAAGGCACTCTAGCTTAGATGGAAATGGTGAGTTTGATTCAGGAATCACCAGGTAAAATTCTCTGCCCTGTGTATGTGTGCAAAAGTCAGATTATCTTAATGGTGTTTTATGGCCTTAATATACTGTGGCAATATAGTGCATTGGAGGGATATACAAGAGCACCTAGTAGGTCTTTTCATTTTTAAATAATATGATTCTGTATGTTATATTTAGTATTCCCAGAAAATTCTGGCAGTAGATGATGATACTTCCAGGAATTATATTGCTTTGAACAATGGAACCCTGATTTGCTTTTTGTGCAATGCCATCCCCTAAATTCAAAAACAGTATTTCTAGCAGTGACATTAAGGTTTGACAGATGATGAAATACAATCATTTGTGACAGAAATGCCTGCAGTTAGATATAGGCATTGTATAATAAATTACCTATAGGCCCAAGCCAAGTAATTTCCCCTTATTAAGGGTTCGGAAGCTGGAGAGGTACAGCAGTAAAGTATTCACAGATATGCTTTCTAACAAAATCAGTAATTCACTTTGATATCTGCATTATTTTAAATGTATTGTCTTCAGACATAATTTTTCCCCAGAGGGGAAGAATCTCTCTCTCCTGTTGATGCTCGTTTTCTTTGTATGCATTATTAGAAGGGTTGGAACTGGAACTTGTCCTTACCAGCAGATAGTCTCATGATCTTTCTGCTCTCCTATGCATATATAGTTATTCCAGGCAAAAAGGATCAGCTCCAGAAACAGAGACAATGAGACACATCATAGACTACCCTCATAGTTAGGACACTCCGTATAGAGGTAAGAGACTTTCATTTAAACCCCTACTTTAAATCACACGCAGAGTAGAACTGAACTTGGGTTTTTCAGCTGCAAAATGAGTCCTACACATCCAGCTTAGAGAAATCGTCTTTTACTAGGTCAATTACCATTTAAACATGCCATACACAGGAGCATATCTGCAAAAGGAGAGAGTTAGTCACACCTCACATTACCCTAGAGGGTGCTGGTTGGAAAATTCCCTCAAGTGAGGCAGAAGAAGGAATTGAACCCGTGAGATTCATGTTATGAACTATGCCCTAACTGTTGGACAAAACAAACCATCATATAGCTCTCTATGTTAAGGAAAGCTATGCATCCCTGCAAGCTGATCTTGGTGACCAGGGTGGATGATTGAAGACCCTCTGGGTTAAAATCTGTGCAGAACACGGCGCAGGGGACACAATGGTGGGAGTCTACTACAGACCTCCCACCCAAAGTCCTGAGCTTGACCAGGAGTTCGCCCAGGAACTGGCTGAGGCTGCATGCTTCAGGACCATGGCTGTCATGGGTGACTTCAATTACCCTGACATCTCGTGGGAAGATCACTCAGCAAAACCTGAGTGGATGCAAAGCTTCCTCTCATGCGTGGATGACCTCTACCTGACCCAAGAAGTCTATGGGCCAATGAGAGGCAAAGCGCTGCTCGACCTGGTACTGGCTACTAAGGATGACCTAATCGGCAACCTGGTGATTGATGGGAAGCTGGGTGACAGTGACCACAAGCTGATCACCTTCACCATCCGCCGTAAAGCTGGCAAGTCAGTCAGCAACACGGAAGTCCCTGACTTCAGGAAAGCCAACTTTGACAAGCTCAGGGGGCTTGTCAGTAAGGCCCTAAGGGATCATGACCCCAGGGAGATGGGAGTTCAAGAAGAGTGGCTGCTCCTCAAGGGAGCAATCCTCAATGCACAAGCTAAGTCTATTCCATCTTGGAGGAAAGGCAGCAAGAGGCCTAAAAAAAGAAAGGCCTACAAAGGATGGAGGATGGGATTTACCTCCAAGGAGGATTTTAGATGCTGTCAAGCAATTCAATGAATGGAAGCCAGATCCTGTAGCAGACCTTGGGGGTCCACCACCCCTGTACCCCATGCCTCCACATGGTCCAATTCACCTGCCAGCTCTTTCCTGGCCCCACCTCACTTCTAGTGCCCCATCTGCCATAACTTTGATATTATCTTTCAGTTCATTGGGGAGACAGTCCCTAGGCCTGGGGATAGCCTCGCTGTTTCTCTTGATGATCATCTCCAATTTCATGGCTAAGTCTGCCTCACCTACAGTCTATGGTTTCCCCCTCAAGTGTTTCCCATTTAAGGAAGTGCTCCCTCATGCTTCCAAGCACCTGTCAAAGCTTGAGCTCTCACAGCCTTGGCCTCCTTTTTTTCTGGTCACACCCAAAGTCTTGCCCCAATGTCTAAGACCTCAGCTTTTGTGCATTAGCCCTGACTTGGTAGCAGCCGCTCCTGGGGCTCTGGTTTTATTGCACCAGCCTCAGCTCCTGTAGCTTGGGGCTAGCTTCTTTCATTTATAGTGGAGAGTGTCACCCATTCATCCCCACCCGTGGCCTCCTCCTCCTTTATGGCCATAAACTGGTCTTCCAGTAGGAAAACTATAATACAAAACAGTGACCTAGTTAGGTCACTGTTTTGTATTGTAGTTTTAGCTCAAGCCCTACCTCTCAGGCTTTCTCACTTCCATTCCTCCAGTCCCCCGGTACTTCTCTTATACTGGCTGGGCTCCTTCCTGAGAGAACCTTGTCCTCCCACAGCCAGAGCTAGACTGCCTCTCACATGGTCAGATACTGGGCTTATAAAAACCCAGCCTTCTTCCATTCATATGGCCAGATCTCCTGCACCCAGGGACCAGGTGCAGCTAAGTGCATCATTAACCACCTGGGCTTTTCAGTCCTTGGTTCAGTCCCCTTGTGCAGCTAGTACTTTCTGCCTTTCCTAGTCCTGGGTTTTCTATCCTCCCCCACCTTCCTAGTAACATGGGGTAGGAGTTCCCTGTTACAGATCCAGAAAGCTTTTCTCTCTTTTTTCCCCAGCAACTAGTATATTTGCTTTTTTCATCATTCCCTAAACTAGATTTCTGTTTGTGTTCCTTATAAAAGCCAAATCTCTCAGTTGGAAACTTAGGTCAGGCAAGAAGGGAGATGGGAAAGAGAGAGAAAGCAAGATCAGTGGCAGTAATGTTGTATTTCCTACTTTGTCTTCAATTCTATCCTACTGAGATACAAGATGCTTTGCTGAAACAGATTAATTTGTGTGCCTTTCTGTATGGACTACAAATATAACAGGAAGGTGATATTGTGATATTCTAGTTTATGATACATATCCAGATAAAAAACATGAAAGGCAAGACCATTTTAATAGCAGATATAGAAAGGAAACTAAATTGGGGAAGCTTAGTGCTTCTAAACTTCTATGTTCACTCCCATTCCAGCATCTATGCCTTACAGATCAACCAGCTTACATAATGAAAACTCTGGGCATAAGAATCTTTTCTTTTTCTTTGTAACACAGTTTATGTGTTTGAAAGCTTACGGTGCACTGATTACTGTGGCATATGGTGCATCAGACCCAAAGCAAACATCAATCTGGGACTATCCAAAATAGGCTACAAGACTAATCCTTGTTGTGTAACAAGCTATCCACTCATTAAGGGGAAAAATGGGAGAAGTGCAAAATGAAAAGACAACACTTTATTTCAGATACATTTGATAAAAGCTCAACTGAAAAATTAAGTCTTGTTCTGTGCTATGAAGGTTAAAATTCTGGGGACCTAATGGGGGTCCTGATGGAGAAAGATGCATAAATAAAGTGTCTTAAGGCAAAAAGTGCTACCATTGCTCCTTAAAGGATTACAAGGAGGGAATACTATGAAAAGCAACTCTTCATATTTAACAGTGTTCCAAAAATGGTTGGATGTAAAACAAAAATCTGTTTCACAAAAAGACAAAATGTTTTGAGATTCTTTTTCATTTAGATATGGAATGTAAACAAGACCTTTTTTTAAAAGTTCATGAAAAACCACAAAATATCCCAGAAGTCTTGTAGTTTAGGGGCTGCAATTAGGTTGTGACAAACCCAGGATCAAATTTGACTGTATCAGAGACCAGGGTTTTGACTTAGGTGTTCCCCTGCCCAGTGAAAACTTTATCAAAAAAAATATCTTTTGGCCAAAACATATGACATTCACAGAGATAATGTTTCATCTGCTTCATCACAGCAACTAACTTTTTTTGGCTTTGACAAAAGCAGTCTTGCTTTGCTGACATCTATCCAGAATGCTTTTGCAAAGGTCATTTTTCTTGGCTTGCTATTTTCTTCTCTATGCCTCCCTCTGCCAACTCCTCCTTCTTGAGCACATCAAATGTAAGCTGCTGCTTCTCACTTTCAAAGCCCTCCCAGGTGGTATCTACATGATACCCTTGCTGCAGGATTGCCTAATTATAGCTCCACAGTACAGCATCTCTATCTATACGTGTGGAGCTATTACGCTGGAGTAAACTTCGTTAACTCTGACATAGGCTAGTACTGCCCCATACTCTGCCGCAGTGCACGTACAGACACTGATGAGGCTACCTGCCGGCTAGCCCTGCACTGTAGCACCATCATGACCCAGCCAGCCCCCCTGCAGCATGTTTCACAGTTTCATAGTAGCTAGGGCCAGGAGGGACCTGAACAGATTATCGAGCCTGACCCCCTGCCACAGGCAGGAATGAATGCTCGGTTCACAAGACCCCAGAAAGGTGATCATTCAACCTCCTCTTGAATTTGCCCAAGGTAGGGGCCAGGACCACATCATTGTCCTCTTTTAAGACCCTCCATAAAATGCTCCTTTTTTATGATGCCTACAAAAAGCTTGCCAGTAATGAGGCTGTACTACTTATCATACAGACTCATATTGTCTCATTGTTTCATTATGCTCAGGGTTACCAGCTGCCCATAAATTTATGGACAGTCTGTAAAAAAAACAGGTTGCCTGCCCATAAATTCTGTAAAATAATTTTGTCTTCATAAAAATAAAAATCCTGGGCTCAAAATTAATCATCTGAATTAAGTTACATTCAAAGCAAGCATCAGTGTTGGATAGAAAGCACCAGCTGGTATCTAAGTGGCAGTGCTATTCAGTGCCTTTCAGTCTGTCAGGGATTTCTGGCTCACTAGTGCCTCCACAGTTTCTTGCAACTGGAACAGACTTTCAGGGATAGTAGGAAGACAGAGGCAATGGGTAGGAGCAGGACTGGTGGAGATATGTCTGGGAGGTAGTCCGGGGGGACAGCATGGTGCAGGGTTCAGTTGGGAGTGGACTGGCTAGGGGAATCCCTGTAGTAGGGTGTGAAACTGTTGTTGCATTCTCACATGACTGACAACACAAGACATTTTATTACTGACAGTAAAAACACATCAGTAAGAAAAAACCCCTGTCTGTCAGTTAAAGTTTGAAGATTGTCAAATAAAAAAAAAGTGGGGGTTGGCAACCATGACTGAGCTTTTCCATCTGCCTGTAACTGAGGGGGGGCATTACATGTTTACAAAAAATTACATAGTGCAGAGAAAGTAAAAAAGGAATTTATTATTTATAATTTCTAATAATACTAGACCTTTGAGGAAAAATGAAATTATTAGGTTATAAGTTTAAAATGAACGAAAGAAAGTTCCTTATCACTCATTGTAATTAATTCATAGAACTCGCTGTCATGAGATATTACAGAAGCTGGTAGCCTAATTCAGTTCAAAAGGGATCACACCAGTTCTTGGAGAAAAGGTCAATCAGTAGGTATTGAATATGGTAGAGAGAGATACAGGATCTGAACCTCTAAATTCTGGAAGTGGTGATGGGAGAAAAGCAGTGGGTAGAAAATTCTGGACCACACTCTTACACTTATATAAAACAAGATACTGGGATAGATGGACCAATGGTCTGACCTAGTAAATGACATTTCTAATATTCTTATCTACCTACCTTTACTTACGTTTTTTACTGAAGTGTAATCTTTCTGGAGGTCTTTTTACCATGTGTTTGTACAGTGCCAACAATATTGGGCCCTGGTCATATACTGAGCCTTCTAGATGCTATGATAATAAAAATACATATGGTAATAGAGGTTTCAGATTAGACAAATCCATATTTATTATCAAAACTACCCTGTAAAAAAATTCTCAATCATCTCTAGCCACCAGTTAGCCATTATCCATGCTAGTTATATACACTCAATCCCCACGATTACTCAGGTGACTTTGTTTTAATGATTTCACTGGTCTAAGTACTATCAGATCACACAATTTTAGTTTGGTAGAAGGAATTTGTTAGAGGGTTTTCTGTGGAGATGATAACTTAATATGTGGAAATACTAGCTTAATATGAAAGGTGAAGGAAGGTGGTTATAGTGGCTCATAAAATACCACAGGGCCTCCCTCCCACCCACTTGTTTCACTAGTTATTCTAATACTGTAGCACAATGTAATGTATTGATAATATAATGAATGATAACAATTCAGTGTACTTACCCACTGTTTGACATAATCTGCTAGGTGATTTTAACTCATTTTGAGGCCAGTTTGAAATGACAACAGCAGTAGAATGTTGATACATGTTGTATGCAGCCCATTTTACAGAATAAAAAACAAACAAAAAACACTGGAGTGAGAGTAGAGAGATGTAGGTTCTATTCCCAGCTCTACCACTGGATTGGAAATGATGGGTTTATCACATCACTTCTTTCATCTACTACCTTTTCTTTACCATATCTTTTAAGTCTATAGTATCCTCAGGACCATATTTCTTATTTTATGTTTATACACTGCCTTCCACATTTAGAGTTAGAACTCAAACCATTTAGAACTTTTAACCATTCCTGTAGCATAGTGTTATATGTATAATAGAAAGTATTCTTATGGACCAGACCCAACCCAACAGTAAGACTAGGTATTTAAGTTATGTACCAAGCTTCTCCATATAAAGATCTCATTCCCATTAGGTTATAGAATAATAGTGGCTCATATATGGTAGCTGTTGCTTCTAGGTTGCATCTATATGTGCACTTAATGCAAAGCAATACATTCCAGAGTTTATCACTATGGAGTGTATTGCTCCTGGGTGTGACATTTGAACATGTACCTCGGAACAATAAACTCCAGAAATTACTGCCATTTGCATGTATACCTGGGATCACAGTATATTAACCTGGGTCACAGGAGGCCCAGGGGTCAGCCTGCCAGCCCAGAGCTTCTCCCACCAGATCAATATGTTGTGGAGACTCTGACTATAGCACAAAGGTGCTTCAGCATGGGACTAGCTGAGGGCAGCCCCTGCACTGAAGCCCCTGCCAGGCAGGGGAGTGTTTATGTGTGCGTTGCTATGGAGTTGTTGTTTTTTTAGATTTGTATTCACAAGCACTATCCTGCTGCAGAGTAAATTAGTTTCCTCTGGCCTAACAGGGGTGCACATGTAGACACCAAGATATTTACTGTACAATACTGTACTACTGCCCAGTAAATGTACCCCATAGGAGAAAAGAGCTCTTGAATTCACTGATTCACTCTTTGTCTTTAGAGATGGGTAGGAATTTGGAGGCTCAGTGATATACAGCTTATCTAGAGGGGAGTGAAAAGTCATGTTAAGTGATCCCAAATCTTTCCCCCAATCCTTTTCTTTTAGGTTTCACTTCTGAACTGGATCACATATTAATGCTCTTGTTCTCCTTTGGCTTAGGCATTTTTTCCAAGAAGTTTTGACTCTTGGGTTTCAGTCTTAGCTATGTTATTGATTTGATGTGTGATCTTAAACAATAGCAAGAAGAGAAAGAACAGGGAAAGTGTGGGTCCCTTACTGAATAGGAGAGGCAACCTAGTGACAGATGATGTGGAAAGGCTGAAATACTCAATGCCTTTTTTACTTCATAGGAAAGGTCAGTTCCCAGACTACTGCACCTGGCAGCATAGTTTGGGAAGGAAGTGAGAGGCAAAAGAACAGGCTAGAGATTATTTAGAAAAGCTGGATGTGTACAAGTGGACAGGGTCAGATGTGATGCACCCAAGAATGCTGAGGGAGTTGTTTATGTGATCACTGAGTTGGTAATCATTATCTTTGAAAACTCATGGTGACTGGGGGAGATCCCAGATGATTGGAAAAGGGCAAATCTAGTGCCCACTTTTAAAAGGTAAGAAGTAGGATCCAGGGAGTTACAGACTGGTCAGCTTCACCTCAATGTCTAGAAAAATCATGGAGCAGGTCTTCCAGGAATCTACTTCTAAGCACTTGGAGGAGATGGTGATTAGGAAGAGTCAGCATGGATTCACCCTGGGGAAGTCATGCCTGACCAGCCTGATAGCTTTCTATGATGAGATGACTGGCTCTATGATGTTGGAAGAAGAGTGGATGTAGTATACCTTGAATTTAGCAAGGTTTTTGATGTGGTTGCCCACAACAGGCTGTATTACAGGACCTTCACCTTATCCAGGAGATGCACAGCCCCTCTAGGGGTAATGCCTTGCTGGACCTGGTACTGGCCACTGGGGATGACCTGGTGAGGGGACTGTAGGTCCTTGAGCACCTGGGCAATAGCGATCATCACCTGCTGGAATTCACTATCCAGTGCAGGGTGTCAATGGCTTACAGCAAGACTAAAGCCCTTGACTTCAGAAGGGCCAACTTCAATGAGCTTTGTAATTAGTGGGGGAGGCACTGGGGGCCCAGAAGGTAGAGGAGATGGGAGTCCCAGAGGGAAGGTCGTACCTTAAGGGAGCATTCCTCCAGG
>NW_017729034.1:47811615-47811851 GCF_001723915.1 Gavialis gangeticus | reverse complement strand
AGAGGAGATGGGAGTCCCAGAGGGAAGGTCGTACCTTAAGGGGGCATTCCTCCAGGCCCAAAGGGTAACAGTCCCTGAGAAAAGCAGGCGGGGTAAGAGTGCTCAGAAACTCCCTTGGCTTAGCAAGGGCATTCAGGAATGCCTGAGAACTAAAAGGGGGGCGTACAACCAGTGGAAGGGAGGAGCTATCACCAAGGAGGAGTACTCCTCGTCTGCCTGGAGGTGTAGGAGAGCTA
>NW_017729034.1:47805466-47806615 GCF_001723915.1 Gavialis gangeticus | reverse complement strand
GGCCCATGAGTGTAGGAGGGCTATTAGGAAGGCCAAGGCAGAGATGGAACTCAGGCTAGTGTCCAGGATTAAGGACAACAAAAAGTCCTTTTTCAAGTACATTGGGAGGAAGAAGAGGGCACAAGGCAAAGTAGGGCCCCTGCAAGACTCAAGTGGTAATCTTGTGGCTATGCTAGATGAGAAAGCTGATATTTTTAATAGTTTTTTTTGCCACTGTTTTCTTGAGCAGGGACCAGGACATCCCTCCTACCAGTGGTAGGGACAATCTTGAGGATATGTCTGTCAGGTCTTTGGTCAGTGCAGATATAGTTAGGGATCTTCTGGAAGGGCTGGACATTTTTAAATCTGCAGGTCCAGATGCCCTCCACCCAAGGGTGTTGAGGGAGCTGGCAGGGGTCATTGCAGAGCCCTTGGCCCGGCTGTATGAGCATTCGTGGTCATCTGGCTAGGTGCTGGGCGATTGGAAACTAGTTAATGTGGTCCCAATTTTTAAGAAAGGGAGGAAGAAGGGCCCAAGTAACTATAGGCCTGTAAGCCTCACTTTGGTGCTTGGGAAGATTTTGGAGAGAATCATCAAGGAGTACATCTGTGGGGGGCCAGCAAGGGAGATCATGCTTAGGGGCAATCAGCGTGGGTTCATGAAAGGCAGGTCCTGCCCGACCAACCTGATTGCCTTTTATGACCAGGTAACTAAATCCTTGGATGATAGTATCACCATGGACATAGTCTTTCTAGACTTTAAGAAGGCCTTTGACACTGTCTCTCACCCCATTCTCATCAATAAATTAGGCGACTGTGGCATTGATGCTTACACAGTAATGGATGGGTAAAAACTGGCTGATGGGGTGCACCCAGAGAGGAGTGGTGGATGGGTCATACTCAACCTGGCAAGATGTGAGCAGTGGGGTCCGCCAGGGCTCGGTCCTCGGGCTGGCACTGTTTAACATCTTCATCAGCAACTTGGACGAGGGGGTTGAAAGCACATTGTCCAAGTTTGCTGATGACACTAAGATGTGGGGCAAGGTGGATTTCTTTGCCTTCCATTTTCCTGAGCAGGGGCTGGAACAACCATCCTTCCTCTGGGCCCCCCTTAGGCCCCAGGGGAGATGTACCTAGGCCAAGGGTTAGTGAGGAACCAGTTAGGGAACT
>NW_017729034.1:47795463-47805455 GCF_001723915.1 Gavialis gangeticus | reverse complement strand
CAGGTCTCTTCCGACCCTAGAAACTATGAAACTATGAATATCCACCTTAAAAGTAGTTAAGCCTTTGCTTCCACTACTCCTTTCAGAAGTTCTGTTGCAGAAACTGATTGCTCTGATGATTAGGAAACTTATTTTCTAGCCTAAATTTCTTTGTGGGCTGTTGTTTCTATGCTATCAATTTTACTTCCATTTAAATATCTCTTCTCCCTTCCTACTCTTTTGCTCTTCGTATTTATTTATGTAGAGAAATCATATTCTTTCTTTGCTAGGCACACTAAATTCTTTCAGTTTCCTCTTCTAAGACGGGCCTTCCAGTCCCATAGTTCTCTGCCTCTGTTCAAGCTTGAATTCTTCCATTTGAATCTGTGTAACCAGGACTGTATGCAGTACTCTGAAGGAAGTTAGAATGGTGCCTTATGCAATGGAATTATTATTTACAGGAAATGCCTCACCTAATATAATCCTGGGATTATCTTTGTTGTTTTTATGACTCTATCATGCTGGTAGCACTTAGTCATCTTGGTCACTTTTACACACGTTCCAACACATTCTAATCAGAATGCTCCAGTGTCTTGTTTATTCAGTGTCCCATGTTTCAAAATGGCGGTGGGGTGTTTTAATTAAAGTTCATCAAATGAGCTTTAGTTTAACTTCCCCCACCTCCATTTTGAAACACAGAATGCTGAACACACAAGATGCGGTGGGAGTTTTAATTAGAGTGGTTCCTGAGAGCCACTGTAAGTGAAACAGCCCCCACCCACTCATCCCCTAGCATGTTTATAGGCACCCCTTGGAACCAACTAGTACACCCATGTATGTCTCTTCTTAGTCATTTCCAACTGATAAACTTGCTAGCTTATAGCAGAAAGTTTTATCATTACTTCCTAAGTGTAAAACCATGCTATTTGTAACTCGACAATAGTCACAGGAACAATTATTTGTCTGCCTATGTCCATAGAGCAACATGGCTACCACCAAAATAGCCTTAAATAATAGTAACATTGTCATTGACTAAAATGTCACCATAGGCATAAACACATGTAAAAAGTACTTTCTTAAGGGTTTGTTTTTGAGGGGTTTTGATCCATGATCAAGAAATTCTCAAATATGATCAGCATTATGTGTACTAAGGAGAGCACAAAAAAACCTGACAGCTCTTAACGGAGAGAATGTTCTCCTATCTTTCGACACTCATTTTTATATCTCTGTGTCTGCCAAGTAGTTGAGCCATCAGCCTGGCTACATTGCTTGTTTAATGCTATGTAAGTACATTCTATCCTTTTCTCCAAAATAAGCAATTTGGATTCTTAGGAAATACTTGACATCTTTTCCTCATTTGTCTGTCCGCATTGTATTGCAACTATGACCCCAAGCTGGGCTTTATAAACTAAACTCTGTTGCTTCTTTCAGGAAACAAAACAAAACAAAACTGTTTTTCCTTTCCTGCCTAATTACTTTTAATAAAGGATGGAAATGTGGTATTTCCAAATACTGCTTGTTTGGTGTCCCCCCTCAAAGAACTTATTTTTAAAGGAATGAATTGTACATACCAGTGAAATACTGTAGCAGAATAAATAAAGTATGGATCCCTAAAAAACGATAAGAGTGGGAAAGAAATCAAAATCAGCTATACTAATGCAAAAGATTTTATTTCAAAGGATAGTTCATTGGAAGATCTCCAAAGGGAAAACAGAGACAGAGAAAGTATGGTGTTAAGGCTGGGCTCATGCACAAGGCTTGATCTAGGAAGTGTAGATGTACATAAGTATTTCTACAATTTTGAAAGACTCTAGACTTTCTATATTCCACCTCTGTATCTTCCTGTACTCCCCATTTCTCTCATGAAGTAATGTGGAGGTAGTATCTTTTCAAATAGTCCAGTTGTCAGGCTATAATCATAGTTCTTATGTCCCATGGAGTCAAGATCTATGAAGCCCTCTTCCAAAATGCATCATTTACCTTGGTATTGTGTTTGGTAAGACGTATCAAAACCTCTTACGTAGTTCTTAACAGACCTGCAGTAAAGTCTCAACCCCTGCACAGATACAGACATACTTAACTGCAGAAGTAAATGCTACCTGGGTCAACAATACCAGACCTGGACTTTTGGATAGGTTTTGGGGTTTTTTTCTGTCAGCAGATGTCCCTTAGTCACATTGGTTTCAGAATTATTGTCCCAGCACCTAAAACTAATGGTTAAATCCACTAGAATATTTTCCTCACTGCCCATAGGTAATTTACCAGAATTGGCTGTTCCAGGTATTACATCTAAACTCCTTTATGTCATCTTACCCCTTTGGGTAGGTATTGGACAGGCATCAAAACACTAATTCCTTGTGATTGTGTACTCAGTATAAAAATCTACAAGAAAATCTTAATTTTTCATTTGCTTGTAGATCAGTTATTCCTTTCCCCTTCTCAAGCCTGTTCCTGGTCTGACTCAAGACATAAATCTCTGTACGGAAGCACTTTATTTTCTTTTGTAGTCACTCGAGTAAAGGCAAGACAGCCAAATACAAGATACAGTATCATTTTTTAAATACAGCCCTGGCTTTTTTCAATTTCACATCCTTATGCACGCTACCTATTACAAACATCAAAATAAAAGTAGATGCATCCAAAGTCATGTTAACATTCATTTTTCCATTCTTAGAAGAGGGAAACAGCTGCAAACAATATTTAATTCAGCCATTTCTGAATTGCCTCCTACCTTTTACTTTAATATTTTTTTCAGAAACAAATCCCAGTCAAATACTATAATTATTCTGTAAAGTATTCTTTTTAAACAACATATCTGCAAATTACAGTGTATCATCTACCAGTTGCCAAAATAATGGATTACTGTCAATTATAATGTAAACAGCACACTTTGGACACCTTAAAAAGTGTTAGTAGTTTATATTTTTACTGTATACTATAGTAAGAGTTAGGGCTGATTCTCATTTATCCTAAGGCAGTAATCCTCAACCAGAGTGCCCTGGCACCCTGGGGTGTCTTGAGACACTTTCAGGGGTACCACTGGATGCTAGGCAATGTTATCACTGCTGGGTGTGCAAACATAATTCACATTCTGACTCATTGTGCTCTTTCTGGCTGAATTTCCCTTGGGACAAATAGCAGTTGCACATATTTATGCTGCTGCTATTTGTCCCCAGGCATGCCCTTGCACACATGCTCCAGTGTGCAGCAAAGTGACCTGGGGATCCAGCAGCCTTACCTCAGGTCCTGGGGGGTTCCTGGGGCAGCAGCACTGAGCTAGCTGTTCAAAGCCCAGATGGCAGCCAAGCTCCCTTTCTGATGGTATACACTGGTGCCACGTGCGCCACACAGCTTTTTATTATCAGTAGTTTTTTTTGACACTGGGATGTTGTTTGATCAGCTCTACAGTAAGGAATTTGGTGAAATTTACCAATATTATTATACCCATCTTCTGAAATATGGATGCACTTTATCAAACCTCTGTAGCCTTCAAGAGAGCAACCCATTCCTTAATAGTTTAACAAACAAGAACATAAAGGATTCTGAGAAAAAGATCTACTCAAACTCCTCAAAGAAACTGAGAGTATTCAGAGGCTGGTAGGATCAGGTCTTCAAATTGCTAATCCAGTCATCTCTTACATAAGTATTAGAACTACAGAAAACATACAAATAAAGCATAATTAAGACGCTGCTGTACTTACAGAAGCGGGGAGATCAGAATATAGTTTACAGTTCCAGGTTCTATATTGGGGCAGGTAGATAAGTTTAAATAAAATTGACCCCAGCTATCACCCCAAATAAGATTCATCTTATTATATTCTAAAGTGTTTGGGAAGATTTGTATTTTAATTTTTTTTTTTTACTATATAGATGTCTTTACATTTTTACATGGTTTTCCTTGTAAACTGGTGTTTGCAGTTCTATTGGAAGAAAAGAATGGAAAATCCATTGTTAAGACTTCTAACAAGAATCCAAGCCAAATTTGGAGATATAAAGGTATTTGTACATATCTACAATTAAGTGAGGTTAGTGTGAGCTTCTGTTTCCCAGCTTCTCCCCTTAGGGTGTTTTTGCACATGCTCTGAGGCTAATTAGCACATTCCAGCAGGCTCGATTAATGAAGGCTGTTATGATGTGGTGTAATTACAGTGCATAGGAGCAGCCTCCCTGCACATATACAGGCACCCATAGTGACTTTAATTTTGCTACACATCTGGAATTTTAATTATCATTAGAGCTTAACCACAAAATGAAACTTAGTTTGTCTGTTTGTGATTGTCCTTCACACTAGATTGAGAGAGCATTTTATCTAAAGTTTGCCAGAGTAGCTGGGAAGGTTTTAGCACTATATAATATGGATGGGATTTTCAAAGCAGTTAACATTGTCCTTTGCTTCCCTGGATGTCCCTGTTAAAACTCTTCCTTGTTGCAATAGGAGCAAAATGAGGCCAGTGCCAACTCTTTTGAAAATCCTAGGCTATGACACTAGGTTCTCGGCCCCATTTAGCTGCAGAATCTGATTCCTACCCTGATCCAGATCTGAAAATAATAATACTTAGTTCCTGTATAAGTCCTTTCCCCTCAGATCACAAAACACTTTAAAGGAAAGGTCAATATAATTATCCTCATTTTACAGTTTGGGAAACAGGCAAGAGCAGGGAACTAATTAACCTACATTTGCCCAAGAGGCTAGTGGCAAAATTGGGACTTGAATGTCAGTCAAATCCCAACCAATGCTGTGGCCATTCAGCACATTAGCTCCTTAATTAAAAAACTACTACCTGGAAAATTTTAGCAATTAGGAATAAAATACTCAGACACTGAATATTTTATCATATGTGGATTTTTTTTCTTTCACTCCCCCTCCCCAAATAGCTGTCCATCTATCCAAGATTTAAACTTAAGCCAACTGTAAAAAAAATCCCTACTATCATATCATATTGTTGGTCTAGAAGACTTGATTTAGCTGCAACACAGCTAGGGGGATCATGGCTTTTGACTTTGATATCTAAATAGATTTTCTTCCCCTGTGCCAATATCTGAAAATCAGCTCTGATGAGAGCTGGGCACAAATATTACTCTTATCAAATTTCTCTAAGCAAAGAATTACAGCTGAGATAGCCCCAGCTCTAATTCCTAACTGTTACTATCAGGAAACCTGCACACATTCAGTGTACACTGCCCAATGGATGTTGTCAGGAGGCCAAGGGCTAAGCACACTTGGAGTGTGACTCCTCTATTATAAAAGCTGAGATCTAAGATAAAGTAGCTGAGCTCAGCTGAATAAACTACATATCCTCTATACACTCCCTTTCTCCTTTTTCAGTCATTCCTGTAAAGGAAATTTAATAGGGCAGAGATGGTAAGGGAAGTGGGAAAGACCTTGGGGCAGCTGTAAATAGATATGATCTACACCTGATGATGATCCAGCACTTTCTTTGTTCACAAGTAAAAGTAGGAAGACTTGGGGCTAGGGAAAGAAAAGCGGACATAAACCAGTAACAATATCAGAGTCAGATCAGAAAAAGAAAAGCAAGCAATTTTGTGCTTTATTCTGATGACTAAGAGTAGGTTTTTGGGTTGTTGTTTTGTTTTAATAAAAATGCTGATTGAACACCTACGATTTCAAGTAAAATGAGTGGGAGCTGCTGTTTCCCAGCTTCTCTGAAAATTAGATCCTAAGGGCATTTTTATGGGATCTGGTGGGGGGGGGAGGGGAGGTGCGTTTTAATTAGAGTGGCTCTGAAAGCCTGATACATGAGACACAAAGGCTGGCTGAAGTGCGCTAATTAGCATGCTCCAGCACACTCAAATAATTACAGCATGTCGGAACAGCTTCCCTATACATGGACACTACGATAATATGACACCACTCCCTGGTTAGCCCTAACTACTGATTAGTGAGATTCTGCCATCCTTTATGTTGAAGAGCAAGAGTTTGAACTAACTGGTTTGACTCCTTCAGGCTTGATACAGATTACAGGGCTCGTGATGTGCTGGATCTGGATCTACCTCCTTTGGCAGGATAAGCAATGTTGGCATGAGCAGCATAATGAATGACTGGTGCCTCCTGAGAATGGGAGGGGGGCACAATGGCAGCGAACAGTGAGTGGGGACCACCCCCAGCCATTGGCGGCCACGTTGGCAGTGAGGGGGGGTGGGTGCAGGCAGTGACTGCCCACAGAAGCCAGCAGCACCTTATCTCGGGGGGGGGCACATGTCTCCCTTTCCCCCCCATGCATCACCTATAAGTAGCATCGTGGAGCTGTGGGGGATAATGCAGTTGTCACTTGCCTCCCACATACATCCCCAGTAGGATCCCATATCCCAGATTTTGGCAGTGGCCCTTGCCCTGTTCCCCAAATTATTGGCCTTCTGGAATCCACAGGAGCCAGATGATATGGCATATATGATGCGGGTCATATGTTTAACACCCCTATTGTAGGTATCTTAAGCCACAAGTGGTTATATTTACATGATCTCACTGATGAACACCTCCTCACCACCCCCCACCCCCACCCCCCACAAGAAACCCCAACCTTTTAATGCAGATTTAAGTTTGTACTGTGTTCTTCTGGAATGCTTGATATTGGGGACCTTCGTACTTCTCAAAACCAGAAGAAGAGTTAAGGTTTCTCTGGAGCTGGCCATAGTCACTGAGAATTATCTGCCTTCATGGCTGCATTCACTATGTTAGGTGCAACTTTGCTTTATTGAACAGTATGGGGATTAGCTGGAGCAGTTTGACATGGCTATGTTTATGGTATAAGGAGATATAGGGATTAGTCTGAGTTGTTCATATGTACCATGAGACATCAAATATGCCTTATGTCAGCATTCTCTTCTTCAGATCACATTGGTAGTGATGTAGCAATAGTATCTTGCTGTCAAATTTCTCAGCAGTGAGATGAGAAGTGAGTAGTCTCTTTATTTAGTAATATGTAAATACAGGTTTAGTTTGAACACTGTGGGTGAAAACAAACAGAAAGAGGACAGACTTAAGCTTCTATTGGTGTGAGCCTTGAAATTCTACATTTTGAAGGTTTCTTGGGTTTGAGTATCATTGAACTAATTTTCTAAAAGGGCAAAAAATGCCACAGGGCAACCTTGGTTTTTCATTCGTTTTAAATTCCCTAGTTTTGAACAGAAAGAGGATTTATTTTTTGTTAGAAGTTAATGGTCAAGTAGGCAGTTATAGTTACTGGGAAGAGTTACAGGTAGAAGAAGGCTACTACAGCTACAATAATACCAAGAGATTTTAAAGCAGTTTAGAAACAGGGAAAGGGAAGAACAGAAAAGTGAGCTGGCTTGCTCCAGGTCACCTAGAAGGTCCATGCCAGAGGCCACACTGCACATGTCTACAGCACTTCAGCATGTGCTAGCTAAGACATTGAGCAGCCTGTCCTTTTCATTGCTTCCCCACACATAATTCAACCCCCCAAATATTTGGTTTGGCTTCTTCAGGGTAAATCTCAGAGATTGCTGTCTAGACCTAGGTGTCCAGTGTGGTTAAGGCAGGATGGGATGACCTCAGAGAAGGCCTGCTTCCATATATCTGTAGTGCGGGGTGGTATACGTGCAGGGTCATCTTGGGCAGAACTATGCTTCTGCTGTAGGATTGATGTGGTGGCAGTTACTAAGTGATCTCTCAGTGCTCCTTCCTTCCTTGTTATAGGGAATAACATTTGTGGTTATGTTTGCTTGGGATCTGGAGTGTGTAACCACTCTCAGAACCAGTGAGAGAAATCAGATCTACTCTGTATCCCAACCATCTTGAGTGCTATTATGTGACAGTTTCATTTACTTTAAGCATATGACATAAACTGGCATGCTTTTTATCCTTCTTCTTGCATCCCCATCCTCTTTTCCTTGCATGATATAACTCCTCCTAATATTTTCAATATATTCCTCTCTTATTAAATCACTGACACATTAAAAGCCCATTGCATGTAAAAATGTAGCCCCTAGCAGTTTGGTGCCCTCTGCCATTGCATACTCATGTCACAGGCAGTCGTTTACTGAAGTCACATACTTCCTCAGTTACATAGATTAAGCTTTGCTACTGTGACACTACTACATCCCCTCAGTCAGGTCCTCAACATGTGCTCTAGCAGGCACTCCCAAGCATATCTCTGGATCACCCTATGTACCTCTCGCACCACTGCAGTCCCACCTTCCCTGACCTTACAGAGATGAGATATGTACCTTGTTTGTATATTTCCAGGTTTTCAGAATTTAAATTGTTTTTTTCAGGGCTCCATACTTTGGCCTATACCATGATTACTGGAGAGGAGCTCTGATTCCTCAGAGGAAGAAGGCTTCCCCATATGCCACAAAGGAAGAAAATTGTGAGCATGACAGCTCTCATGACCCTGATCCCCATGGACTCTCCATCTTCTAGTACTCCAGTGCTTCCCACTAACTTTCCCATTTGGCTTCCTTCACCCTACCTCCCCCACTTTCCCCATGCATCCCCAGTTATCCTTCCATACTCTCCTGTAATCCCTCCCAGCTCTTCCACTTCATTCCCATTCTCCTATGCCACCAAGGAGTCTATGAATACATGTGCAATGTATTTCCTTAAAAAATGTTTCAGATAGTTTTCAAATTATCTGGTGTTCTCAGATCACATTTACTTATAAGAATTAAATAATAATAATAATAATGATGAAACCATAGCAGAGCTGAATATTGACCAAAGTCCTGTACTTTCTCTGTTTCTTTCAAGGCTAGGTTTCAGATAAACTATCTGGGTAATACAGTAGCAGTAGTAATGGTATGTCCTTTTGAAGAACACTGAATACATAAAATTGGTAAGTAAAAAAAAAAAAATCCTGGCATTTTTTTGTAGCAGCACAATGTAATGTTTGCTAAACTGCTTTATTTTGTTTTGTTTTATTTTATTTTATTTTTTCAGTAGTTTTGTAGTGTTCTCCAAAGCTTTTGGAATCACACAAATCAGGGGGAACTATCAAGTGACTAAGGTCAGTGGGGACACAATCAGAGCCTTGATCAAAATCCTGGGTATACTCAAATTAAGTTGGTAGAATGTCACCTTTAAGAAATGCTGCATTCTTTTAGAGGAGAGGGTAGTAGAAGGACTAACTCTGCCTTGGACCTCCATGATGCATCACAAATGTCAAAGCAATCCCACGAATTATTCAAATTTAGAGCATATAGGAAAATCAATCCAATGGAAAGGAATTCTGAACTTTTACTATAGCAGAACTAGTGCTTTGCTCTAACCTTTATCGCAATAGGATAAACCTTTATCCATACCTTTATTCCTGGGGGACAGTGACCACTAAATAATAGGATTCATCATAAGGCATAGAGTGGGTAAGGTAACTAGTAGGGTGGCAGTGCTGGACTTTAGGAAGTCTGACTTCAGCGAACTCAGGCATTTAGTCAATGATGCACTGCAGAGCAAGAGATTTGGTGAGATGGGAGCCCAAGAAGGGTGGCTGTGCCTTAAGGAAACGATCCTTCAGGCACAGAGGGAGATGATCCCAATGTGTGGGAAAAGGGGGAAAGGGGCCAAGAGGCTTCCTTGGCTGACCAAAGGAATCCAGAGCAGCCTAAAGGCAAAAAAAGGGGGCATATAAGCAGTGGAAACAGGGAGAGATTACTATAGAGGAGTATACTTCCTCAGTTTGCAGTTGTAGGGAGGCAGTTAGAAAGGTCAAAGCTACCATGGAGCTGAGGATGGCATCCCAAGTTAAGGGTAACAAAAAATTATTTTTCAGATACATAGGGAGTAAAAGGAAGGCCCAGGGCAATATAGGACCACTACTGAATGGGCAAAAGCAATTGGTGGCAGGCAGGGAGGACAAGGCTGAACTTCTCAATGACTTCTTTGCCTCAGTCTTCCTAAACAAGGTGCAAGACAAGTTTCACATTGTAGAGAGGTGACAGCTGCATGCCAGACTACCAAACGTTGACCCTGAGATGTTGCAGAGTCACTTGGAAGGACTGGATGTGTTTAAGTCGGCAGGCCTGGATGAGCTCCATCC
>NW_017729034.1:47794378-47795442 GCF_001723915.1 Gavialis gangeticus | reverse complement strand
TGATGTCATTGCACAGCCACTGGCCAGAATATTTGAGCACTTGTGGCACATGGGACAGGTCCTGGAGGAATAGAAAAGGGCCAATGTGGTCCCTATTTTCAAGAAGGGGAGGAAGGAGGATCCAGGCAACTATAGACCAGTTAGTCTCAGCTCCATCCTTGGCAAAGTCTTTGAAAAGATTATTAAGGCAAATATATGTAAGAGCCCAGCAGGAAAAATTATGCTAAGGGGAAACCATCACGGGTTCGTAGCAGGTAGATCATGGCTGACTAATCTAGTTTCTTTTTATGACCAGGTTACAAAACACCTGGATGCAGGAGTAGGGGTTGACATAATTTACTTAGACTTCAGGAAAGTCTTCAATATGGTATCTCACCACAGACTGGTGAACAAGTTAAAAGGCTGTGACTTGGATGATTACACAGTCCGGTGGGTGGCAAATTGGCTAGAGGGCTGTACCCAGAGAGTGGCAGTGGATGGGATGGTATTGACCTGGAAGAGAGTGGGCAGTGGGGTCCCACAGGGATCGGTCCTTGGACTGATACTCTTCAATGTCTTCATCAGTGACTTGGACGAGGGAGCGAAGTGTACTCTATCCAAGTTTGTGGATGATACAAAACTGTGGGGAGAAGTGGACACACTGGAGGGCAAGGAACAACTACAGGCAGATCTGGACAGGTTGTAAAAATGGTCAGAAAACAACAGAATGCAATTTAACAAGGACTCCAAGATAAACATGAATTGTCAGTGTGACAAAGTCATCAGAAAAGCTAACTGCACTTTATCATGCATCAGCAGTTGCATGACAAACAGAACCAAGGAGGTGATACTTCCCCTCTATCGGGCACTGGTCAGACCGCAGTTGGAATACTGCATGCAGTTTTTGGGTGCCACACTTCAAGAGGGATGTGGATAACTTGGAGAGGGTCCAGAGAAGGGCCATCTGTATGGTTAAGGGCTTGCAGGCCAAGCCATATGAGGAGAGACTAGGGCACCTGGACCTCTCCAGCCTCTGCAAGAGAAGGTTGAGAGGCAACCTTGTGGCTGCCTATAAATTCATCATG
>NW_017729034.1:47792035-47794301 GCF_001723915.1 Gavialis gangeticus | reverse complement strand
GCCATAAGCTAGCAGAGAGCAGATTTAGACTGGACATTAGGAGGAACTTTTTCACAGTTAGAGTGGCCAAAATCTGGAATGGGCTCCCAAGGGAAGTGGTGCTCTCCCCTACCCTAGGGGTCTTTAAGAGGAGGTTGGATGGGCATCTGTCTGGAGTCATCTGAACCCAACACTCTTTTCTGCCTATGCAGGGGGTTGGACTTGATGATGTATAGAGGTCCCTTCCGACCCTAACATCTATGAATCTATAAGTTGCATTCTCCAAAGTGAAATAATTTTATGGGAAGCAGACTTCATCTATTTGCCAAACCTCTAAATCAGATTCAACTGATTTTTTTTTTTTTTTGTGGGAGTGAATCCTACAGTATTATAATATAAGCTAGGATAAAAGACTGCTCTTACTTTAACCTAAGGAGCTTTCCAAAATTTTCTAAATTGTTAAATCGGTAAATATAGACAAGTACTAATGTCTCACTTGTACATTGCAAATATGTCTGTACATATTAGCCACAAAACCAGATACAGAAAAGCTTGCCCTCTTATAGAACATCAGGAGATTATTAGCACCACCATTATCTTTATATATATGTATGTGTGAATTAATGTGCTTACTCATATCAAGACCATTTTTACAAAATGCTCAGACATTTTTCTCACTTTAGACTATTCCTTTGTAAAATATCAACTTCTTATATCTATTCTTCAAAGTGTTAGAACAGTCTAGAAAGGGTCATTGGAAATGTTTACAATGAGTAAGTTATTTTTCTCTGTAAGTGCCTCCTATGATACTGTTGCTCAGGCTTTCAGAACAAGTCATCTCTGGGATGAAATGGTAAGTAGGGCTGTGTGAAGCTTTGAAAGCTGATTCAATTTGGATGAGATTCAGCCCGATTCAGGGACTGAATCTACAAATTTGAATTGAATTGGGAGACCAAGTAAAAGCTCCAAATCAATTCAAAACATCTGAATCCATTCAGAAAAGCTTCAGAAAAAAGATTTGGCCAATTCAGAAATCTGGCCATAGACTAAACAGGGAGCTGCCACCTGCCTTCAGCTGGTAAGTCTGTTGGGTTTGGGAGAGAGGGGAGGGGAGGGGCAGGGCATGGGGGAGGAAGGGATTGGGGCAGGGACAAGCTGCCCATCTGGGGCAGGTGGGGGCATGTTACTTGGGGAGGGGGGCATGAGATGCAGGCACAGCAGCACTGGGAGTGGGGGCTATGCCCTGCTGCCACCTGGAGTGAGCTGTGCATGCATTGTTCCTTGCCCCCATGCTGGATGGGCAAATGGCAACAGGGCAGAGACCCTGCAGCTCCTTCCACCAGGGCAGAGGAAGGCACAGCCAGAGGAGCCATGGGAATAGCCCCCATGGTTTCCCTGCCCAGCCCCATTCCCTGCCCGGTCTCAGCCTAGTCCTGGCAGGTTAAAAAAAATAAAAAGAAAAAAATCCCCACATTCACCAGCTCTGTCAGTGGCAATTGGGGGCCAGAGAGGGCTCGTGGCAGTGTGGGGCAGCAGGAGACAGTGGGGATTCCCTCCCCCACCTGTGGTGCAGGTGCAGCACAGCTCGTCAGGGCACCACACACTGTCTGGGAGCTGGGGCAGCTGCACCACTCAGCCGGAGCTCCTGGTTTGATTCCATAGCTCTCTGATCATTTCCCCCAGCTCTTGCTGGGGGGTGCAGCCCCCAGATCTGTGCAGAGTTTCAGCAGGCTGCTGCTGCTGGCTGGGGAAATAGCTCAGAGCTGCTGCAGTCACCAGCTAGCAGTGGCAGCCTGATGTCATCCTACATCATCCGGGGGCCTGTGCCCTCCAGGAAGAGCTGGGGGAAGCAATCAGAGAGCTGGGGGATTGAACTGGGAACTGGGGGAATGTTCAGGCACCTGAATATTCCCCCAGCCCCAAGTCTAATTTCCTAGATCCCTGTTCAGTTCCCAGTCCCCATTTTAATTCCCAAGCCCCTAGTTTGATTTACCTGGGAGCTGAGGCAGTGGTTCCCCAGTGGTCCCAGCTCCCAGGCAGCATGCAGTGCCCTGCCAAGCTGCACTGCACCCACGCCATGAAGCAGCTGCCGTGTGGGTACCAGGTGGGGGGGGCAAACCCCACTGCCCCTCACTGCCCTGTGCTACATGGGGGGGGACTCTACCATGAGTGCCTAGAGGCCCCAGTTGCTGTTCCTGCAGCTGGTGAGTGTGGAGCTTTTTTTTTTTTAAAGTGCTGGGCGGCTGGGGCCAGGCAGGGGATGGGGCCAGGCTGGGGATGGGTGGGG
>NW_017729034.1:47785000-47791963 GCF_001723915.1 Gavialis gangeticus | reverse complement strand
GGATGGGTGGGGGATGGGGCTGGGCAGAGCAGCAATGGGGGCTTATCCCACAGCCCTCCCCACCCAGAGAGAGGCAGGCGCAGCTGGAGGAGCCATCTGGCTGTGCCTGCCTCTCCTTGGCCAATCCAAATCACCGAATCTCTCCAAATCAGTGCTGAATCACTGTCTTCCAAATCAGCCGAATCCGAATCAAATAGTTCCCTATTTGCACAGGCCTAATGGTAAGGCCCTTGAAAATCTGAGCTCAAAAGTTTGGCAGTTTGGAATATAACAAAAGTTGAAAACTGGGCATGATTGAAATTCACAGGCAATTTAACTAGTTGTTTCTATTCTCTCTCTATAGCCACCCTGCATATGTAGACTTTATGTCTCAATCTCCCTTTTCATCAACAAGAATTGGTTGCATAAAAAGCAAACACGTAGAACAATAGAAACGCTGACTTCCCACAACTTAACAGGTCACACAGGTTTTGTGACCCAAATGAAATGACATTGCTCTGTGTGAAGTTGGCTCCAATAAGTGAATATACAGTAGTGGTATTGTAATGTTGAGAAAAATATTTACCTTAATATTGCTACTTTAACAGTGTGGGGATGATCTCTTCCTATCACACAGATATTCTCTCATGAATTTACCAGTATTGACAACCTACCTTTCAACTACTTTAGCTTTGTATTTCATGCCCAACCAAACAGCCAAGAAAGTATTTCAAACTAAATCCTGGCTTCTGCCATGATGTATAAACCTGCTTTTGTGATTCGCCTTCTTTAATCACATCCTCTCCAAGACAGGATGGCAGTGTTGTCTTGGTAGTGATAAATTACAAACATAAGAGAAAGAGGCAAAGTCCAAGACAAGCAGCAAAAACAATGAGAGATTTTAAATATGGGAAGGAAATGGCAAATGGTATAGTTGGTAAGCATTACCAGGTAAAGTATAATTAATATCTTATAGGTGAAGGGACAGGTAAATGAAAATTAATTTCAGGTTTAATTTGGGCCTTTGGCACAGTCTGTGCTGATTAAGGCTCTTGTAGTTCTATTACCATATACTAAATACAGTATTTCATGCCATGTATTTGCCCTTGGTTTCAAGGGCAAATGCCTTTTTCTTAAGTAATAATGTCATTGTTGCAGATGAATTGTTTTCCCTGCCAGTTTCCTTAGTTATTTTTTTCCCCTAAGCAGTGGACAAGATGACTAAAGAGAAAAGTTTCTATCAATTTCCTCTTGCCTTTGAAGTTTTGATAAGTCTATTATGAAACTGATTGAAAAATGAAGATATGAATGAGTAGATGAAAAATTTTCTATCAGAAAGAAGGTGACTGTACAGTAAACAACCATTTTTCAGGGTGAGCTCCCCTCTTCTCAGATTCATTTATGTATTTTTACCTGTGCAACAGATTTATAGTCTAGACTTTATGTCAATACCAGATGCTTTCTGTTTTTGTTCTGTCCTTATATTACAGGATAATTGGCATAAATAATCAGCTTTTCTATCTCATCCATCTCAAAGATTGTTGTTTTAATTCAAGTAATGGTACATTATACAGGTTAACACTGCTTCTGTAACTCATTTCAAAAGTTTCTGTTAACCATGCTATATAGTACTTTTGGCTACCAATGAATGATTGCCAAGGGATAATTGTTAATGCTCATTAAGCAACTATATAGAACAACTATATAATAATAATTGGTAATAACTTATTTCCTCCTTTTTAAGTTGAAGAGTGTTTAAGAACAAAGTGCCTTAGTGATTTGTGGATTGCTAGACAAATCTGCTCTCATAAAAAAGAAAAAATAATAAAGCTTCCCTCTTGTTGCCCTCCCTTCCTGCCTAAGTTCTTGTCCACAATTCAAACTAAACTATGTGTGGGTGTTGTAGATTGTAAAACTCTACCCCATAAATAAATAAAATCTGCAAAAGATTGTTTCAGGTTTAATGGAAGTAAAGTTGAGGTAGTCTTTCCTATCATGTATTAGTTAGCATGGGAAACTCATGTTAGCATGGGAAAGCTCAATAAAACCCAGAAAGTTGAAAAGAAAAGAGATATATAGTGGGCTCTGAGAGTTAACATGTGTTACTACAAGCAGGGACAGTGCTGTCCCTGCTGTATTATTCCCAATGGATTTTTAATATCTAGCCCACCCCAGGTTTACTCAATGAAACCACTGTATAAGAGCATAGGAACACAAGAAGTGCCATTCTGGATAAGACCAATGGTCCATCTAGCTCATTATCTGTCTTCAGCAGTGGCAGAAATTGATGCTAGAGGGAGATTATTGAACCAGATACATTTAGAGTTACATATCCCCTCTTCAATATCCTCCTTGGCATCTACCATTATTGTATTAAAGATGCCGAAGAAAGCATCTCTAACATTCTGTTCAACAGCTATTAATAGATCTATCATCCATTAATTTGTCTAGTCCTTTCTGAACTTGGATATGCTATCTGCCTCCACCACCTCCTGTGGCAATGAATTCCACAATTTACCTCTGTGTTGCTTTAAAAAGTATTTTCTCCTGCTAGTTTTTAATGCGTCTCCTACTAATTTCAATCAGTGCTGCCTTATTCTAGTATTTTGGGACTTGATGAACAACAGTTCCCTGTTCATTTTGTCCACACCCTTCATTATTCATAACACTGTACTTTTTGGTAGAACAATGCACCAGGAAGCCCTGGGCATCTTCTGAGAAAAGCCTTATACCCAGAGATGTAATGATGTACTTGGGAACCCAGGGCAGCTGTCCCACACAGAGCAGCTTCCAGTTACCACAATACTGCACAACTGCAATCAGGCAGCTGCAGCAACTGCTGTCTGCCCCAGTCATCCAACCCCAGTTATGCTATTGCTGATGGATTAAGATTTTTAGGTCAGTTTTACTATTGTTCACTCAATTTGGATAAACACCTTGGTATTTAGGCTTTGGGGCACTTAACTAAAGAAAAGTAAATCTGCAAACTTTGAGATTGGCTTCCCACAAGTACAAACAGTTGCTATATTGTATTACTTGCCAACCATTCTAACTTTTGAGGGCCTTCCTCCTAAAACAGTCTTCGGTGGCTTAAGTCCAGGAAATTATGTTGTCAAAGCAGACGGCTTCCTTCTGATTTCAGATCTAATGCTCTATCCTCCCAGAGGTGGCATTACTGTGACTACCTCATGCTACATGCTGTCCAAACCTGAAGAGATCTTCATTTTGGCCGTAAAGGTTGGCAAGCGCACCATAACGGTAGAAATGTCATGCCATCAGAATTCAAGTTTAGTAGAGTGTGAAAGACAGCTACACGGTCAAAGAGCCAGTTGCCTCTGCTTCCCATGTTCTGAGGACAGGTTGCTAAGGCACAGGCTGTTCTGGAGAGGTGCCATGTGTCAACCGAGCCACCATGGTTCAACATTGCCCCCTGATGAAAGATGAGACTACTGAACTCAAAACATTAACTGTTCAGATTTAATCCTCAAAGTTTAGATGTAGTCTACTTCCCTAAATTGGGAGAGCTTCCCACCTCCCTCATCTAATTAATCATTCCCACTAAGTATTTATTACAATAGTTTATAATAATTTCTTTGGGGAGCTTGCTAATACTTCCAGACTACCTTATGTCTTTTTGAGTGTATGAATTGCACAGTCTTTCTACTCGTTCTTGGGGGGTTGAGATCAGCACTACATAGCAGTGGTATAGAGTGAAAGTTTTGACTAAGGACATTATGTCAGATATATAAAACTATTAAAAAAGTGGCATAAGATCATTAATATATGGAGGCTCCTAGGGTTCAGTTTCATATAAAAAAAATAGATAGGAAACAGAATTAAAGAAGAAAAAAAATGAGAAATAGGATAGAAGTGATCAGAAATGGGCCAAAATAATTTAATTGAAAAATTTATATTAAATTCATCACAATAAAATATTTTTACACAAAAGATTTACTTGTTGGAAAAAATACTAGGTTAATTAGAAATAACTGATGCCTGCCTTGGTGTTTCACTAACTTGTGCTCATCAATTTTTATTTAGGATTCTTTATGTAAAACTGCGTGAAACTAATGAGTTTCATAAACACCTGCCAGCTTTCTGCTGTGAAGTTCTCTCAGAATTAAATACTCAGTTTTACATAGGTACTTGTTTGACAGAAATATGCCTCCTTCCCCGTCCCCATGTCCCCTCTCCCCAACTTAAGAATGTGTTTATAGAGACTGAAGACAGATTGAATTCGCTTGACTTGGCAACATTTGCACCACTGAAATATTTTTGAAACTAAAGTAGTAGTAGAGGCAAAATTCTGGGTCCATTAAGGTGAATGAGAGTTTTGTTCCTGAATTCAAATTGGTTGGGATTTCACCTTTAGTGCAATGCAACATACAGGGTGCATCTTCATGAGCAATTATGCAAAGCAATAAATTCTGAAGAAGTTGGAGCCAGAGTAAACTCCTCCAGGGTGCAGCTTCTACACATGTACTTGGGGCAGCAGCAAAGTGAGCTGGGGTGGAGCAGGCCCAGGCTGGCAGGTGGCTTGGGAATGCTGAGACCTGGGCTCCAGGTGGAGGCATCAAGCAGCAGAGGGGCTGGCTGGGGCATGAGCATACAGAACCTGCAGAGATGTGTGGTTAGGCAGCAAGCAGGAGTCTGGCCCCTGGCTGACTGGGCTGGCTGGGTGCAATTTACGCCCACAGTCACTGGCTACACATGCTTTTCACTGCAGTCAGTTACACCATCGTAAGATAGTACTGTCCCAAATGGTACTATCTTACAGCAGAGTTAGTTAGTTGACTGTGCCCTAATACCAGTATAGGTGTAGATGGTGGCACTTTACAGCAGAGCTAATTAGCCTCCTCTGCAGTAAAGCACATATGTAGATGCACCCACAGGCTGCATCCCCATGAGTGGAAACATGTGGTTGGTGGTGCCTTCAAGCCTTTTGAGGTGCCATGACATGTATGCAGTACTTGTGAATCATTTGCAGTGCTGCATATTTGCAGCATGGTGACCAAATTACATACTAGGAAATCCCTGTCTGTGAACCGCCAGAAAATGACTGGTCAGAGCCACATTCCAGCTGCCAGCTAGGCTCAGCATGCCCAGCTGCTGCCCTGGGAGGCCCCCAGGATTTCAGGTAAGGCTTCTGGGGTCAGCCCAGGTGCTGGCCCCAGCCTTCCCAACCCCACCTGGGGCAATTTGCTGTGTACCAGAGCGCATGTACAGGTGTGTGCATGGGCACAACTAGCAGTGGCACTGGCAACATATTTGTGCTACTGCTAGTTGTCCCCATGCACACCCCTGTACATGCAGTCTCATGCATGGGAAATTGGCCCAGATGGAGTTGGGAAGGCTGGAGCCAGCACCTGGACTGGCCCTAGAAGCCTTGCCTGGAATACTGGGGGCCTCCCAGGGCAGCAGCTGCAGCAATCTGGGCTTGCCGAGCCTAGCTGGCAGCTGGAGAGTGACTCTGACTAGTCATTTTCTGGCAGTGGACAGACAGGGATCTCCCGGTATCTAATTTGGTCGCCATGCTGCAAACTGCTAGTTGTGCCACTGCTAGTTTTACCCAGGAAAACACATGTTCCGGCTCATGGGGATATGCCCACGGAGTCCAGTTTTACCACCCTTTCTCTTCCTGAGTGCTTTGAGAACAATCATACTGAAATCAGTGTTTTCCATGGGTTTTCTCTGATTGAGTTTTTCACTTCTAAAGAAAAAATGAAGAGGCATATTCTCATGGGATTTGCTTACTGAATCCAGTTCGTTATCCAGATACAGTTTCCAAATACACCCTGGCATTAAGCGGTAGGTAGAAGACTCAATCTGAAGTCATTCTGTGGCTTCATTTTTACTTTGAATGTTTCTCAACCTTAATGAATAAAGTTCATATTTATGAGGTTAAAAGGGGTGAATCCTGTATTTTTTCACCTTAGTTTATTCCAGCATATCTGGGAAATATTTGTGCCATTAGCAACTTTACTCCATTTTCTCATAGACCTAAAATCTCATGAAACTAATTTTCAAAAGACAGAAATGTCCCTAAAGATTAAGAAAACAAGGAAGATTAAAATGTGTTCCTTTTTCTGTGTTTTAAGTAGTTTGGCTAGAAATTCATCAAGTGACAGGATAATACAAAAAGGTGGGAGTAATCCAATTATTACATAAAGCCTTGTTAGTACTAAAATTGCAGTCAATCTGTAGGAAGTTTTAGTTTTAATCCCTGGCATGTCATTCCTCCCACCCACTACTTACATGGCAAGAATCATACCTTTTGAGCTAGATAGGCGAGCACCTAGCATATGTTCAGAAAGCCTGCTGTGCTGCATGTGTTGGGACAAAAAATGATTTGCCTTGCAGTAGTCAGGAGTGAGCTTGGTAATATTCTCTCAGCCTTTAAGGGACTGTAATTTGCAAAACCATAAGAAAATAGTTTTTGATTATCAGCAGGTTTCTTCCCAGGGAAGCCTAGATTTGAACTATCATTTAAACTGAATTATTACTTATCCTTCCAAGTGGTAATTTGGAACATCTGCAGAATAGTAGGCATAGAAGCCACAGGGACAAAACAATTTTAATGTACCTCAGCAGCAGCAAACAATACGTGACAAACATCATCACCCAGTTTGGAGAAAGGAATAAAAAATTCTTAAGTGCTGGCTGGTCCTCACTTTTTTCCTTCTTTTCATAAAATATGAAAAGTATGGAAGTGTAGTATCAAGTACCTTTGTCATCTCAAAAGATCCAGCCACACAATCTGACAAATTTGTACACTACCCAATGCATACAAGCCAGTGGCTAATGTTCTCTAAAAATACTAATGGTCACATTAAATTAAAATAAAATATGCTGTTAATGCTTTGCATTAAGAGAAAGGTAAAGGAATCAACTCTCAGGAAGCGAAATGTGGGACTCACACTTAAATGTTCCACAGACCTCTAAACCAAAAACAGTTGGTTTTACTTTTGTTTCCATTTGGTATAC
>NW_017729034.1:47770521-47780000 GCF_001723915.1 Gavialis gangeticus | reverse complement strand
CTTTCAGGAAGCGAAATGTGGGACTCACACTTAAATGTTCCACAGACCTCTAAACCAAAAACAGTTGGTTTTACTTTTGTTTCCATTTGGTATACCCATCATGGTACTGGCTGGATGCATCTACATGAGACGTTTACTGTGCATTCACCTAATACCACTGCACAGTAGTGTGCGTCATGGCAAAAACCAGGCTAATACCCTCCTGCATGGTGTTATTAGGCTAATGCATAGTAAGAGTCACTAAATAACCATGTGCCAGTGCTATTGCATAGTGACTCTAGGTACTATGCATTTAATTAGTACCTTATTAAGCAAGAACTAAACTAAATGTGCAGTATCTAAGGCACATTAATGAATGTGTAGATGTGCCAGCTGTGTACAGTATGATTAGAATGTGAACTTGCCTATCTTCTTCTGTGCTCAGGGCATAGCATACAGCCACCTCCCCAAATGGGAGCAACATAGCTATATTCACATGGCACTGAGCCCAGGCTAATTAGTTTTGCCTGTCAACAGAGGTAATTAGTATAACCATGTTCACACTTGACAGGGAGAGCTTAATTAATCTGGGCAATGCCACATGGAAACGGCTGTACTGCTTCTCTTTTAAAAGGTAGCCTACTGCTCTCAACAGATGCAGCGAGTTGCCACTTGGTGTCAATTTCAAATTCAGGACAAAAGTCCTGTTTCAGGTAGACCTTGCTGTCATAGCCTCAACTTTTGGTATGGTTGGTTGTTTTAGGAAAAATCAACTGACGGGACTCTGCTAGCTTTCCATCAGGAGACAAATTGGTAGTTAGCCATGTCAGCCTGCAGTCAGGCAGGCAGGGTGACACCTTAGAGCACCTATGCATGAGCGCTGAGGTTGCTCCAATGCAATGGAATTCCAGCACATTGAAGCAGACCCAATTAATTGCACAGATAATTGAGTCTGCTGGAGCATGGCAATTGCCATGCTCCAGCAGCCTCCTGCATTTTGTGTATCAGTGTCCCCACACTTAAAAATGGTGGTGGGAGTACTTGAGCTAAAGCTTCTCAAATGAGCTTTAGTTTAAGCACCCCCACCACCGTTTTTAAATGGGGGACACTGATATAGGTGTCTTGGAAATTTGCTCTGTGAGTGCTGCCAGTGCAGAGGCTCTCTTGTAAGCGTCATAGTAACAGGCCCTGCACGTGGCCTTTGCATGACCTATGGGCCTGTCACTCAAGGGTGACCTAGTTTCCCTGTCAGATGCATGCCCAGTGTGAGGGCGGATAACAGTGCTCATGCCCAATTTTGTTATATAATCAGACTAGAAAGTTCTGTGGAGTTTACATTCTGATTGGCTACCTAAATTCTGATAAAAGCCTAGTGAGCCCCCTCCCACGGGGTGGGGGGAAGAGCGAGAGGGAGAGAGAGAGAGGCAGAGAGAAAGACCCGCGTAACTGGAGACAGAGGCTGACTCCTTCAGGGACTGTCCTTCAGTTAGGCCCTTGGGCCTATTGGCCTCTCTCCCCGCCTGGCATTCTGTATCGTTAACTGTATTGATCTTCGGCTTCCAACTACCTTCGACCACGATTCCGGATCACCCCTACGGACTTTGACTTCAATCTCGGCGTGACTACCTGGCTCCTGACTTCGGCAATCATCTCGGCTACCCAACTGTTCTGTGGACTGGCGACACCGACGCGTTACAGTTCTGTTCGTTATTTGTCTTCTTTTATAAACTGTTGACCATCCCTGGGACTTACCTGACAGGCAGCCGCACCTATTCCCGGGCTCCGGCACCGGGAGTAGAAAGCAAGGGCCTGTCGGCGAACCCCGTGGGACAACAGGCTCCCCCTGTTGTGCGTTATTAACTGTAACTGAAGACTCCGTACCTGTGCTCTACCAAGCGTAAGTTAATAAACCCATTCAATTAAGGAACATCCAGCTTCCGTGTCACTCAGAACTCCACTGCCGCTAGACCCAGCCTGTTCGTTCGGGTTCCACCGTGACACTTGGGACCCTTTCTCTGGGGAGGGAAACCCAGCAATAGGAAACACAGTGGCACTTTGATTACGGAGGGTTTTGGAGCCACTCTAATTAAAGTGCCGCCCCTGCCCCCCTGCACCCTCAGAGCACATGTAAAAGTGCTCTTAGAGGGTATCTCAGTCATAGAGGCATGAGTTTTTGTAGGTTACTGCCTACTTCATTAGATACTATGAATAGACTTGCAGAAGCCACGGGTTCTGAATAGAAAGTAATATGTTATTTTAGTACAAAGGATAAGGAAAGGATCTCTTCAACCCACTTTAACTTCTCTCAATAGTGCTCCGTCCTCCTATGCTTTTCTCCTCTTTTCCTTATCCTCTGTATTTACATTACTTTAATCCTTTCTATTTAGTAACTTCAAGTCCGTTCATAGCATCTGATATCACCTACAAAAGTTTATGTCTCTCTGAAAAAAGTTAGGCTTTAAGGTAATACTTCATCCTGCCATCTGCATAACATAAAGACTACTGGGGCACGTCTACACATGCACTTTAATGCACAGTAAACTATTTTACTAAGCATTGAAGCAGCATGTAAAAAAACTGTGACATTGTGCTAGCGAGCAGTACAATAGTCTACTGTGCATTAAGCATGACTAAAAAAGCATGCAATGAACTACTGTGTATTAGCATAGCCTAATGAACATTAATTTAGTACCTCACATTGGAGGTACTAAAATTTAATGTACATTAGAAAAGGCACATTAATGAATGTGTAGATATGCCCCCAGAGTACTAATCTTCCCTTCTATAACCGTTAAACCATGCTTATGAAATGGTTTGCTCTCTCCAGGATAGCAGTTGACATGAACTTAATCCTTCATTCCTACTTTGCTTTGGGGCTTTCCCCTATATCAGTAGTTTTCAGCCAGTGGTCTGTGGGCCCCTGGGGGTCTGCAGACTATGTCTAAGGGGTCTGCAAAAGATGACTATGATCAATCAAAGTATGTGAATACCCACACTTACAATTCAAAGAGATCTGCACCTCCATTCAAAATGTTTTAGGGGTCCACAAATAAAAAGAAAGTTGAAAAACACTGCCTTGCATCAACATCGTATTTTACAAGTTTAGAAAACTAGAATAAGCACATGCACAAGACACCTGTAGCCTCCAATGCTCTGTCAATCTGAGCTCATCTGAAGGCATTCATACATTAGATTTCCAGAGGAATGTTGGCATTTTTCTTATCTTTCTTGACTCTTGGTGCTATCTAAGTGTGGCAGTGTATCATCCAAGACTTTTTTTGATCTTGTGCATTCTATTTCAAATGCAGCAAGGTGAATGCTATCATCAACCATGTGCCATTAGATGGATAATTGGCTATTCCTAACATTTACCACATATCCAGGTTGTCAAAAGAGACCAAATGGTCTCTTTTGTTTGAGAAACTCACGTTTTTTAATAGTATCATTAAATAGAAAAGGTCCTAGGAATAGCATGTTCTTTAGGTTCTTTAAGGAAGGAATGCCAATAAAGTGATTCAGGAACTCATCCTAATCTATTCTTATCCATTCATATCCTTATTCACTCTCATAAAACAGTGGAGCTTCAGTATACCAGAAATCAGAGCTAAAAGTTGACAGTGGAGTACTATACTGCTGTCTGAGGCTTACCACTCAGGCTGAAGAATTAAAATGTCCAAAAATAACTTATAGGTCATGAAGCATAACTTGGCTGTTATTGTTTTCCATTCTATTTGGTGGGCTAGATCAACCTGTATATCTATCCCAATCCTTAAATAAATCAGGTTAGTACAGCTTCTCTCCATCTTTTTCTTTGCTAATGGCAGTCCGAGCCTACAAGTCACTGGCTGGTATGAAACCAGCAGTCTGACTCATTCCTCAGAATCTGTGCTGCCTGCAAACAAGAAACTTTCAAACAATGTACCATCCATCCATTCCAGTATAGCGCTGAATTCTTTGCATGCCGAGCAGGAGACAGCACATCCTATTGACATCAATTTGTCAAAATAAAAATGTCCTTCAAAATAGAAATGTAGAAAGTCAAAGTTTGAAGAACTTACAAGGCTGCTTTTGAAAAGCTGTCTTGTTGCTTTATTCTGCTAGCAGTGTACACACAAGAGAACAGATCTTCAACCTCAGAATCATGTGCAAAATGTGCTGTGACCATCAAAAGGAACTCCATCATAATTCCACAGATTTTTAAAAAAGCTTTTGATAGGGTGTGGCAAAAAACACATTGGCTGTGCACATTGGCACATTGGCTCTATGGCAATGCAAGTAGTGGAGTCTTGCTTGACAACAACATTGTGGAGTGGTTTGCAACATCAGTAGGAGTATGCCAAGGCTGACTTCTCTCAGCATGCTTATTTAATTTATACCTGGAACAAATCACATCAGCTGCCTTAGAGAACTTCACTGGAATAGTGTCAGTTAGAGGATGAGAAATTAACAATCTTCATTTTGCTGATTACATTGATCTAATAGCTGGAACTTCAGAAGAGCTTAAGGAAATAACAGAAAGGCTGCATAAGGCTACAAAGAGATATGGGATTGAAATTAGCACAAAGAAGAGCAAAGTAATGATCATATCAGCTAGTAGCAATGATGATCCATCAGTAAAAATTGGTAATAAGAAGTTAGAAAAAGTAACATACTTTAAATAGCTTGGAGCAACCATCCCTATAGATGCTACATCAGAAAAATAAGTAAAAATAAGAATACCCATCACCATTGGACAACTAGCAAACTTGAATAAATTCTGGACTAGCAGCAACATCACAATGAAAATGAAACCCCGCATACTATATGCTGTTGTCACTTCAACAACTTTCTGTGGCTGTGAGGCCTGGATGCTCACTAGGGCTCTGGTAAAGCAAACTGAGATCTTTGACATGCAGTGCTTCAGAAGACTTCTATCCATACCCTACCCTGCACACAGGACAAATGCATCTGTGAAAGATCAAATTAGACAAGAAGTTGGCAAATATGAACCCTTACTTGAAATCATAAGAAGAAGAAAGATGCAGTGGTTTGAACATGTAAGAAGAAGACCCGGCATCCTTACCATCCTGCAGGATTCTGTGGGCAGATAAAAAAGAGGAACAAGATTTAGGATGAGCCGGACTACCAACATCAAAGACTGGATAGGATTAAAATTGACTGATTGTACAAGGATTGCAAAAGACCCAGAAGAATGGAAGAAGTTATTGCTACATCAAAGGGTCCCCAGTGGTCATGCAGCCTCAGGACTGACTGATTGGCTGAGTGTAAGCAGGCTGCAAGCCCTTACCATGATCATAGCCTGATCAAAGAAACAATATCATTCTGAACCTAATTTGAGTATATTGGATCGTTCACCTGTAAGCACAACTGGTGGTGTGAATCAAGCACTATATCCAAGTGCTTCTCAGGAATAAACCCTAATAAGAAGCTTACAAGCTTCCCAAGAGCAAGTATCTAAGTGGTCTGCAAGTCTGTTAGCAATTATTTATTTCATGATCTCTGTTGCTCACTACATGACTCAAATACTTCCTAGATTTTAAATATTTCATATCACTTGATTCCTGACTGCCTATTATGATATCATAAACCCTAATGTGAACCATCTTCCCCAAATAAAATCTATCATTCCCCGGCCTGGCACCACCAGCTGAGAGAAATCCTTTTGCCTGATCTTACTCCTTGCCACTAACTGTGGCTTTTTCCAAAAACTGAAGAGACTCCAAGACAGCTGGGCAGAAAAGCACAGCTTGCAACCATATGTATACTTTTAGTTACTTCAAAAACATGCATTTTCATTGAATGCCTGACTTAATCTATTTTGGAGATCAGGCCTGTAGTGAACCATTGCATTAACCGTTGCATCTCATGGAAAACTAAGGAAATTGTCACAGGGAGGAAGCAAGGGACAGACCCTGAGGAGCCAGGGGGGGACCCTGGGGGTCGGAACACACTGGGGGAGATGAGAAAAGAGACAAAAAGACGGAAAATCTTTTACTTGTAGCCGGAGCCACGGTGAAGCTGAAAATGGTGGAGGGACCTGCATGGCTCATTAGCCTTGTTTTTTTAAAACTGTGTCCAGCTGAGGAGAGGAGTGGCAGGAGCCAGATGGGGGAGATAAAAGGAGCCATGGGTGAGGGAGCCGGGGGAAGACCCAGAAGGTCATCAGCAGGGAAGGTATTCCTGGAACCCCTATTGTGGATAAGAGGAGGCAGGACCACCTCCCACAGGGCGGAAGACCGCTTTGAAATCTGTTGAGGGAAAGATGCTGGCACCGGCATAGAGAGAGGGGAGGAGGACGCACCTCACCTGGACAGAGGATTCGAGGGAGAAGATCAAAGGGAGCAGGAGAAGGAAGGGGAAGACTAGGATTACCCCGAGGAATAGGGGAGATTGGCAGAGCCCAAGACGTCAAGCCAGGTGGGACCGGTACGGGTTCGGGAAGGCTCCAGGAGCAACCCCAGGTGTGGAACAAAGAACCTAAGCAGCAGGAGGGGCTGCAGAAGACAGGCTCCAGCTGCATAGAGCTGCCCAGCGTGGGACGTAGAGGAGGCGTGACTAGAGGGACCACCGAGGGTCCAGCGAACACGCATGTGGTCTGAAGAATGGAGGGGAGAACGTGGTAGCCATCAGGCTAAGGTGTACTCAGGGCAGGGCCAGTTACAAACTCTAGGGACCTGAGCCTACTGGTATAGAGTGGGTTGGAGGTCAGAGATTAAGGGGCCAGGCTAGCCCATCATTTGTAGCCAGGAGCCTCCCTGGTATTGATAGTGTTCCTTTTTGTTGTTTCTTTCTGTTTCCCACCTTTGGGGGGTTGTGAGGTCCAGCACATGGAGCCCAAGCATTGGCTCAATTAAAAGAAGGGTGCAGTCTTAAGGGAGGCTAGACGATCGCGAGACCCAAAGGATACAGTACAGGTTTTGGGGTCCAGTTGGCCCTAGTATGTATCCACAGGAGAGCACAGGACACCAACAGTCGGAGGTCAGGCCGAAAGACATCAGTAACTCGTCGAGGCTGGGTATCAGGGTGAGGTATAAGGGAGGTTGGAGCCTCATGGAAGATTGCTGTTCAGAGGTCCCAGACGTTTAAGAACCCCGGTAGTCGGACCCCACCACTGAAGCAACACACAAAGTCATGGCAGGCGAGATTGGGGAAGAGACTACCCCGGGGAGGGACATCCATACAGCAAGACCACAGGGATGGATTGACAGACAGTCCTATACATCCAAAGGCGCATCATGTGACTGGATGATCAAAGCCCGATGCGTGCAGAAGTGATACGTCCACTGTACTCTGCACTGGTGAAACTGCAGCTGGAGTACTGTGTCTAGTTCTAGGAGCCACACTTCAACAAGGATGTGGAAAAATGTGAGGAGGTCCAGGGAGGATCCACCCGTATGATCGGGGACTTGCAAGACAAGCCATACAAGGAGAGGCTGAGGGACTTGGGCCTCTTCAGCCTACAGAAGCGAAGGCTGAGAGGGGATTTGGTAGCTGCTTAATGCTACATCAGGGGAGTACATCAAGAATTCAGTGATTCAGCCCTGGGGAAGACCAGGAACAATGGATATAAACTCCTGGAAGGCTGCTTCAGACTCAATTCCAGGAAAAACTCCTTCACAGTCAGGGTGTCTGGATGGTGGAATAAACTCCCTCCAGTGGTGGTGCAGTCATCTACCCTGGAAATCTTCAAAAGGAGACTGGACAGTCACCTTGCTTGGGTCACTTGACCACAGTTGTCTTTTCCTGCCTGGTGCAAGGGGACTAGACCTGATGATCTACAAGGTCCCTTCTAGCCCCTAACTATCTATGAACCTCTAGAGAGACTAAGAAACCACTCTCAGTAGGTGCATCTACACATGCACCCCATTGTGCAGTTAGCATTGTGCCATCATTTAGTACTTGCTTTAGTCATTTATTAGTAAATGACTGAGTAGTTCTTACCAGTACTGTGCAGTCCTAGTGGCACCCATGTCATTTCCTGCTCTACTGCATAGTAGCAATGAGCTCATAGCAGCACAGTAGCAACAGCATCACAGTTACTGCCCACCGATGCTACATTGCTGTAGTGATGAGCTATATCACCATAGCTCATTGCTACAGTGATGTAGCATCTCATGTAGGCGCACCCAGTATGTACTGCTTGTATCATCCACATAATTCATAATGTGCTTGGTCCCATCTAATCTCTGGATATGATTTGGCCCTGAAAATATCTTCTTGATCACAATGGAGCATCACTATAATGCCACAGGAGTTATAGGCACAACAGATTATGTCTATGTCACTACCCTCTGGCTATACCTCAGAAATCTCACCCCATAGATCAAATGGGTAGCTTCCCAGATTTCCAAGATTCAAGTAGTCTTTGGATATTTAGACTTTTCTTTACCTCTACTATCCCTTGATTCCACAGTTTCCATCACAGTTTTCCTATGGAATAATTCACCTTGTTATATATTCCTTTTCTAGTGGCTGGGATGAGATCTACTCTGGTTATTAGTACTTTGCTTTTATATCCCACTCCCTGATTATTAGAATGCCTGTGTGAAGTGGTGGGTATTCACTTCAGATTCAGCCAATTCAGGGAACAGTGATTCAATTCAGTGATTTGAATCACTGTCCCAAACCAGCTTCCAAGTGAGTGGTGCAGGCTCCCATCCTGGGGGTTTTTAAGAGGAGGTTGGATGACCACCTTACTGGGGTCATTTGACCCCAGTGCTCTTCCTGCCATGGCAGGGGTTCGGACTAGATGATCTGCTCAGGTCCCTTCCGACCCTAGAAACTATGAAACTATGAAACTATTTATTTGGCTGAATCTGATTCAGAGATTTGTCTGCTGCCGAATCAGCCAATCTCCAAATCACACAGGCTCCATCCCCCACTGGCTCTCCCAGCCCTGCTTGGTCCCAGTTCCTGGCTCTTTAAACCCTTCCCCCCACTCACCAGTGTTACCAGATTTGCCCGCTACTTTGGGGCATGCTCATTTATTAGGGCTAGGGTCTTGGTAATTCTATCAATGTGCTGCTTGTGTTACTTGTGTTTCTATATGGAGCCGTATCACTCCCTTCTGCAAGCCCTCACCCCCAATGGAGCTATTTTGCAGGACTCAGTTCAGTGGGGCTGGGTTCCTCCAGTCCCCAAATCAGTCATACACACAAACACACACAGATTAACGTGACACGTGTGACCTGGCCGGGTTGATCAGCATGGACAGGCTGACACCCTCATATGCCAAGAATCAGTTCATCAGAGCAACAATAACTACAGTCAGACACAAGCACACAGTTAAACAGAATACCTCTGAATCTGGCTGGGTGTCCAGATGACACCCTCATGGGCCAGCTTTCAGTTCATTAGGGCACGTCTGAGCCAAACTGGGTCAATCAGCCTGTACAAGCTGATCCCCTTATGTGTTTCAAACTCAGCACGTCCCAATCTCTTAGCCTCTTGATGAGCAGACCCCACAGTATTTCTGGGCTTCACAGGGATCTTTAGCTTAG
>NW_017729034.1:47769243-47770224 GCF_001723915.1 Gavialis gangeticus | reverse complement strand
AGGCCACCGCAGCAGCTGGTGAGTCTGGGGTTTTAGTTGTTTTGTTTTTAAAAGAACTGGGATCTGGGTTGGGTGGGGCAGCCATAGGGGGGTGGGGGCTGGAAGAGTGGGTGGAATTTGGGGGGCTTTTGACAGAGCTGCCCATGCAGCATGGGGCAGTGGGGATCATCCCTTTGCCTGGCAGCACCCAGTGAGTGGGGGCTTCTTTTTAAAGAACCAGGAGTTGGGGCCAGGCAGGGCAGCCATGGGTGGGGGACGGGACTGGGACAGCAGGCAGGGGTGAAGGTTGATGGGGGAGCAGGCAAGGGATGGGGCTTGGCAGGGGTCCTCCCGTGGTCCCCTCCCCCCTCCTCTAAACTCACCTCTCCCATCCCCTACTTACCAGCATGGAGTCCACATCCAGCTCCCTGCTGCAGCCAGTGGGGACTGCCTGAATCGCGGAAGCTCTCTGAATCTTTTCCAAATTGATTCAGACAGCTTTGAATCTATTTGGACCTTTCACTTTGTCCCCTGTTTTGATTCCGATTCAGATATTTGGCTACCGAATTGGGCCAAATCTCCTCCGAATTGAATCAGCACCCAAAATTTCACACATCCCTAATTATTAATCCCAACTTCATTCTGTGGAGCATGATCTGTGTGGCAGATAGTTCTATCTTAGACCCACGCCCATCTGGCCTGTAGGTCACCTGCCCATTCCCCACTTTGGCTCTATTAGCAAGAGCACTTCCTTATTACTGTAATAATTATGAATTGTTTCAAAGCTGTTTCATGCAGCTGATTATTTCAGGAACAGGACAACTTATTCCTAGAAAGAGTAGTCTCTCATTACTTAGGTAAAGAAATGGGATGGGGACATGTCTATACTTTGAAATTCTAATAGCAATTGCAAGCATTCCTTAGTTACAAAATGACAGCAGATGCTTCCTTGTTAAAATTATACCAGTAATTGAATTTCTACTGTGTGCTCACTCAATTTGG
>NW_017729034.1:47760872-47763957 GCF_001723915.1 Gavialis gangeticus | reverse complement strand
CAAAATTTCACACATCCCTAATTATTAATCCCAACTTCATTCTGTGGAGCATGATCTGTGTGGCAGATAGTTCTATCTTAGACCCACGCCCATCTGGCCTGTAGGTCACCTGCCCATTCCCCACTTTGGCTCTATTAGCAAGAGCACTTCCTTATTACTGTAATAATTATGAATTGTTTCAAAGCTGTTTCATGCAGCTGATTATTTCAGGAACAGGACAACTTATTCCTAGAAAGAGTAGTCTCTCATTACTTAGGTAAAGAAATGGGATGGGGACATGTCTATACTTTGAAATTCTAATAGCAATTGCAAGCATTCCTTAGTTACAAAATGACAGCAGATGCTTCCTTGTTAAAATTATACCAGTAATTGAATTTCTACTGTGTGCTCACTCAATTTGGCCTAACCCAACAAAGAAGTCAGATTAACATTGTAATAGTTCAGTGATTAGGGTTTGGGAATAAAGCAAAATGTTCTACCATGTTTGAAGTGATTTGGACAAGGGGATTACAGAAAAATATAAATTCTCCAAGTTGTAACAAGTTTATAACACTGGAGTACAGAAAAAGAAAGCGGAGGAAAGATTCTTGAAAAATATACATTTGGATTAGTTTCTCATAACCTTGGAGTAATTATTCTTTAATGATGCTGCTCAATGCACAATACAAAGGAAATATCTTACTACAGTTTCTTCATACATGTTCATACTGCATGATGAATTTGCTATTGTTTACTGTTTTCTCGTTCACTAATTTTATAAAATAGCAGAGCTTGATTTTAAAGTGCCTTGCAATCCAGGTGATTTCAGGGATAATGTTTTGCAGTGAGACATTCCTTTAATGGGGCTGTTTTTAATGGATTGATAATGTAGAGGAGGTTAGCATGGTATTAATCATAATTAGTTCAGAGCTACAGTACACTTGCTTAAATAATTGGTAGTGAATGCATTAGGTGAAACAAACAGCAATAAAAAGGGATTATTCAATATGAAGTGGGGCTTATTTTATTTATATTATGTAAATTAATTGGCAGCTCTGGATTTTTTTATAGATGGTATTTTCCATTAGATCTGATTTAATATACAAAACTGTCATGAGTTAGCATGAGGGCACAGAATGTAAGGGTGAGATTGCATGTTCGAGTTGGCACGTCTTAAATGTAAGGAATGTTAGTTGGCGTTAAGTTTATCATGAGCTAATGATCAGTGGCACATTAAGGGTTAATGCCCTCTCTAATATGCACTATTCAGACTTGCCATTAGAGATCTGGTGAGTAGGGACATATCTTAACCTGGATGCCTGGGCTCTCCCTGCTCTGGAGAGGAGAGGGATCAGCATGCCTGGATGTAGAAAAACTTGGATATGGAACATGTGGGATTTTGTGTAAAGGGTAGTTATTTAAAAGCATTATTATTTGATTGAAATAAAACACAGGAAAGAAAAAAAAGATTCTAGGTTCTCACTTATTTCAATAAACTGTGGATGGTGATAGAGGATTGGGCACTAGGTGTAGGCCATACCTGATCCTCCAACACAGCCAGCCCTTTTGGCTTGAGGCTGGGGGAAGTCACAATAGGTTGCAAGAGGGCTATCTGGTGGTGGGGGTTGGCACTGGTCTGGTGTGGGGGCACTACAAAGGCGGATGAGGAATCTGTCCATGGTTCCCCTGGTGGGGGTTGGGAGGTTACTTCAGGCACACCAAACTCTTTATAACTCATAATGATGGGTGGCTACATGCCAACCAGCCATACAGCCAGCTGTCTAACTTCTTGCCCTCTCTGGGGAAGCCAGAGGTAGCTCCTGACAGTGGGCTGCAAGGAGAGGCAGAGGAGGAAAGAGCTGGGGCTGGCAACCAAAGAATCTGCACCACTTGCTAGCTGACACCCCCCACCTCCCAGGGCATGGGGCTCAAGCTTTGGCCAGGGCCAGTAGCACCTCCTGTCTTGTAATCAAACTGTTTCTTCAAATTTAAAGGTATAGTGTCTTCCCTCACAGCAACTGAATGGCTGAAGATCTTCAGGGGAGTGGTAAGAGGAGGTATACAGTGCAGGCTACTGGGGGTGAGCAGGTCATTGATGAGTCTCCCTTCTGGGGTTTGCCAGCTGCTGCAGAGTGGAGGGTGGTGGGACATTTGCCCTTGGAGCAGGAGAGTGGAAAAAGCTGGGAATGATACATTCTGGGATGCTGGAGGACTCCAAATTGGTCAGTTTATATCACTGGAATGCTCAGAATTTTACAGAACTAGTTAGCACCAATCAATGGTTATCCTCCCCTGAAGCAGCATAACTTTAGATGCCTAAATGGTACTTAGCACTAGTTAACTAGTCAAAAAGTACAATCTTTCTAGTTTTAAGCACCCTTAAGAAGAGCTAACTGCAACATATAATCACTCTTTATAGATTAAAAGCCAAGTAATAGACTCATAGAATTGTAAGTAGTCATTTTCTCAGAAGCAGGACGAACATACTGAAACTATCCCAGGAAGATATTTGCTTAACCTGTTCTTAAATATCTCCAACAGAAGAAATTCTACAACCTCTCCTTGTGAGCTTCTTCAACACTTACGTGTACTTACAGATAGAAATCTTTACTAGTATTGAAGTGAGCTGATAATTCTTTGTGCTGTCCCATGTATATATCACTTCATTGGCTTAAATTCAGTTTGAACCCATGATAACCCTTAAATCCTTTCTTGCTCTGTGCCTGCCCACCCAATTATTCTCCATTTGCACTTATACATTTGATTTCTCTTCCCAAAGATTAGCGCTTTACATTTGTTTTTATTGAATTCTAACTTGTGAACAGCAGATCATTTCTCCAATACATTGATTTTGTCTTCTAAAATGTTTGTAACCCTTCTGAGGTTATTTCTGATTGTACAAGTATACTCTTTATTCCAACATCTATAGAAACATTGAATAGAACTTGACCATTTTAGGACTCCATTTAAAATATCCTTCTATGCTTACAGGGCATGTCTATAGGTGATGCTACATCACCATAGCAATGTGCTACAGCCATGTAGCTCATTGCTACAGCGATGTAGCATCTGTGAGCATGAACCGTGATGCTGACATTATGCCACT
>NW_017729034.1:47760431-47760779 GCF_001723915.1 Gavialis gangeticus | reverse complement strand
GTGATGAGCTACCTTGTCAGAGCACATCACTATGGTGATATAATATTGAAAAATAACCATGCGCCACCAGGACAGTGCAGTAATGGCTGGTACTGCACCATTGTTTTGTACTTCCAAAAGGTGCTGTGGGCAGGACATGTAATAACAATAGTGCCGTGGAGGGCATGTGTGGATGCGCCCACAGCGTACCATAAATAACTACTCAAAATGCAGGTTTTTTCCCAACCCTTTCTGCATCTACTTCATGGTGATTGCACTTAGACTGCATTCCCTTTGCTATGAAAATAACGTGGGACAGTGGCAAAGTTTTACTGATATCACATCTTTTAATCCCCCCCCCCCCCCCCC
>NW_017729034.1:47735047-47760421 GCF_001723915.1 Gavialis gangeticus | reverse complement strand
CCCCCCCCCCCCCCGCTTTCTTATCTACTAGGCCAATTACCCAGTCAAGGAAGGAAATTAGATTGGCAAGATATGAATTTCTCTCATGAATCCATGGTGTTAGGTTTCTTACCAGCTTGTTATCTGTAGGTAACCCACTGTTTAACTGTTAATAGTCTGTTCCATTATCCATTGTGTCTGTTATTGCATTGATGCTAGCCAGTTTAAATTTCCTCAAGTGTTCCTAATGATCCTTTGTAAGACTAGGTACCATGCCTGACCTGGCTTTCTGGGACCTCCTCTGTGCTTCAAAAGTTCCCAAAGATAATAATTCCTGGTTTGGAGATTTTGTTGGCTCATTCTATAAGTACTGCAGGGCAATTTCATCAGCACTTTCTAACCTGAATACATCCAATTTACCTAGATATTTGCTAAGCAGTTTGTTCCCTATTTGAACATGTGCTCATATACCTTGATAGAATTAATTGTGCTAAGTGTCCGGTCACAATGAACCATTTTTGTGAAGGCTGAAGTAAAGAATGCATTGAATACAGCAGCTTTCTCCTTATCATCTTTTATTTTCTCTCCTTCCTTGTTAAGTATTGGACTGATGCCTTTTGTTTTGCTCTTCTTTCTAATGTAAAACTAAAGTGTGTCAAGTAAAACTTCATTTCAATAAACCTAACCTCTTCATAACCCAGACATAATTGATTATTTGTGCATTTATCATTCTTGAGAACTTGCCAGGTTACGTTATTGAATTGAGAAAGTCTCCCAGGGTCATTGCCAGTTTTACTTGGGATCATTTATTATTTTCTGGATTCCACCCAAGTTCTGTTCCCCTGAGCCCTAATGTTAGAGCCTGTCAACATTAGTGCATGCATATGTGTGTACATGTGCTATCTGAATGGAAGCTCTTTTATAATTTCAGAGCCATTATACATTTTCACAAATATTTTACATAACTTCATATTGAATGGTGATTTCAAATGATACTGTGTATCTTCAAAGAAATTCAGTTCAGTGGAGTGGGTTGTTGCTTATCACATCTGAAGATTACATCTGAAGGGTTAAAGTGTTTATTACAGAAGCACACACAGGTTCCAGTCAGAATTAGAATCCCGTGTGATAAATTTTTGTACAAGGACACAATTTTAGAGAGTTTAATGGGAAAAAGGACCATCAGATCACCTAGTTTACCTCTTGTTTATTACAAGCCATTCCAATTTGAGCCTGCAACCTTTCCGTTGAGCCTAGTCACTTGGCAAAACTAAAGTATTTCAGGCTTGAGGAAACTACAGTTCTCATGCAGAGACTAGGCAAGACTGACATGCTAGCCATTTAGGGCAGAATTAATTTTTTAGCATATGGCAGTATAATGATCACAAAGCAATTGAAAACATATTCACAATTCTATGTCCAAATATTGCAGTAAACTGATAGCCTCAGGTGTAGTATTGTTCAAATCCAAAAGAGTTCCATTAAATGCACAGAGATGGCACTCGAGTGATGTGGGTCAAAGTTTGAAAAGGAGTGCTACGTCAGCTCCATCAATGCAATAGAAATCGACATCTGCTGTATCCTGTCCTGATGTGGTTTAGAAAAGACCAAAGATATCTAGGGAGATGAAAGCCAACTTGTCTAATGGTGGGATTTGTAATACTAATTTCTGTATTGAGGTGTGAATTAAGTTACTCTTGTATCCTGGCATCTTGTATGTTAAATGAGTCTTGATCAAGCTGAACTGCTGAATTGAATCTCCAAGTGGGATATCTAGATTTTAATTTTGGACACAGTGGGTTTAGGCAGGAAAATGAATAGGCAACATGCCAGAACAGCCTTCATCTCAAGTTCATCAATGGCCTAGTGCTTTCAACTCCTAGTGCTTCAAACTCTCCTACAGAATTGCTATGGCTGAGTTGGGTTAGAAGACAACCTTTCACTCCATGGAAAATGCCACGTACAACCAGCATACTATATAACCTTTGATGGCTAACCTCCTCTTACTTGCCTTCTAGTCACAGAAACCTACAAGGCAGATGGTCTGGTGCCAGATTGTTTCATCCAAGTGGGGTTTTTCAGCTGCTGCAAATAGAGAGGAAAAGGAAACTCAAATTTCAAACCAAGAATAATTGGGTCTGTCTGTCTGGTTTGCAGAAAATGTCTGTGACTTCAAGGACTATAATTTGCTCCAAAATATTATCTGAATTTTTTTCTGTATCTGATTCTGCAAGATCTTTCACACCTTCAGTTTTACATTGAAACTTCTTGGTTTTCAGGGAAAGTTTGACAGTCACATCATTCTTTTCCTCATCTAGTTATATAGTGGGTGTGACATTTATTTATGCACGTCTAAACTTAATGTGCCTTACTTAAGGCACATTAAGGTGATTTAGGCACACATCTAAAGGTGCATACACTAATGCACATTAAATTTAGTTGCGAATAGCTACTCACAATAATGCACATGCAGACATGCTAATGCACATTAACTTGGTGTTTATTCATTGACACATACTGCACTAATGCTCATTAACACATCTACATGTGTGCTAATGCAACTTAGCTAGTCACTCCTAAATTTGTTACCTGCTTTATGTAGGTATCAAATTTAGGCTTACATAGCCTTAAATCACCATTTTAAGGTGCTTTAAAGGCATGCACATGTAGACATGTGCACTTAATGTGTCTTAAAATGATGATTTTAAGTTAAGCCCACTTAAAAGAGGCATGGGCAAAAGTACCCAGTATAACCTATGCCTGTAAGGTTTTGTGTACCCTCAGCTTCTACTACCTTTAGTAGAACTTTCCTTTTTCATGCCCTTGTAACAATATATAACCAAGAGAATTCCCAGGTTCATTGGAATCTAACAGGGCCACACTGTGAGTACTTCTGCTATTGCATTGAGTTTATGACCTCTTGTCTGTCAACTGTGTGCTTTAGCACCCACACCACCCTAGCCCTTCAGTATTGCTGAGTGCTTCGCATCTCATAGGAGCACTCTGCATTTTTCAAGGTCAGGTCTTTTATAACCTTTGTAAAGGAAATCCTTCTATTATGATCTACATCATCTGTTTGAACAAAAACATTTACTTCTTAATCTTACTTTTAATTTGGATAATTGCTCTATTTACCCTATGCTTTGTGCCTTTTACCTTGTTCCTCTGCTGTGTTCTTTCCAGATGCTTTTTGCTTAGCTGTATTAGCTTATTTGATGTTTTAATTTGTAATCTGCATTGGCACGATCACAGTATATCCATGCTCAAATCATCACATAAATACCTCCTATTTCCCAGATTTATTTTTTTGAGCAAGTAATTGACTGTAATCAGGGACTGAATGTTTTTGTGCAGCTGCAGATTCATCTGCCTGCTGCAAACTTTTTATTATGAACCAAGGAAAACAAACAAACACAACTTTTATTTTTTTTCCATTAGGGGTTGTTTTATGAAGGGATGTTGCAGTTCCAAATAGGGCCTTGGATCATAGGAAGGCTGGACTCTCTGGCATCATTACCACATCTAAAAATGTAACCACACAGAAAAGTCACACTTCAGATGTGAACTAAATATCTAAAAATACAGTGGAAGACAAATAAAAAGTTAGACGAAAAGAGATAATAGTTTTAAAGATCTTAGAAAAACTAGAATTTGGGGAAGATAGCTATAAATCAGATTAGGAGAAGTGTGTGTGGGGGGATGGAGTGGTTCATCCTGGGCATGTCTATGTGAGATGTTTACTTTAGAGCTGACTAATTACCTGCACAGTAAACATCTAACTCAGTATCTACACATGTGCCCCTATTAGGCTGAAGTAAATTAGTTTACTCCATAACAGGATAGTACTTGTATTTTTCACACTGCAGCACTGCATGTGTAGATGCTGACAGGGCTGGCTGTGGCATGAGAGTACTTCAGTGCAGGGGCTGCCTGTCAGCTAGCACCATGCTGGAGGACCGTTGTGCCTTTGCCAGGCCCTCCACAGCATGTTGAGCCATGGGAAGCAGTCCCAGGCTGGCAAGCTGACTTCCTAGTCCCCCTTCTAGCCAGGCCTATTCTGACCCAGCTCCATGTGCTGTACATGAATAAACTGGAACTGTTGCTCTGGAGTTCATTGTTCCTGGGCTCACACTCAAATGGTTCACTCATGCAAAGTAATAGCATGTGTAGATGCATCCCCTGATATACTGGAGGATTACAAATTATTCATTTTATCTCCGTGAAGCAGTATGAAGTTACCTTAATGTAAGCTAGATAGCACATCCTTGAGTTGACCCTTGCCTGAAATAATGTAACTTTGAGATGCCCAGAAGGCACTTAACATCAATTAACATAGGGGCAGGCAAAATATGGCCTGCAGACTGGATTTAGCAAACCAAGTTTTATAATTTCATAGTTAGTAGGGTCAGAAGAGACCTGGGCAGATCATCAAGTCCGGCCCCCTGCCATGGCAGGAAAGAGTACTGGGGTCAAATGACACCAGCAAGGTGTTCATCTAGCCTCCTCTTAAAGACCTCCAGGGTAGGAGCCAGCACCACTTCGTTTGGAAGTTAGTTCCAGATCCTAGCCACCCCGGCAGTGAAGTAGAGTTTCCTGATGTCTAATCTGAATTTACCATCTGCCAGCTTGTGATTGTTATTTCTAGTCAGTCCTGGTAGTGCTTGGGGAAACAAGGACTCCCCCAATGCCTGCTGGTCCCCTCAGACTAGTTTGTAACAGGCCACTAGTTCCCCCCTCAGCCTTCTCTTATGGAGGCTGAAGAGGTTCAGGTCCTGTAGCCTGTCCTCGTAGGGTCTGCCCTGCTGCCCCCTGATCATGCGAGTGGCCCTCCTCTGGACCCTATCCATGTTGTCCACATCCCTCTTAAAGTGGGCACCCAGAACTGGACGCAGTACTCCAGGTGCGGCCTAACCAGTGCCGCATAGAGGGGGAGTATCATCTCCCTGGACCTGCTTGAGCTGCATCTGTGGATGCATGACAAGGTGCGGTTGTTCTTCCTGACTGCATCCCCACATTGCTGGCCCATGTTCATCTTGGCATCAATGATGACTCCAAGATCCTTTTCTGCCTCTGCATTGACGAGAAGGCAGTTCCCCAGCCTGTAGGTATGGTGCTGGTTCTTCCTCCCCAGGTGCATCACCTTGCACTTGTCAGTGTTGAATCCCATCCTAGTCTCATCTGCCCACCCCTGTAACCTGTCTAGGTCTGATTGTAGCCTATTCCTTCCTTCTTATGTGCCCACATCACCCCACATCTTAGTGTCATCAGCAAATTTGAACAGGGTGCTTTTTACCCCCTCGTCCAAGTCACTGATGAAGATGTTGAACAGTGCAGGCCCGAGGACTGAGCGCTGCGGAACCCTACTACCCATATCCCTCCAGGTCAAAAATGACCCATCCACTACCACTCTCTGGGTGCAACCCTCCAGCTAGTTGGTGACCCATTTGACTGTGTAGGTGTCAATACCACAGTCTCCCACTTTCTTAATGAGAACGGGGTGAGAGGCAGTGTCAAAGGCCTTCCAAAAGTCTAGAAAGACTACATCCACTGCTACCCCTGCATCTAAGGATTTAGTGACCTGGTCATAGAAGGCCACCAGATTGGTCTGAGACTGTTCCTGCCTCCCTGCACTGAAGGAAATACAGATAAAAAGGAGGTGGGGGAAGGAGACAAGGGAGGACAGTGGGCAATTGTCCCAGTCCTCAGGGCCAGACTGGGCTGGCTCCTGTGGTTCTGGTGCTGCAGCTGGAAACCACGTGGTGCCAATGGGTGGGTGAGGTGAGTAGGGAAATGGCTGTGGCAGGTGGGAAGAAAGGCCAGCAAGCAGGTGCACGGAGCTCACTGACACATGGGCGGGAGTGCAGGGTCCATGCTAGTGCACCAGGGCTACTGCTGGTGGGGCCCAGAGTTGGGCAGCAGAAGTGGAAGGCTGGGCTGCCATGTGCTCTGTGGAACCAGGCTGGCTCCCTCCTCTCCCTGTTTAAGCAGCACAGCACAGCTCCATAGAGCCCCTGGCAGCCCGGCTCCACACTCTTGCTTCCCCAATCTGGACCCCATCTGTGTGGGCCCCCATGCACAGGCATGGGTCCTGAGCCCCCTATTGGCTGTCACTGTGCTCCACATGCCCACTTGCTATCCCTTCCCTTGCCTGCCACAGTCATTTCCCCACCCACCTGGCTGCCACGCTCTGGCATCATGTGATTCCCAGCTCCAGCGCTGGGACCACAGGAGCAGCTGGGACATGGTGCTGGAGCATCGGGAGGAAGGGAGGGGGTAGGGAACCAGGAGGAGAAGGGTTGCAGTGGCAGATGGGGGGCAAGTGGCAGTGAGCAGGAGCACGGGGCTGCGCCAGTACCCCAGGCCCAGGAGTGGCAGGAGTGCAGAGCCAGGACTTGCAGGAGCACTGGTGGGGGTTCTGCCTGCTGCGGGAGTGGGAGGGGACAAACTCTTCCCCTCCAAGCAAGCCACAACCCTCCCCAGCCACCCTCCCCCCACACACTCATAGCCCCCCCACAAAACTCACACCCAACCACATCTCACACACCCACACCCCCATATCTACCCAACCTACCACAAATCCCCCCACACGCACCCTCCCCCACACCCTTCATACCCACAAACCTATGCCTACACTCCCTCCCACAATATACAAGAATAAGACTTGATTTTAAACTATTATACTATCACTTCTATGTATACTATACAAATGCATGTAAATCAGAACAACAATTTTTTAAAATGAAATTAATGAATGTTGTAAGACATGTTTGATTTTTAGAATATAATTTGGTATTTTTCTGATTCAGAGATGGCAAAACCCCATGCTGAAAGGAGTACTTCCATGGGGCAAGGGGAGGAAATTTTGGTGGCAAAGATCAGAGATTAGGGGGCAGGACTTCTGGTCCCAAGATAACAACCAAGGGTGGGGCACCTGTCAAGAGGCAAGGCTACACATGAGGCCCTCTGTGGCTTGCCAAAATTCAGTAAGCAGCCCTCCACCCAAAATAACTGCCCACCCCTGAATTAACAAGTGTTAATGTGTGCACACTCATGTTTTAAGTTCCCTTAGTATGTTCCAAGCACAACATGTACCTTCACACTTAGTGTTACTTTCTTAAATAGATTCTGACATAAATTCTGTGTCTACTGGGATATATTCTGCATTGAGTCAGCTATGCATTTTTTACACTTTTAATATTTAAATCACAGTAACCAGTATCCTGAACACAAGATTAATGCTGTTTAACATATCTGTTACCAAGCACTATACACAAACTTTTTAACTTTCCATTGAAGTAGAGAAGTATTTTAATAAACCAGGAGATTGTTATTGGGCAACTTCACACAAAGAGTCAGTGGCAGGGTCAGAATCATATATTTGTACTCACTCTGCTATCTAAATATTTTCATTTAAAAATATTCTCTACCTAACATATTTAAACAAGGTCACCAATAAAGCCTATACCAAACAAAACTCCATTAACTTTCATAGTATAGTCCCAATACAGAATTTCATCTAGGACTTTTGATCTCTTATTCAGTCCACTGAAACATGCTGCTGTTTGCTAAAAAGAGCACCCCCTTCTTGTGGGCCTTTCATTCTTCTGAAAAGTGGGCAGATTTCCATTTGTTTCCATACATGATGCAGTGAGAGGCTGTTTGATATACAGATGTTGATCCATGGATTTATGGCAAGTGGAGCCCCTATACTTTGCTACCTAGTAGCTGTAATTATAATAGCTCTGCTTGCTGGTCCTATATATGTGGGAAGTGATCCATACTGCCCCAAAGTTTCTGGTTCCGATATCATGAACTCTACTTACATTAGCCTGTGATTTAAATGTCCTATATGATACCTTAAACAAAAAGCTCAAGAGCATTTCAAATTTGCTAATGTTATGATAAAATGTTGAACACTAGCCAGCATCAATCTTATTTATTTTACCTGGCTTGCTTCCTAGGACTAAAACCAGAGTGTTCTTTGGTTTTGTTAGTTTGACAAATATCCACATACAGTCTGAACATGATTTTATATTCCTCTCCCCAAAAGACATTTCTTCATATCATCAAAGCCTCTTGGCTACTTCTCATTATACATTTTGACTTATTTTGTTCTACACTGTTACTTTTATTATTGTAAACTCTTGATATAAAAACGTTGGATCATGAATTCATGGCAATCAGTATTGTTGTTATGCAAAAGCAAAGAGGTTCCACAGGAGCTATAGTCTCTTCCTTTAGATCTCTGTCTCATTAGCTCTCCATTTCATTTCAAATTTCATCTGAAATATTGCTTTTCTCTTTTGCTTATGTTACTGAACTATATTCTTAGTTGGTGCATTTACATGTGTGCTTTAATGCACAGTAACTTATTTGACTGTGCATTAAAGCAACGCAAAAAACCCCATGCTAATACACTAATGGGCAATAGAATAGGCTACTGTGTACTAAGTGTCACTAAAAAAGTATGTGCTTATACTATTGTGCATTAGTGCAGCCTAATGCAGATTTATTTAGTAACTCATATCGGAGGTGCTACATTTAATGTGCATTAGTAAAAGTGCATTAATGAACATGTAGACATGTCTGGTGGGGTGGGGGTTTTGTTTTTTGGGTTGGTTTTTTTTTTTTTTTTTACTAATGGAAAGGGGTTTTTTTGTTTTTTAACTTTCCTGTACAACAAAGTGCAGAGCCCTTTATTATATGCTGAGGTCAATAGGAGCTGATGGGTATGTGATTATTTTTTGTTTCACAGGACAGTATCCACAGTTAGACCTTTTAAATCATATACATATTCCTTACATACACAGGGTACATCTACACAAGACATTTACTGCACAGTAAACTAATTAGCTGCAAAGTAAATGTCTCAGTGTCTACATGTGCACTCTTACTAGGCTGGAGCAAGCTAATAAACTTTGTAGCAAGATAGTACTTGTAAATATGTGTAAGAACTTGTAAATTACAAGTACTATCCTGCTGCAGAGTAAAAAAAATAATATAGCAGCTGCTCTGGCTGGATGGGGTACAAGGTGCTTTAGTGCAGGGGCTGCCTGCTGGCTAGCCCCATACTGAAGCAGCCTCATGGCCCAGTCAGCCCCTATGCAGCATGTTAAACCAGAGGGAGAAGCCCTGAGCTGGCAGGCTGACCCCCTGGGCCTCCAGCCAGCTGCGGCTGCTCCAACTCAGCTCAGTGTGCTGGGATCCCAGGCACACATGCAAATGGCAATAAACTCTAGAGTTTATTAGTTTGCTTTAATTGAGCATGTAGATGCACCCACATATACTCATGCATGTTTGCATGTTCTCTCCCTGTCTCTCTCTCTCTCTCGCACAAACATCCTATTTGCAAGTGGTTTGAGTACCTGAACTGAACTCTTCACACTCATTTATAGTGCCTTTTTAAAATGAATGCTCAGTGACATTTCTGACATATCTGGCTGTGTTGTACACTATAGGTGATATCATAGGTGATGTATAAGTGCTGCCAGTAGCTGGGGGGGGGGGAAGACACAACTTTGCACTGTTGCCCCTGCTGCTGCCAGGCCTTGGGTCCACGAATGGCTGCAGTACCATGATCTGCTGTCATCACAGAAATCTGGGGGGCATATGTCCCCCCCCATTCCCCACCAACATGTTGCCAATGGGTGATAATCATTTTATGTGTACAAGTTTGTTTTGGGGAATCACATGCTTGTTAAAAATGCCACTTACAGCCCATTTAGAATAATTTCTGCCCTTTGATGTGAGCTTGTAGATCTTGGAAGACTCTTTTTCCTGCCCTCTCCAAGTTAAACCATGCTCTTCCTTTTTGAAAACTGAGGTAATTATGGAATCTTAATCCCTGTAATATGATTATTAATTACATTAATACATTACAAATTGCCTAAAGTCCCTAAGCAAAACTAAGCCTCTTTTGTGCTTAGTACAATACAGGCACATACTAAGAGAGAAAAATCAGGGTTATGACTAGGACATGGAGGGTCAGGACTTGACCCTAGAGGTTTACTACCCAGCGAACCGGGAAGCAGAGTAGGCAAGAGAGGTACCTGCCATGGTCACCAAGTTAGGATGGGTGTCACAATCATCCCCTTCCCTGCAGAGTCTGAGCCTTCCATAGCATACCCATGCTGGAACTCCAAAACAATCACTGACTGCTACTGTTGCTTTAAGAGAAACAGCAAGGGCAGGCAGAACATGAAACAATGGCAACAGCAACATCTTTAGCCCCTCTTTAGAGGTTCCTGAGATTTGTAAGACCACTGTATCCCCTGCCTTGCCCTGTCCTTCAGTCACTCTTGTAACCATGACCCCTCCACTCTCAGAACCCACATGCCTTCCCCCATGTTCTTGGAACCTCTGCTCTTGGGAAGGTGTGCTCCCCATTCTCTGCCAGCTCTCCTATGGGGTTTGTCCCAGGTTACAACTCTGCTTCTTATGCCACTATTGGAAAGAAACAAGATCAGAAGATAAGGGTCCAAGCAAGTCATGTGTCAGGGGGTCAGCATCTGGTGGGTCAAGACATAAGAGACTAGGACATAGGCAGTTACCATGATAGAGTCACAACATGGGGTGGCAATACACAGAAAGTAGGGATCCAAATTGGAGGCACTAGCCAGGGTGTGAAGAGTAGGCAGCTGTAGCTGTAAATAACCACAATGTAGGCAGTTGCCTAATTAAAACCACACGCTATCTATCAGAACTTAGGAGTCTGGACCGAAGTCAGGAGCAAGAAGCAGATGGGGCTGGGTTAGGAGCCAAGAACCACTGGGTAGAAACCAGGAACAAGGATGAAGCTAAGAAGCCAATACGCAGAAATTAGGGAACTATCAACAAAAAATCAGGAACCAGGAAACAAGGAGCCAGGAGCCCAAGGATAGACAAAAAGTTGAGTAGCCTGCTAGGCACTGAAAGAGCTGATAAGCAAGCAGCCATGCTCATGCAAGCAACTAGGACTAGAAGGACTAATTAGGCTCCTGGCAGCCAGGCTTACTCAGCTGGCAACAAGGTCCATTCAGGTAACTGGTGCATTTTAGCTTGCCTGCTGCCCTGACTCCCGACAGGATGTCTCTACCTAGAAAAAGCTGCTCAAGACGTACAATTCATCAAGAAGTAACAAAGAGAATACTTTCTTCCAGAATTATTCCATCATAAAACTTTGTTTTTCTTTTTGGGAAGATTAAACTGAGAACCTGAACCTTTTTAGATCAGCCTCTGAAAGTATTTTTTATTTGTTTGATTTCAGCTTAACATGTCAAATGAAGCAGAATGTGGATACAAAATATTTTTTTCAAAGTTTTTTTTTTTTAATTCTTAAAATATTGGAATTATTCATCAGAACTGACATTTTCTCTTCTTTTCAACAGCAAAAGCATCAAACAGCTCTATTATAGCAGACCGAGTTCCCCCTGGTGGCCTAGTACATCCTGCCCTGCTCTGGCCCTCTTTGCTCTTGCCTGACACCTTCCTGTTAAGGTCTTACTTAAGTTAAAGGGAAGATGCCCCAGGGTCCCAGAGTGAGCCTTGTTCTTCCTATAGTATCCTGGTTCCTCACAAACCCCAATCTGTTCTGCCCTTAGATACTACTTTGGGCCTTCCTGGCCCATCTGTGCCCTTTCAGGTGTCTAATCATCTTAAAGGCTATTCACAGCTTCTGACCTCCCCTACAGCTATGCCCATGTTTTGCAGGTGTTGCTGGCTAGCCACTGCAGGGCACTTGGCCCCACTCATATTTCAGGCCTTTCTGTCTCCTGTTGGGGTTTCAGCTTGTTTGGCTTCCACTTCTTTCCTCTTGCTGGGCCCTCTAGCCCTGATCCACTGTGCAGGATTAGGCTTTTGGGCTCAATCTCTGGTCTCATCTTTCTTGGGTCTGGGCTTCTGGTGTTGTACCTTTAAGGGCTTGGGCCTTTCCCTTCTATGGTTCTGGCCTCACCCTTTTAAGGGCTCTAGTCTTGTCTCTTGAGGGTGTGGGTCTAACCCCATTAAAAACTAGTCTCAACCTCTTGGGCAATGGGTCTCTGACCTTGCTTCTTCCTCTTCCAAGTACTGGGTACCTGGCCCTTGTCTCTGCCTTCTTGGGCTATGGGTCCCACCTCTTTCAGGTGCTTGGCTCTGTTTACAACTCTGTCTTGTGCTGGGCCCCTGACCCTGATTACTACCTTCTCAGGCTACTGCAGTTTGGGCCCTGCCTTCAGCAGGCTCAAACCTCCCATGCTTCTCTGGCACTAATGAGACCTCCAAATCTTCCTGGTCCTGCAATCTAAACTATAACAGAATAAACATAGGCATACTAACCTCAACCCAAACTCAAAGCATGCTGGTTGTACCATTAACACCTTTTGCATCCTGGGTTTAGCTCCTTACAAGCCCTCAGCCCCGAAATTCACCCACAGTCTCTCTTTGTAGTAAGAGCTCAATCACTTACTCCAGCCACAAGTATCTTGCCACAGTGTCTCTTCCCTGAGAGCAGTTCTTGTAGCAGTGGGCTCTAAGCCCCTTGTTCTGCCTTAACCATCTCAGAACAGAGCTCTTTCCCAGGCAGCTTGCAGAGCCAGACTCCTCCATAGCTTAATTTTATATACTGCCTCAGCCCCACCTCTTTGGTCATTTGGCTCCTTATCCCCGACCAGGTGTCTCTGATAGGGCTTTCTGGTTGGCCATTCTGCTAGGGTAGCTCCTCACTGTGGACCAGCCTGTGTTCCCTTTTAGGGTTTAGCTCAGCTTCCTGAAACTCTGAGCTTTTGGAGCTTCTTATGCACCTGTTAACAGGTTACATCTCAGTGATTGTTCCCTTGGGATGATACTCCCTGGAGCAACATTCATCTGTGTAGCTCTTAGACTGCCTGATGGTTACTGGTTGGTTTCTTAGCAGCTAGCCTGTGTTTTAGCTACCTGCCTGTCCAGGCCCAGACCAGATTACTGCAGCTTTTCTTAAATGCCCCTCGGCTTCCTATTATATCTACCTTGTACATAAGATGGCAAGTGGAAACAGATAAAAAGAAAGGTGACTTGCCTGAAGTCAGATAATATTACCTGGGGAAGCTTAAATGCTAAATGTATCAATAATATCCAGTTTTGCTCCAGTGACTGGTGGCAGTAGCTGAGGAGTGGGGGGAGTGGTCTCAGGCCTGGAAGGAGGAGGATCTGGCCCACCAGGAGAGGTGGCAGGTAAAGGATATTGCTTGGGAGATGGCACTGGAAGAGGTGCAAGACCAGGTAGAGTGGGAGTTCCAGGCTGAACTCCTGGACCCAGAGCAGGAGCACCTCCAATTTTTGAGGGATCAGAATGACATCCAGGCCCAGGCAGTAGGGCTGTGCAAAGCTTTGGTCCCTGATTCAATTCAACAAAGATTTGGCTGATTTCATGAATCCAAATCAAATCAGGAGACCCTTTAATCTCTCTGAATCAGATTGGAACCCTCCAAATCGATTCAGAAAAATTCAGAAAGATTCAGCAATTCTGACATAGGCACAGCCTTAATTTTTTCTTCTACATACCTCATCGTATCAGGCAGCTCATCAATGCTGCAATGCTGTGGCAGATGGAGAATCCCACAGGAGCATGGGATGTTCCCAGCACACTTGGCAGCAGACCCAAAAGTGGACCAGAAGCATTTTCGGTCCACTTCTGGGTCTGTTAGAGAGTGTGTAGGGGCCCCCACTGTGCCCCTCCCAGCTCTGCAACTGGCACCTCCTGGGTCTGAGAGGGTACCTGCAGTCCCCCCACAGCAAATTGCTGAGCCAGGGGTGTGCAGAGGCCCTGCTGGCATGCTTTCTGACAGACCTGGAAGTGGACTTCCACTACAAGGCTTGGTTGCTGGCCACCTGCCCTCTGGGTCTGACCCCCAGGTGTCCTCACCCCATGGCCCCCCACTCTAAGACAACAAAAAACATAGACTCTGTCTTTTTAAATAGTTTTGAAACTGAGAAGAGGGATTTTTTATTGCTGGTGGGTGAGGAGGATGGTGGAGAGGCTTTGTTTATTGGCAAGGGAGAGGAAAGGGGGCTCTGTTTTACTGAGGGTGGAGGGGGCTCTGTATCTTCAGGAGGGAGGGGAAAGGGATGGGGATGGGTGTTGTGAGGGGTCTAAAGATTTTTTGTTTAAACGTGTAACTGGCATGAGAGTGGTGCTGGGGGTGAGTAGGGGGTATGCAGTGTGTGGGTGGGGGGGCAGGCTAGAGGGAGGAGTGCTACATGAGGTGGTCCATGAGAGCCTCTTTCACACAGTGCTCTGGCTCCCACTGGAGGTTGCATGCCTCACCTAGGGCCATGCTGTGGGGGACCCAGTGCTACTGATGCTGCTGCATCTTGTACTCCCACCACCAGGTCACCTCCACCCACTATGCCTCCTGTGCCGAGGCCTCATGGAACAAATTTCCCCAGGCCTCACAGATATTGGGTAGCCTACAAGCTGTGATGATAACCTAGGGGAGGTTGTTCTTGGCCGCCTTGAGGTGGATAGTGAGGAAGCACCAGTGGCCTTTGAAGCAACCAAAGGCACAGTCAACAAGGGCATGGCTCTGGCCCAGGCATGGATTAGAGTGGGCTTGGGGGAGTGGGGGCAGGTGGTCGTTGTAGGGCCTCTTCATCCAGGGCAGGAGTAGGTATGCTGAGTCCTTGATGAGTAGGGGTTGAATAACAATAGCATCTAGCTGCAGGCCCTCCACTCCCAGTATGAAGCACTTACTCTACACCAGCGTGGCCAGTCCTGAGTTTCTGAACACATAGGTGTTATGTGCGCTTCCTGCCCAGCTGGCACTAATGTGCATGAATGTGCCTTAATGGTCACCTGCAGGACCATGGAGTGGAACCCCCTGCATCAATATTAGGAGCAGTCTCTGTGGGGCAGGCAGGTGACTGGTATGTGGGTCCTGTCTGGGTCCATGATAGACTGGGGGAACCCCAGTACACAGAACCCTTCCACTGCTTCCTGGATGTTATGGAAATGGAGAATAATGTCTGCCAGCACATCCGGGGAGGTGGTGCTGAACACTACCAGGATGGCCTCCCCAAAGGTGGCCTTGCCCACACTGAACAAGTGGCCCATATAACAGAAGCTGGCAGGCATGGCCAGCTTGAGCAGTACCAGGGCCAGGCAGGTGCTAGCAGGGAGGGCTGGGTGCATGCCAGCATCCTCATGCTCCAGGTGGAGTTGAAGCTGGTGAAGCAGATCAGAGAAGGTGACCCAGGTCAGCTGAAAGGCATTGACTCACTGATCATTGCACCAGGTGCTGCCACTGTCCCAGCTAGCACTGTGGGGTCAGAGATGGTGGGGCTGGAGGTCCAGAAGGGTGGTGTAGCCTCAGCCATGGCCTCCTGGAGCCCCTTATCATAATCACTATTGGCACCAGTTGTGTGGTGGTGGGATCCCTGAGAGGGTGTGTAGTGGACAGACAGGCAGCGCTGTGTAGGTGGAAACCGGGTGGAGTGAGTTCGCCATGGGCTAGGCAACTATGACCATGGCAGGCCAGCAGGGTGAGCAAGGCAGCCAGCAGGATTGGAGGACCCTGTTTCTTACTGCCAGGACCAGGAGCTGAGCAGGCATAGCACAGGAACATGTAGGGGCATATACACAGCTGCCATGTGCTGCCTCTGAGTGTGCCATGCTGCTCCTTTGAGCAGGGCTATATTTTAAAGATGGCTGCCAAGTGCTGGCAGCTGGGTCTTGCTTCAAATATGGCTGCCAAGTGCTAGCAGCTGGGGCAGCAGGATGGAGCTCCCCCTGGTGGTCACAAGGGCATATGACAAGGCTGGAGGGATCTGGCATTAAATTTAGTGCCAGGTCTCTGCTCGTACAGACATCGACCCAAATCACTTACTGTATAGTATATCTGGTAATGACTAAATGCATGTGTAGATGTTCCTCCAGATACGTGGCTTGTGCACTGTGGCCTGTGCAGCAAGTCAAAGTGTAGGAACAAATTAAATTTTGAAATTTGAGGACATTTGAATATTGAATCAACATTCATGCTGCTTCTTTTTTACTATTTTAGTTTAGTATTTCAATAGCGTATCTTATATTCTCAGTACATTGCCTAGCTTCCATTATGTTGCTGCAGTGGTTTTAGACTCATAGGTTAAAGTTTTTGCTGGTTCTTCAGGAAGCTTTTTTATCAATTTTATAAGCTCAAGGAAGCTAGAGCCAGAAAAAGAATACTGCCTTGCTGAAATAAATGATAAATTTGTCATTCCCTTTGAAAGGAGCAGTGTTGAGCCAATAGGGAGTATGGACAGCTTCCCTATGCTGTACTTCAATCCAGCATATTTTTGTGGTGCCTGTCACAGTGGTCATATTCCAGTCTTGGCCTGCAAATGTACCTACAATTCTGATTTTATGCCTTGGATGAAAGACTTTTCTTTTAACTGCTTTCAGACTAAAACATTTTAACCCATGTCCACTAGTGTAGGTGGAGTCATAAAACTACAGATTATGAATTGCGATTAAAACTATGTCTCCAGAGGTCTGTATTACATTATAAGGCCAGTGTGGCAGGGCACTGTTTGTGCCTGCCACTTTAAGGGCCTGGAGCTGGCAGCTGCCAGGTGCCTGATGAGGGCAGCTGTTGTGAATCTGGGGCTTCCCATATAAACAGGGCAGTTCTGCTGCTGAAAGCAGACAACAACATCACCTGGGTGCATGGCTGCTGGTATCATCTGGAGGTCAGGGAGGAGCTGTAGGGGATGGATAGGAGGTTCCTGGTCCTGGGTACAACCTAAAACTGCACCCTGCCAGGAGTGGGTGGCCTGGTGGGGCTCTCAGTGCCATGGGAGCCCCAAGGAAATGCCAGGCCAGTTACCACCCTGCTGAAAGGTGGGTTGGGGTATCTTAACCCCCTGCCCCCACAACCGGGTGGGTTACCTCTTATTTGGAGGGTGTGGCGGGTGGACCCCCTGAGAAAGAGAAAAGGCCATAGACTCAGGCCTGTCTGAACTTCCCCTGACTGGTCAATGCTGGGCCCAGAACCGGAAAGGTCAAAGGGCCAGGGGCCCACCACGAGGAATGCCCAAGAGCTGCGGCCTTTGGGTTCTGACTGGCTTGGAGGTGGGCCAGGGCTAGATGAGCCAAAGGTCCTGAGGGAGGGGAAATCACACCTGAAGGGGAAGCAGTTCAGGGAGCTATGCTGCCCAGTATGAAGGCAGATGAGACCGCCTGAAGAGAGGAATCCAGGTGAGGTTCAATGAGTCAATGAGTAGGATTCTGGGGCCCAGTGTGGGGGCCGGTAATAATGATAACATTGAGATGCCATCTGCGAGGCTTGGGCTGTGGTGTAGGGGAGGAACAGAGCCGCAGCTAGTGCTCCCTGGCATCAGGGCAGGAAATAGGCAGCCTCCCACTTAAATACATCATTTAACTAATTAACAACAAGGCATGGCAGGTGAGAAGGTGGGCGGTTAGCCCAAAAACAGGTGGGTGGGCCACAGTTAAATCGGCCCCAAGCAAGCCTCCTGTTACAGCCAGGTATAGACATTACACATAAACCATTACAAGTGACCAGGAACTGGTCTACACCCATAACAGAACAGAAGTTCAGCAAATAGACTGGCTTACAAATGGTGGAACCTGGTTTAAAATAGACCTGGATAGATGTGCACTCAAACTTTATCGCTTTAAGTTAGACCAGTGTGTTGAACCTCTGTACCATATTCCCTATTGATTCATGTTAGGTTGTAGTCCACTAGCATCTTGGGTGCCTTTGTGGCCCCCAACCCTGCTACCTTCCCCTGGCAGGGACATGTGCTAACATTCATCCCACATCGGCTATTTTGGCCAAGTGCCCATGGGTAACTGTCCCTGGCCTGTCACATAGCCAAGCTAGCACATACTGTCCTCCAAGGCCCACCGCCTACCTCTGGCCAGCTATCAGATGCAGGCAGGTGTGGGGGGAGGAGAGAGGTGTCTGTACCTGCATGAGCCCTTACACCTGGGCGTCCATGTCCTTGGGCCATGCCCCCCCTCCACCCCATCATAAAGTACCGCATAACGTATACACAGACCTGACACAGAGCCCTTGAGAATCCCAGTGATCAGGCACCAATCTGTGAGAATCCAACCCTGGTGTCAGCAAACCCAAACAGGGACCCCCACAGCCACACAAAATTACAGATACAAACTATCTGTAAAATATATTCTGTCAGTTATTTAACTATGTTAGTGCCTAATTTTTTGTCTATAGCACATAATGTTCAGTAATGCAGTGAAAATGAGTGGAAAATAAAGATAACTAGTTCATAATGAATTTATTCTAACACTTGGATTCATTTCTATGTTGGCTGATGTGTTCATATGTTGGAAAGTAGGAAGTGATATGTATTCATCTGAGTATTTGTGGTCAAACTGCATTTGCACTTTGCAAATGCTCCATTAGTAATAGGAGGAAGGATGGTTTGTGGTGGCTGCAGTGTGACCCCGGCTCATGCTGGGTGGTGGAACAGGGTGCTCCATTGAGTGAAGGACCAGGCCTCTTAGAAATCTGGCATCAGCAGCAGCCAGTGGCAGGATATGCCTGGCAATCCAGGAGGCTCATGCTGGGCTGCAGGGGGACAGGAGCGTTGTGCCAAGGGAAGGATTAGGCCCCTTGGAGCTCTGGCACCAGTGGCAGCCAGTGGCAAGACACACCCAACAGCCCCAGAGGCTTGTGCTGGGCAGCAGGGAAAGGAGCACACCACATCCTCCTGCTGCCTGCTGCCACTTGTGCCTGAGCTCTGTGGAACCTGAACCTTCCCTTGGTGAACCCCTTTTTCTCTGCTGCCTGGCGTGAGCCTCCCTGGCTTCTGGGTGCATCCTGCTACTGGCTGCTGCTGGTGCCAGAGCTCCAAGGGATCTGATCCTTCCTTCTCTGGAGCACCTGGGCCACCCCTGATTGGCTGCCAGGCACAGGTGAGCATGCCCCCAACCCCTAGGCTTCCAGGAGAGCCCCAGCCCAGGTGCTCAGCTGCTTTTGGCAGTCTCCAGCAGCCTGAGGACCCCATGTGACCTGTTGGGAGGTTTGCAGCAGTGTCCCAAACTGTTGGCCTTGGCCAATGCAGGCAGCCTGTGTGCCCCCCCACCTCGCCCTCCACACCAAAGGGCAAACATGTATTCATTCACTCCCAAACTAACCCACACTGCTTACAGAAATCCACATATATTTGACTGACTCTGCCTCAGGCTTTTTGAATGTCTGCACATAGCTTAACATATTGCTGTTGGCTTAAAAATGGCTTAAAGGGTTTTGATTTTTGGGGGGAATTGTCTTACAGGTATAGATATATGTATTATAAAGGGTTAATTGATTTCTAAAGAGCTCATGTCTCAAACTTACATAGGGTTCCCAGCCTTCAGAAGCTGACAGAGTGTCTAACCCAGGCAGGAAAACAGCAAGGCCACACATCCTGGGTAACTGAAAACATCTAAACTGTATTTCATAATAGAGATAGGGCTGGCTCCAGGGCTTCAGGGCACTTGTGCCTGCTTACAAAAAGCTTTAACCTTTCTGGTTTTGGGGAGACAAACTGGGAGAACACAGATAAAGTCCCAAATTAGGAGGTGGGCATGTGATAGATTTGTGAAAATGGGGTTTTGGATGACAACACGGGACATGTCGGATCAAGAGTCATCAGAAGTCACCAGAAGAAGAAAGAATACAAAAGAAGGAGTTTTAAAAACAGAAGAAGAAGCAGTTGACATCAGCCCAACCTCTAAGGCTGGTGGTGGTGGACACCTAAGCAAAGTACACAAGGTGACATTTACGTACCAGACGGACAGACCGCTCACCTTGTGTGTATGTTCTGGGAATGGGGAATTTGGGTAATATATACTGTATTTATTTTGCCTGCATTGCTTTTATTTTCTATCACTGTATATCGATAAACTCACTTATTATCGACTGACAGGTGTTATGGTCGGTCCGAGGGTTGTGCCCTCCCGGAACAAAGGTATAGGGATTGGGTCAAACCCAGGGTCAATGCAACACCTAGTTCTGGCTGTAATTCCTTCTGCTTGTGGGCCAGCATCTCTACAAAAACTGTTTTATTATGGGTTGCCTCACTGACAATCAAGTGTCAGTCTGAAGTATACAGAAATACAAGAAATTACTATGGAAGAAAGGAAATAGTTTGAGTGCTATTTCAGTCATTTGCATTGTACTTTTTTGTCAAGGCTTGACAGGTAATAACAAGTCAGACTTTTTCATTCATTAGAGAAGACACTGAAATTAATATTTGCAGGTAAAGAACTCATCCTAAACATTGACTGCTTCTTTTTGCCCTACAGTGAAGAAAATCTTTAGCCTGTAACAAACATAATGCTCACATTACAGGACAAAAAGCCCATATGCAGATTCAGGTAAACTGGATCCAGTTGTACTGATTTATCCAGTTTATTTTACATGCTAGATTTTACAGCACATAAAATGAGCTTATAAAGACATTAAAGTACAACTTACAGGTAGCATATATAAATAGACTGTTTTTTTCATAAGTATGTGTTTTATTTAAGGCAGCTGACAGGTCATTATTCCTTAACTATTTGATATATCTCTGAATTTAAAGATGTAAAATTCTGGCATTTGGATTTTCACTACTTCAACACATAAAAATAAATTGTACATAAGGAGCTCAAGCAGCAGGAACTTTATTATTTATGTTTACCAAAGTAATCCTCCCAAAATAACAAGGTCCCTGGCAGCTGTTGAAAAAAGCCATGCTGTTAATTCTAATTGCATTTATCTTCATTTGGCTCCCACTATTTCTAAGTGTCTGGAATCAAGCTTCTCTTTTTGGAAGAATGCCCTGAATCACTAGATCATTGGATAAAAGGTGAGAACCATTCCAGGACCTTTGCCTTTCATTATTGTGTTGAGTTTGATTCAGTGCTCTGGATCAAACAAATGACAATGAAGAATGCCTTGAAGTGGGTAGGCTGCACTGAAATATAGATATGGGAGATCAAACACAGAGAACCTTGATCACTCTGTGTGTGTGTTTACATGTGCATCTGATGTGGGAGCAGTTTACTTGTGAGTAAACTACTCATGAGTAAATGTTTCCAGGCAGGCATTTACACTTGCAGGGAAGTTAGAAGAGATTTGCAGCTAATGGCAGCAAACTGCTCCCACTTCCTGAGACACTGAAATAGGCTCCTGCCACTCCCAGGGGGAGCTGGAGGCTCTGGCAGCCAGAGACCATTTTTAAAAGCCAGCCCCACTCCCTGTGTTTCTGGGTAGGAGCACTGTGCACAGTGTGAGGGCAGCACTCAGCAGCTGTCTTGCTGTAACCTCTGCTCCCCACACCATGGCTACTCTAGCCCCTTCCCCTGGAAGTGATGCTCAGATCCCTGTGCTCCTGCTGCCCACCATGCTGGCCCTGCTGGCCCACTGCTCCAACTGCTGTATGGCCCATGGCTGTCTGGGCCCTGCCATCTCTCCCACCTGCAGTGGCCACCTGTCCAGCCCCACCATGCCATTCCAGGCCCCCCGCTACCATGCATCACTGATGAAGATGTTGAACAGTGCGGGCCCGAGGACCGAGCCCTGCAGAACCCCACTGCCCATGTCCTTCCAGGTTGAGAAGGACCCATCCACTACCACCCTCTGGGTGCGGCCCTCCAGCCAGTTGGCGACCCATTTGACTGTGTGGGTGTTGACACCACAGTCCCCCAGTTTCTTAATGAGAACGGGGTGAGAGACAGTGTCGAAAGCCTTCCGGAAGTCCAAGAAGACTATGTCCACTGCTACCCCTGCATCTAATGATTTGGTGATCTGATCGTAAAAGGCCACCAGGTTGGTCTGACAGGACCTGCCACTGATGAACCCATGTTGGTTGCCCCTAAGCATGCAGTCCCCTGCTGGCCCCTCATAGATGTGTGCCAGAATAATTTTCTCAAACAGCTTGCCTAGGATTGAGGTAAGACTAACTGGCCTGTAGTTTCCCAGGTCCTCCTTCTTCCCCTTTTTGAAGATGGGAACCACATTGGCCCTCTTCCAGTCCTCCGGCACCACACCAGAGCACCACGAGTGCTCGTAAAGCCGTGCCAGGGGTCCTGCAATGACCATTGTGGACCATCGCACTGCCTTCACTGATGTAAATGCTGACTGAGGGGCCAGTGCCCATGATGCTTATGTCTTCAGGAACTCCACCCTGCCAGCCCTGGTGCAGACCAGGCACTTGGCACCAAGGGTGCTGGACCTCCAGCCGGGAACCATGGTGGTCCCACCCCTCCTCACTGGGGACCTCCCTCCCTGCTTCTCCTCTGTTTCATGCAACCCTTCACTGGCCAGCTGGACCACCACTAGGTCCACTTCAAAAGGTGCCTTGACTGGACCCACACCCTGGTGGAGTGTCTCAAAAGACAATGGCATGACACAACTGCCTCAGGTTCACCAAGGCCAACATCCCCAAGGTCATTATTGTAGCCTGTGTGCTGCATAACATCTGCAAGGTCCAGGGGGAGCTGTTTCATGAGACCTGGATGGAGGAGGCACAGTGGGTTGAGGATGCTTGGCAGCAGGAGCATCAGCTGAGGTGACAGAGACAGTGGTGGGCCCCCTCCAAGGCCCAGACAAGCTGAACACCTGCCAGTGTGGGCTAAAACACTGGCTGTGAGAGGCACAGTCTGACCACCTCCTCCTGAACTCCCAGCTGTAGCCTTCCTGGAGCCTCTGCCCCAATTCCGTAGTTTCATAGTTTCATAGATTAAGGGTCGGAAGGGACCTAGTAGATCTTCTAGCCCGACCCCCCGCCAGGGCGGGAGAACAACAAAACCCCAAAACAAGAAACGGGACAGACCCCTTTCCCACAGACCCCTTTCCCCAATGTTCACCCCCGCACCATGCTCACTGCAGAGACCTCTCAGAAAAAAAAAAACATTTCATTGCCCTCACAACAAAGAGATCCCACCTTCCTCTGTCCCTCCTCAACAACAGAGCTCTCCTCAACTCCTTCCTCCCCAGCAACAGAGACTGTCCCTTGTCACTTCCAATAATACATCTCCCCTTCCCCCCTCCATCAACAACAGAGACTGCACCCTCGTTCCCCCAAAACAGAGCCCCTCTACCACCCACCCTACCAATAAAATGCCCTCTTACCTGTGCAAACTATTTACAATATGGTTTGTATGTGTGTACCATCCTGAGCTAGGGGGTGTGAGATGGGTGAGGTGGGGGCACTTAGGGAGTGGATCCCTGGGATAGGCAGCCTGAACCCCAGCCTCTGGCTGTTCCCCCTTGGGTACACACTCTGTAGTGAGCCTGGCTCACCTAGGGGCAATGATGGCCATTGGTCTCTTGGTGTGGGCAGCCCCCTCCCTGGCAGCCAGTGGGCAGGGCCAGCAGGGCTGGTGTGCAGTCCTGATCCCACTGCAGGCAACTTCTTCTCTGTGCCCACATGGAGCCAAGGCAAATAGGAGCTCCTGGCCACTGGAGGCAGCACTAGACCTCTCCCCAGGACCACAAGGGAGCCTGCTGCTGGGCAGTGGGTGGCTGCCAGTTATGCCCAGAACTCCTGCTCCTCCCAGTCCCATCCATGCCTTCTCATGCCAGTCCCATGCTTCCTCATGTCAGTCCCATGCATCCTTGTGGGTCTTGTCCTCTGCCCACCACCTGTCCAGGTGGGCGACCTCCTCCACACACCACACCTGTGTGTTTGCCAGCCTGCCCTCTGAGGATGTCACCAGCTGATCCAGGGGTAGGGTCTTGTCCTAGGTCCTCCTTCTAAAGAGCTGGAGCATCCTCAGGGACTCAGCTGTAGGTGCCAGTGATCCTGATGGTGCATCCTGGCTGCCAACTGCAGCCTCTCTCTGGAATAAAGCTGCAGGGCCTGCAGAACCATGAGAAAGAAGCTATTGTGAAAGTTTGAATTATTTCTGAGATAAGATTCTCTGTACCAGGGGACTGTGTGCTGCTTGGCCTCAGAACATGGGTTGTGCATGCACAGGTTCCCACAGACCATGGCAGGTCAGCTGGGCAGGCCCACACTCAGGAGGCTGTTAGGCAAGCCTCCCATCCCTGACTGCTCCCCAGCGTCTGGCAGGCAGATGGGTGCTGGCTACAGGCAGCCTGCCTCCCCAACACTGTTTCCAGGTCAGGCCAGGCCAGGCCAGGCCAAGGCCAGCTGCAGACTCCCTCCTCCCCTTTATTATTCTGAAAACCAACCTGTCTCCTGTGTTGCTGCCAACCTCCTGGTGCCCAGGCTCAGGGGAAGTGGGGCATGGGCATGGAGCTATGGGGCATAGATGTGGAGGGTAGGTTTCATAGTTTCATAGTTTCTAGGGTCAGAAGGGACCTGAGTAGATCATCTAGTCCAACCCCCTGCCATGGCAGGAAAGAGTACTGGGGTCAAACGACCCCAGCAAGGTGTTCATCTAACCTCCAGATCCTAGCCGCCCTGACTGTGAACTAGCGCCTCCTGATATCTAGCCTAAATCTACCCTCTACCAGCTTGTGACCATTATTCCTTGTCACTCCTGGCAGTGCTCGGGGGAACAGGGACTTCCCCAGTGCCTGCTGATCCCCCCTGACTAGTTTGTAACAGGTGCCCCTCCCCTCACCACGGGGGGCCTTTCTAGGGGGGGTGCCCTGGAACCACCCCCCAAGTACAGCTGCTCTTTGCCCTGAGTGTGTCCATGCTGCATGTGTCCCATGTGCAGTGCAAGGAGTTGTTTGCATGAACCAAGGGGTGCCTGACCCACTATGCCCTGCTGTTTTTGATGGTCATGCTGCCCACCTGGTATAGGGCTACAAGCTTTAACAATGCTACAGGTCAGCCCACACTGCCCTGCAACCTCTGTTGCCACCTGTCTACCTGTGTTACCTGCCCCTGCCTCCCACATCACTGCCACCATCGAGGAGTTCCTCAGCATGTGAGAGTCCTGTGACAGCTCAGCTGTGGAGGCACAGGCTGGTGAATAGTTTTGCACTATCATCTTCCTCCCTGTGTGTTGTGCAGGGGGAAACCCAGGGGCCAGGGGAGTGAAGCTGGGTTGGGTAGGGAGTGGGGTAGAGGCAGGCACCAAGGGCCAGGGCTGGGGTAGGAAGAGCCCTTCTCCCAATGTGGGGCTTATCATGTGGGAAGGGATGGTGTGCCTACTGGCTCTGGTCAGTCCAGGATGCTGGCAACAGCGAGCAGCTCCTGGTGGACTTACTGGTCAAAGGGGCTTGGCATGTGGGTGCCTGGGCAAAGCCCCCTGCCCCACCTCAGGGCAGGGCTGATGCTGCTGGAAGCCCAAAGTGACATGGCCAGCTGTGTTTTGTGGCTGGGGTTGAGGTTGCAGAGCTTTTGGGACAGGTGCTCACCCGAGCTCCCCTAGCTGCTGGTGGAGGCTGGGGTGGGAAGCTCTTTGGGAAGGGCTGCTGGCACCCCAAGGGGCCTTTCCCTGGTGGCACATCACCATGGGTGCCAGGCCAGAGTTGGGGCTCGGGC
>NW_017729034.1:47728934-47730047 GCF_001723915.1 Gavialis gangeticus | reverse complement strand
GGGGAAGCCCAGGGGCCAGGGGAGTGAAGCTGGGTTGGGTAGGGAGTGGGGTAGAGGCAGGCACCAAGGGCCAGGGCTGGGGTAGGAAGAGCCCTTCTCCCAATGTGGGGCTTATCATGTGGGAAGGGATGGTGTGCCTACTGGCTCTGGTCAGTCCAGGATGCTGGCAACAGCGAGCAGCTCCTGGTGGACTTACTGGTCAAAGGGGCTTGGCATGTGGGTGCCTGGGCAAAGCCCCCTGCCCCACCTCAGGGCAGGGCTGATGCTGCTGGAAGCCCAAAGTGACATGGCCAGCTGTGTTTTGTGGCTGGGGTTGAGGTTGCAGAGCTTTTGGGACAGGTGCTCACCCGAGCTCCCCTAGCTGCTGGTGGAGGCTGGGGTGGGAAGCTCTTTGGGAAGGGCTGCTGGCACCCCAAGGGGCCTTTCCCTGGTGGCACATCACCATGGGTGCCAGGCCAGAGTTGGGGCTCGGGCAGGCCACCCATGCTACTGGTTGCATGGCTGCAACCTGGGTCCCAGGGCACGAGAATGGCATCCAGTTGTTGCTTAAAGGACATGGAGTTGTGGGCACTCCCCAGCTGATGGTTGTGGTCAGTGATGGTAACCCACTATGCCCACAAATACTTCACCTTTATGCAGCACTGGCATGCTGACTGGTTGTGCCCATGCTCCTGCATCCACCTAGAGAGCCCCTCATACACATGGGCATTGGAGCACCTGCCCCACATGAACTGCTGCAGCAACTCTGCCTCACCCCACAGTGCCACAGATCACCAATCTCCTCCTGTGACCAGTTGGGGTCCCCAGAGGCTGCAAGTGGCATTTGCAGTGAGGCCATTGGGGCTCCTGTGCGAGGTCTCTGGGCTGCCACACAGCTATCCCACTGGTGCTCAGCCTGGGCAGTTGTCTGCAGCACCCAGCACAAGAGGCACGGCAAGGGACTAGCAGCCATGTGGTGATGCAAACCACACAGCACCTTCAGGCTCCAGGCAGGCTGCAGGGGATTGGCTGAGGCCAGCTGGAGCTGGTCCCAGTGTCCAGGAGCTGGCTGCAGCTGGGCCCAGGTGCTGGCAGGTCTTGCAGGAGCCTGGAGCACCCCACAGACCTGGAAGG
>NW_017729034.1:47711098-47723934 GCF_001723915.1 Gavialis gangeticus | reverse complement strand
TGTGTGAGGTCTCTGGGCTGCCACACAGCTATCCCACTGGTGCTCAGCCTGGGCAGTTGTCTGCAGCACCCAGCACAAGAGGCACGGCAAGGGACTAGCAGCCATGTGGTGATGCAAACCACACAGCACCTTCAGGCTCCAGGCAGGCTGCAGGGGATTGGCTGAGGCCAGCTGGAGCTGGTCCCAGTGTCCAGGAGCTGGCTGCAGCTGGGCCCAGGTGCTGGCAGGTCTTGCAGGAGCCTGGAGCACCCCACAGACCTGGAAGGTGCAGCCTTGGCCACCATGTGCAGGGGCAGCAGTGGCCAGCAGTCATCCAAGACTCCCTGGGCTTGTGCCCCAGGGCTCAAACTGGCTGCAGGCTCTTAAGGGGCTGAGGCTTCCATGGAGCCAGCCAAGCCCTGAGGCAGGAGAGGCTCCTGGCCCCAGGGCCCTGGGGCTAGTCTGAGGCTAGCCCCTAGTAGCAGGGCTGACCAGGAACAAATTTGCTCCCATTTGATGTCTATGCAGTAATTATTCATGAGTAAAATTGCTACTTGCATTTGCAGGTACCAAATTTACTCATGAGTAGCAAAGTTTACTGCTCCATAAGCATATTGACATATAGACATGCACACTTACTGTGTCATAAACTTCGCTACTGTACAGTAAAGTAATCTCATGTAGACACCCAGTATTTGGTATATTTTTGGGAAAGGACACCCTCCATGCTTCTGGAAAGACTGGGCTATGTTTTGTTTACATCTAAAATACTTTATAACTCATGAACTTCAGTCTTTGCTGCTGCTCCAGGTAGAAGAGATCTTTTTATTTTTTAGCCACCAAGAAACTTCATAAATCATTTTTTCCTCACTGCCACAGAGATAAGTAGAAGTGTTGTGAGAGGCCAGTCACTCAGGTGTTACGCAGGCCCTGTCAAAAAAGAAGCTGAGCAACTCATTCTCTGGGGCACATTGATAAGATACAGAATGCAAACTCTGATCCTGTAGGGTGCTAACATAGCATAACAGAGCTTAAGGTTAGTGATTTCTTTGGCTCTGAAATAAGTTATTTAGGCAATAATTCTTACTTTATTTATGTTAAAGTTTATGAAGAGCTTTCTGAAATATGTTCCAATGAATACTGGTAGAGAACAGAATCTGGTAGTAAAACCAACAATTCCTCCAAGATTTTTTTTCAAAAACAAAACACAGCATAAAATAAGCAATAAAAATGTGAAGTTTTCACCTCGTGACAGTGTCCTGGATAGTTTCTATGGTATCGTTAAATGACTTCTAAAGCCATCATAAATATATACCCTTGAGTTTTGATTGAGCTTTCCAGGTATAATCTACAAAAGGACTGATAAGTACTGGGCTTTCAAGAACTGTTTTGATACCTTGAGAATTGCAAGGATGGATGCATAGACAGAGCTCCTGCAAGGTGAGGAATACCCACACTTCCCACAGAGAACTGCTTTCCTTAATTGATGTGATGGCAAAAAGAGAGTTGTAGGGCAGTCAGAGGCAGGAATGGGGGAATCAGGGAAAAGCTGAGGAAGGCTTCAGATCCAGCAGCAACACTTCCCTCCTTTCTGCAGTTCCAGAACCTCAACCCCGGATGCACAAGCTGCTCTTCCTCATGCAGCAAAGAGAAAGGATGAAAGATGAAAGGTGGGGAAATGTTGCAGATGTGGTCTGTGAAGAAGTCAGAGAAAGGGAAGGCAAGGAGCTAGAAACATGTTCCATCATATGCAGAAGCATAATCCTGGGACTACTGCTACAGCTGGAGCACTGGGCATTGAAAAAGTCAAGACAAGGATGGTACTTCCTTTAATGTGAGGGTAAATGGAGTTTCCATATAGACAGTGGGTGAGAGGCATGCATTTCTGTTAGCATTAAAGTTTAATTTCAGGTGAAAGTTATCATATGCATTGGCAGATGAGTAGATGAGTGTAAAAAACAACAAAAGCAACAACAAAAACATAGCCAAATGAAATTCGTTAAAAAAATCTCAGTTGTGGGGAGTATGACTCATGACTTGTGATCTTTTGAATTTGGTGTTGTGGTAGGTGGGTCAATAGGAAGAGGAATGTTCAACTGTGAAATGGCTAATTTTTCCAGTACTGCTACTTCTTCCCTTCATCTGGGAACCATATATCTATGCATTTCACACTGCTCACTATGTTGGGTGCTCTTTTGTGGATGTTAGCAGAGAGAATAAAGTACTACTTTACTTAAAGGCTCATCCCTCTTTTCAGTTTGGCTGCTGTGTGGATCCAGAACTTGATAGATTTGTGCTAAAAAACAATAAGGCTTGGCAGCTGTCACTTAATTTCTGAACAGGAAGTTTATCTACTCTAAAGAGCATATTGTAGCAGGAGGCTTGGTGCTTCTGCTACTTTAGGAGAAAGACTGCAGGTACGGCAGGGGCTAATTAGCGAGTTACTTGACCAGAAAGAGCGCAGGTTTGAGGCATAGAAGCCCAGGGCCTGAATTAGTCAGGCACTCTAGTCCTGAGGGCCATGGAGAGAGGAGCACCTGGACAACAGGGCTATATCAGGGCTCCTGGTTAATGTCGGAACTGGGGTAAGAAACTCTGGAAGTCTGTGGAAAAGACTAAGAGGGAGTAAGCGGGTCCAAGCTGGCCCAGGGAGAGAGGGGCCAGAGGGCCTAGTGAGAGAGAATGGATAGCCAGAGGACCTGAGTTAGGAACAGGATACCTATAGATCTTAATAGACTAGGTGTGGGGCCAGGGCTCAGGAAGGCCCAAAGACCAAAAAGGACCACAACAGGAGACTGAGGGGACCAAAGTGCCCATAACCTAGACTGGGGCTGGTGTAAGAATGAACAGATCCAGGAACCCATAGCTAGTAGGGGCAGTTATGATTTGATTAACATGTGTGACATTTGTAAGACATGGATACTGAGGAGGATGAAGCCCATGTAATTAGCTCTTAAGGCAATGAGCACAGCCTCCCTTTTCTAAAAGATAAACACATCAAGGTGTGGCAGGAAAGGGGAAGGGGAGATTGCCTTGACAGAGTGAAGCTGATAAGGTCTGAGAGGCTTCCAGGGGCCTTGTGGTCACTCCTGGAGTAGGACTCTTGTTACAGATATTTTCACAGCACTGTTAAGCTAGGTGACTGTCACCCAATTGTAAGCACTGGGTTACAGTTGTAAGTACTGGGTTAACTTATCCCAAATACAAGCATACTTATAGAGCATTGCCTGAAAACCCTACCCTTTTTCTTGTACCCTTGCTATTTCTCCATTCACTTTTGTGAGTCTTCGTACATTTCTGAAATATTGTAATATAACCTCATGAGAACTAGTGATTAAAATTAATGTAGAGAAGAAATTGATGATTGTCATCAACAACGATGGACAATCACTACAAGAATCACATGAGACTTTGTACGGATGTGCTGTAGTATTCTTTCCCAGTCACTTATGTGAAATGTTGTGGAAAAGGCAGTGGAAGACAATGAGCGCTTATGTACTGTATTTTTAACCTTGCAGCCATCCTGCAGTTTTAGTCCAAGTAGCCCAGCATCTAAGCTCTTATCCATACCTCCTGCCAATTAGGCTAAACCTGAGTTTCAAGGCTTTTCCGCACATCATATAGATTTTTCGGCATGCTGTCCACAAGAATGCTATTCTAATGAAACAGAAACATCTGGTTAGCTTACAAATCTACTCAGACACTTTAGCACCTTTCTCTGAAGGTTAAGAATAGTTAAGCAATGTAGTACCACTGGTAAACATTACTAATTCACAGTAATGGCTGGCTTAATAAATCACAGGCAAGTGATATTAAAAATGTTAAAAAGGTCAATTTGTAATTCTTACACTACAAATTTCCTTATTTCTCAAAGTTAATCAAAGATAAATCAACTCAGGTTGTAAAACATGAAGTCTCCAAACTTATATTTAAACGATATACAAAAAGATCAAGACACAATTTTCTTATTTAAAATAATGACAAGCTTGTAAAGGTTAAAGGCAAAGATGTTTTTACAATTTTCAGTGTCACTGTGTAGTTTCATGTCTCTCTAGAATTCAGCTTTATAGCTATGAGGCACTGTCTCCTATTGCCTGTAGCTGAATTTCATATTTTTATTCATCTCAGTTCTGTGGTGCCTGACTAAATAAAGTGATTAATCCCCGAATGCTGTTATTGTATCCATGAAACTGTTGAGATGTGTATTCTCAGTCCAGTATTTCCTTTTAAATGGTACTTTTGAAGGGAAAAGACTTGAGGAAAAAGCAATATTTTTCTTGGTAATGGCATAGCATAGTATATAAATATAGTTTTAAAACAACCATACTCTGATAAATTTAGGATGCAAATATACAAGAACAGAGCTAAAGTAGGGTTGCTATGGTAACTATCATACATACATATTCTCCAGTAAGCCAAACTGGTCTAATTCAGTCTTGGTGTTAGTAGTTGCACATAGTTTGTTTCCCATGTGCAGCGACCTTGATAGATACTGTGAGTATCTCCCCACTTCCTGGGATGGGCCCCCAAACTTGCCTGCCATGACTTGGTGGAAATGTAACTGAAAGGAGGGGTTCAGTCGATTTCTTGCCCCGGGCCTGGAGATGGGGATACTCACTGCCTTGTCACGGTTGGTTCTTGGGCTCATCCTCCCCTATACTCCATCCACTCGCCAACCATCGGAATTGTCATGCCACTGTGCCAACCTGTGGTCCTGGCTTCTTATATCCAGCCGATGGACCCTAGCCTCCTCAGCCTCCACTCAAAATGCAGGCTTGTGGTCGCACCTTACCCTTCACTCCTGATCCTTGTCCTCGCTCAGCCCCCGCGCTGGACCTGTGCCTCCACAGGCTCGGGGTTTAGTAAGCCCTGCCCATGTCTGGGGGTGGTGACCAGCCCCAAGCCTGTTCCTGTGGAGTCTAGGTTTGAGGAGTCTTGCCTGGCTCCCAGCTACTGCCCTTGCCCACTCTCGGCAGGGTAAATTTATGTGGGGGTTCTGCTCAGCTGGGTCGCACCCTGGCGAGCTTGGCATCTCACCTCCTGCCTCTCCCCCTGCACCCAGCTTCTGCCCGTGTTCTTAAATCTGCTGCAGTGGTGGTCATGGCTGTTGTCATCAGCCGGCCACCACTGAGCTTGATTGACAGATGCTTGAAAAGCATCTGGGTAAGTGACTGATAATTGCTAGAGAAAGAAGATATTCAGGACTTGAATGAGAATAAAATCATATAGAATCATAGAAAATTAGGGTTGAAGAGACCTGAGGAGGTCATCTAGTCCAACACCCTGCTCAAAGCAGGACCTTCTCCACTAGATGATCCCAGAAAAGGCTTTGTCTAGTTGTAAATTAAAAACCTCCAAGGATGGAGAGTCTACTACCTCTCTGAGTAACTTGTTCCTGTGTTTTACTACCCTCCTAGTGAGCAAATCATTCCTATTGTCTAACCTAAGCTTCCCTTGCTGCAACTTAAGATTATTGCTCTTTGTTCTGTCATGTTACCTCTGAGAACAGTCTAGATCCATCTTCTTTTGAACCCCCCTTCAGGTAGTTGAAGGCTGCTATTAAATCCCCTCTCAGACTTCTCTTCTTTAGACTAAATGAGCCCAGTTTCCTCAGCATCTCCTCAGAAGTCATGTGCTCCAGTTCTCTTACCAGTTTTGTTGCCCTTCACTCGACTCTCTCCAATTTGCCCACATCTTTTCTGTGGTGGGGGGCCCAAAACTGAACATACTACTCCAGATGTGCCTTTCCCAGTACTAAATAAAAGGGAACATTCACTTCCGTTGACCTTCTGGCAACACTCATACCAATGCAGCCCAGAATGTCTTTAACCTTCTTGGCAACAAGGACACATTACTGGCTCATAGTCAGCTTATTGTCCACTCCCCCTCCCACCCCCCATCCTTTTCTGTAGAGCTGCTGCCCAGCCAGTCAGCCCCCAGCCTTTACTGGTTGTCAGAACCAAATTTGAATGAGGTGCTGGATAACACAGTGTTAAGCACAGACATGCGCTGACAAGTAAGTGGAAAATCCCCAGAGGGCTAGTGAGCATGCCCAGCACATGCCCCATGTTCAGCCCCACACTTGTCCATCATAAAAGTTCACTGGGGTAATCTGACTTGGCACCATGCGCATGCCTGGACATGCACCAGAAGGGACTAGAACTTTCCAAAAGGGGAGCTATCTGATTGGCCACCTAAAACATGCTTAAGACCAGTAAGTTTCTGCCCACAGCAAAGACCAGCCCAGAGAGAGAGAGAGAGATCACCTGAGAACTTCAACCAGGAGACTCTCAGAGACCAGAAACCTGCTAAGGTCTAGGGCTGGTTCACAGGCCGGCCACCTGTGGACCCTGTCTCTCCGCCACCGCTATTCCTGGCGTACCCTGTCCCTGCATGCTCGCTTTCGTCAGCTGTCGCTCTACTGGTTCCACTCTACTGGTTCCGTTCTACTGGTTCTGATCTACTTTGTTTTGTTTATTAGTTCAGTCAGTCAGTCATTATTTCAACTTAGGGTTCAATTACTCGTTTTGTAACAACAGCTTGCATCTGTGACCTATGCTCCCAAAAAGGCGTAAGTAATAAAACTGCATTGCAACCACCAAGCATCTGTGCCGTCTCTGCCCCGCTAGCCCCCGCCTGTTCGTCCGAGCTCGTTGCCGTTAGACTGCCACTCAGGACCGCTGACCGCTGCACTGGTAAATAGGATTGTTCCATCCTAAGTGTAGGACTTTGCACCTGTTCTAATTTAACCTCCTGTGATTATTTTTGGCCCAGTCCTCCGATTTGTTGAGGTCTGTCTGACTCCTGACTCAACTCTCCATCACATATACTACTTCCCACAGCTTGACATTGCATGAAAACTTAGTGTTTGCCCTTTTCCAAACATCCAGGACCTCTCCCAATTACTGTGAGTTTTTAAAAATGATGGCCAGTGGTTCTGCAATCACATCAGCCAACTCCCTCATAACCCTTGGGTGCATTCCACTCAGCCCTATGATCTTCTTTATGTCCAGCTTTTCTAAATAGTCCCTAACCTGTTCTTTCACCACTGTTGGCTGCTCACCTCCTCCCCAAGCTGCCCTGACAAGTGCAGTAGTCTTGGAGCTGACCTTGTCTATGAAGACTGAAGTGAAGAAGGCATTGAGTATTTCAGCCTTTTATGCATCCTCTTTCACTAACTTGCCTCCCCCATTCAGTAATGTACCCACATTTTCCCTGATCTACCTCTTATTACTGACATGCTTTTAGAAACCCTTCTTGTTACCTTTCACATCCCTTGATATGTGTAACTCCAGTTGCACTTTGGTCTTCCTGATTTCATCCCAAGCAATACACTTATACTCTTCCCTAGTTGTTTGTCCAAGTTTCCACTTCTAATAAGCTTCCTTTTAGTGATCTAGTTTACTGAAGATTCCCCTGTTAAGCTAGCTTGTCTTCTGCCATACACGCTAGTCTTCCTGCACATTGGGATGGTTTATTCCTGCACTCTCAGTAAGGCTTTTTTAAATTACAGCCATCTTTCCTGGATTGCTTTCCCCCTCAGACTGGCTTCCCATAAGAACCTGCCCATGAGTTCCCTAAGCAAGTCAAAGTCTGCTTTTCTAAAATGCAAGGTCCTTACTCTGCTGCTCCCCATCCTTCCTTTCCTCAGGATCCTGAATTCAATTATCTCATGTTCACTGCTGCCCAAGTCACCATCCACTACATTCCCCATCAATTCTTACCTGTTTGTGAGCATCAGGTCAAGAAGAACACAGCTACTAGTTGGCCACTCCAGCATTTGCATCAGGAAGTTGTCCCCAACACTCTCCAAAAACTTCCTGGATTGCCGGTGCACTGCTATATTGCCCTCCCAGCAGATGGCAAAGGGATTGAAGTCCCCATGAGATCCAGGGCCTGTGTTTGTGAAACTTTCAGTAGTTCTTTGAAGAAAGCCTCGTCCACTACTCCCTCCTGGCCCAGTGATCTATAGGAGACTCCCTCCATAACATCACCCTTGTTGCTCTCTCCTCTGACACTAACCCAGGCACTTTTGACAGGCCTATCTCTAGTTTCATACTGGTACTCTGAGCAATCATATGATACTTTTACATAAAGTGCAACTCCTCCCCCTCTTCTCCACTGGCTGTCCTTCCTGAACAGTTTGTACCCATCCATGACAATGCTTCAGTCATGCGAGCTCCCACCAAGTCTCTGTTATCCAACCACATCATAGTTCCATGACTGTGCAAGGACTTCCAGTTTTTCCTGCTTGTTTCCCAGGCTCTGTGCATTTTTGTATATGCACGTGAGGTAACTAGTTGATTTCCCTGATTTCTCAGAAAAAGTGAGAACACCTCCTCCGATGCCCCCTCCTACTTGCTCTTCCTCCTGGTCACCTACATCTCTGCTTACCTTAGGGCTTTGGTCTCCATCCCCTGGTGAACCTATTTTAAAGCCTTCCTCACTAAGTTAGAAAACCTGTCTGTGAACATGCTCTTCTCTCTCTTTGTCAAGTGGATCCTATCTTTTCCTAGCAATCTGTCTTGGAACATCATCCCTTGGTCAATAAAGGTAAAGGCCTGCTGGCAACACCACCTGTGCAGCCAGGCATTGATCTGGAGGATGCATGAACCTACTTATGTTTTTTTATCTTCTGGTTTTTTGTGTACTCAAACAAGGTGAAACATAATCACACTTAAGTGGCTCAGTCTATTAATATGCTTAATAGGTGGAGTAGAAAGTGGCTTGAAGCCCCTTGTTTATTAATATTGATTCTGACAATAGCTTGAAAAAGTCACTTACTTTCCATATGTTTTTCTCCAGATCTATATAATGCAGATCACATTTTACTTGCATTTAAAGACATCCAGATATAAAATACGACAAAACTGCCAAGTGATGTTGTTATAGCTAACATTCAGACCTCTGATTATTTGATGTTTTCCAACCAGGTAATCGAAGGTACAACAGAAAACTGATACATATACATACTTGATAGAAGTGTACATACACATACACATACCCCTCCTCTCTGCTGTTTTTCACTATTCTGTGCCTAGATCCTTGAGATCAGAGACCTGAGTAAGAATGTCTTGCATTTGAAAGCTTGTCTGACTTGATCCCAAGTATGCAGTTGGTTCAATAAAAGGTATTACCCAAGAAATCCTTGACTCATACATAATTTATAGGCCATTATGGCCACATCACTTTTATACTACCATAAGTATATGGAGATCTTCACACAGAAACTACACAAAGGACACATCTATATGTGCAATTAGCATGCATGAATAAACTCCAGTGCAGTTCACACCAGAGTTTATCCCACATAAGAGTTAATTAGTTTACTGCAGCCTAATAGTGTTTACTGCAGAGCTAATTAATCAACTCCACACTAAAGCATACATTCTCTAATGCATAATGAAGTTGGGTAAATAATTGAACCATTCTCAAATTTTAGCAATGGGGAACCAGTTCACAATTCTGTGTGAAGTGCTGTGGCTGTGACAATAGCAAGTGGGACGAACATTCTGCCTTGCCTTGCAATGGACAAATGTTGGGTAGTGCTTGTACCCATTATTTGGAGGTCTTGGTATGGGGTGATCTGTGGCTGGGGGCGTTTTTACTTTTATGTTGTTTTCTATTAAACATAATTGCTTTTGAATTTCATTGAACCCATTTAACCAAAGTTTTAAGTGCACTTGTCTTAGTTAAGGTGGCTGGGTGGGGGAAAATGCTTGACCCACATTTCTGGGTCCACATGGGCTGAGGGCTAATGGAGGTGTATAGGCAAGTATGAAGTGAAGACACAGATATTGTTAGATAGCTTTTATTGAATAAACTATACAAAGGCTGTCATGGATATAAAGTGCCAAGAAAGAAAAAAAAAAGGAAGGCAGTAGAATTCTAGGTGGGTACAAAAATGGTCAGTTGCAGCAATTTTGAGGGAAAGATTTAGGTGCAATTTAATGTAGCCTGCCTGGAGAACCAACCAGTCCACGTCATGGAATGCTTTCACAGAATATTTACAATGAAACTCTTCACAAGCATAGCTGATTTTCCAGGAACACTTTTGAATCATTCTAGGCAGCTTTAAACTCATTTAAAAGGTCTGTATGTCTGTCTGCTTCAGGTTTAAATTACATTGAAATTAATCAAGGTTTTATATGTGTCCAAGCCCAAATGAAAAACAATACATCAATATTCACATTTGAAAAAGTTATTTTGTATTGCCTGTGTTGGTGATTGGATCAGGGAAAATGTCCTGTTTTGTTGCATAGCATAATTACTATTCATTGACCAGATAGGGTAGGATTTTTAAAAGTGTCTAAGTGATTTAGGACATATGTGAAGCTTTGGTTATAAAATTAAAACTGATATTTTACTTTTCAAATTCTGAAAAAAAGAAGAATAGGAAATGATATTTGGACTTTCTCTTATCTTCATTGCTACAGTCTTGGAATAGAAATATAAGGCAACATCTGAGACAAGGATGCTCCTACCTGCCAAAGATCCAGCCCCCAGCAGTTAAACATGAGTTGCTTATGCCTAGACACCAGACCATACTTATACTGTCCCTACCAGAAGTAGTTCAGCAAAAAGCTAATGTATTTCAGATATGCCAAGAAATGACTGCCAAGAAAGCCAGTGAGATGTTAACTAGTAGATTATCTGTTTAGGCTTCAATTCAATTCCATCTTTGCAAAGCTCCCACTGCAGTCTGAGGGATGTCTGCCTGAGATAAGTATCACAGAATTAAGCATCTATTCCACGATCAGCTCTAAGCTTCAGGGACTTTTTGAATCTATCACAATGGAACCATTGCCTAATTTGTGAAATGTGCATGGAAGTCTTGTAATTTGTTATCATGCAAAACAGCTAATATAAACAAGTTTTCTACATTAGTTGCATATCTTATTTTCTATTAATCTGTATACTGAAACTAATACATAGGTTATAATCTCTTTCAATCTCAAACACTATTTTTAAAATTCCTTAGTAAAACATAAAAAACACACAGGATATTGGCAGAAGTGAGAGTTGGATGAAGTTGTTATCTCTTTCAAGACTTCAAAAAAAGACAACTTTCCCTTTTTGAGAAATCTTCTAGGGTCTAACACAATATCATCTAGCAACCAAAGATATTAATTATTTTAATTGGTGTGACAAATCCTATAATTGTGATGATAGTTGGCCAGTACAACTCTCTTAAAATTGCTGGTGTAGGGTTTGCATTATATGATTTAAGCTAAGTTCACTTTCAGAAACTTTGATTTTTTCTTTTAGCTTCAAGTTCAGCTTGAAAGAAAACATTTTAACCTGGGACTTAAAAGAAACAATAAAACATTGTGGGCTTTGCTGAATTTAGCAGACTTCAGAATAGGTAGGGACCTGCAAGCATTAGTGATGGTTTTGTTTAACCAAGAAGGTCTGCTGATTCTTAAAAGGGGAAGCAGCACATTGCAACTGACAGGGCACAAGAGTGGGATTAGGGAGATTTGATAGGAGACTAGATGAACTTCAGCAATCCCTGGTCGTAGGATTGATTCTGCCAAGGGGCTGGACTAGATGACTTTGTGAGGTCCTTCCCAGCCCTACTTTCCTATGCTACTATAACTTGGGTCCTGATCCTTGGGTACAGCTGAGGAATACTTGGTGCAAGAAGGGAGTTGAAAAAGTGCTTTTAAAGCTGTCCAAGCCAGTTCTCAATGTACATAAGAGCTGTTAATGGCTCCTTGTGGTTGCTGTTAAAGTTAAGAATCAGTTAAATATGGGATGGGCTTTGGCAGTGCTCTCTGTGCCAGTAGAAATCAATGGAAGTTAGTGAAGTATGATACATTTAGAAGTGTTTATTGTATTTTAATTAGAATGTTTTGTCTGGCTTTTAATAAGAACAGTTGAAAGACTAAACCCAGATATAGAATGAGAAAATATTGCCAGCCAAGAAAAGTCTACAATTCAATTGCATTTAAACCAAATCTGAAACTTGTAGTTAACCAGAGATTGGTTGCTTACCTGGGTAATTATATAGAACTGTTATGTGCCTTCAAAAGATCCTGTTGACGTGGGATCTATTTCCACACAAATTCTAATGTATAGGTGTCATTCAGTAAAATTAGATGAGATCTATTCAATCACTTCTCACTTAATCTCTTTTCCTTTCTTTTGTAGCCAGATAATCCAATAGTTCATGGTATCTATCATGTTTCATTGGCTTATATCAATGTTTTCTTGCATTCCTAGCATTCTGGTTCACATACCTTTACTTTTATGCAACTTGCATTGGTATAAAGAATTTTTTGAAGTGGCGATGTGTAGGGGGTGCACGAGGGTGCACCCCTCCCCCCCGAGAGTGCTGGTGCCCCCTGAGAGTGAGCGCTCTCAGCTTAGGCAATGGGCAGGGGGAGGCAATGGGCAGGTGAAGAGCTGGTGTTCCTTCCACCAAGAAGTGCCGCTGGCACTTCTGGGTGTGCTGCTGGCACATCTGGGATTGGTGTCTGGCCACGGGAGGATGCCCCTGGGTCAGCAGTTGGCAATGGGGGGGACTCCCCCTGCTGCTGACACCGCTGCTGCTGCCTGTGGATAGTCCCTGCTTGACTGCCTGCACTGTCGACACCTGCATCGCTGCCAGCTAGCAGCTGCTGTGCCCCCACCAACCTTAGGAGGCACACATCACCTATGGTTTTTAGATCTTTGTTTGTTTGTTTGTTTTTGGCTATATGCTGGTTTTAACTTAGTCTGATGTCCTTTTTTCTGCAATGTACCTGTTTTAATATATTGCTTTTCCAAGTCCACATAATTCTGGGATTCATGTATACCTTTGAATTATTGGCACCCAGAGGTGCAGAGTATGTGGAAGCCTGAGGGCTCTGACC
>NW_017729034.1:47703879-47706098 GCF_001723915.1 Gavialis gangeticus | reverse complement strand
AGGCACACATCACCTATGGTTTTTAGATCTTTGTTTGTTTGTTTGTTTTTGGCTATATGCTGGTTTTAACTTAGTCTGATGTCCTTTTTTCTGCAATGTACCTGTTTTAATATATTGCTTTTCCAAGTCCACATAATTCTGGGATTCATGTATACCTTTGAATTATTGGCACCCAGAGGTGCAGAGTATGTGGAAGCCTGAGGGCTCTGACCTCCCCCAGGAAGAAGGCTATTACCTGAAATGAGTAAAACTTTCCATATGTCCATCAACTTAGTCCTCCAACCTCAGCAAAAATAACAGCTGGTGCCTATATTGGCACCTATAGCAAATGACTTTGGTCTATTGATACTACCACTTATACTACTGTGTTTATTGAATTATTTAATGATTATTGAGCTACAGCATAAAAAACTACATTTTATCTTGGCAAATTAGATAATTACTTGCTAGTGATAACACAGACAATCATGAATGCATAATCATAGAAACCATAGAGAAGTAAGGCTGGAAGTCTCAGGATGTCATCTAGTCCAACCAGCAGGAATGGTCCTACGTCCCCTGCAGAGATCAAACCTGCAACCTTGGCATTATTAGCACCAGATTCTAACCAGCTGATCAATAATGATCACTTTCAAGTAGAAATGCATGAATATGTTGGATAAATCTAAGTCAAGGTAAAATATTAGGGCTGTGTGAAGCTTTGGTCGCTGATTCGATTTGATGGAGATTCGACCCTATGCAGTGGCTGAATGTCCGAATCTGAATGAATGGGGTACTAAATAAGGATTTAGATAGTTAAAAATGTCTTTCCTCTACTCTAAATATTCCCTGTATCAGTGCCCAGCCTATTTCAAATGGGTAGAAAAGTGATTTGGGGGGGGGAAATGAGGAAGCAGCAATGTCAAATAGACATAAAGTGAGAAAAGCTAATGTCAAATAGACATGGAATGAAAAAGTCTTCCCAGGTTTCTACCCTGCAAAACACCAAGTTCCAGCTGCTAACTATCAAGCTCCCTTAGATGCCTCATTCTCTCTACACGGGCATCCTCTTCCTTTGATTATCCTTTATCTCCTTCAGTAACCACCCATTCACTTTATCTCTTTCTTTTGTTTCTATGAGTTTCATGGGGCATCTTCTTATTTCTCACTGATGTTCTGGGAAACCCCCGAGAGAAAAAGTGGTGAGTCAGGGGGGAAATCTCCTATATGGATCTATAGAAATTCTTATTTATGATTATTAAACTAGATTTAATATCTACACTAAATATGTAGTTGATTCTCACTGGTGCTTGCTACCTGAATAGAAGCCTGCAGTGAGGAGACACATCATATACCTACCCCTCTGAGTCAATTTTATATTGCTTACTGACACCAGCCCCCTTCAGTCAGAAGAGTAGATAAGCAGAAGTGGAACAATCGAGTCCAGGAATGATTGTATGTTCTCTTTTTTCTGGATGTTGCTGTCTAATAAATCTTTGCTTTGAAGGTAGAGTTTTCTAAAAAGGACAGTGGGGCCCAATATCTCAAAACAATCTGTATCCTTTAGGGTAAGAGTTCAGATGAATGAAGTGAATTCTAATGCCATTTCTGCCATGTCCTGATCATAATTATCTTCCAGACTCAGAGATGAGACAGTAGACTTCATATTCAGAATACAAGTCCTATGAAATGAACGTAACTGAGTAGAACCTTTATCTCTGTCAGCCTTGTCTTCCTGTTGTAGCATAAAAACTATAGCAAAATACCTAGGCTTCATGCTCAATGATAATAATGGTAAAAAATATGAGAAATGTTTGTAGATGAAAGGTTATACAAAATATTATAGTACAAAATATGTTCGATCCATACTATCACATAAAATTCATTGAGTTTTATGTGATAGTATGGATTGTTGGTAGAAACTGGAAGAAGACCATAATCTTTTTTTTTCCCTCCAGCTCAGTGGAAACATTTACTGCTCTGTAACTGAAATTACTATGGAGTACAGGCACGCAGCTACACGTACGGTCCCATACTGCTTAGTAAATATGGTGACTTCGGTCGACTTGGGCATAAATGTGATACCTGCATCATGAAGGTATCAAATGTATACCCAATTAGTTACTGCACAGTAATGCATGTTGTAGACACCTGGCTGTGCAGTAACACTTTGTGTGTGGACTGATTTGGGACTAACTTTAGTCCCAAGTCAGTCCATACACAGTGTTAATGCGCTTTAA
>NW_017729034.1:47682017-47698879 GCF_001723915.1 Gavialis gangeticus | reverse complement strand
ACACGTATGGTCCCATACTGCTTAGTAAATATGGTGACTTCGGTCGACTTGGGCATAAATGTGATACCTGCATCATGAAGGTATCAAATGTATACCCAATTAGTTACTGCACAGTAATGCATGTTGTAGACACCTGGCTGTGCAGTAACACTTTGTGTGTGGACTGATTTGGGACTAACTTTAGTCCCAAGTCAGTCCATACACAGTGTTAATGCGCTTTAATGCCTGCACATGCAGACACTGGGCTATTGCCCCTTACTGCGCAGTCATTTAAGCTGGCATAAATGCACACGTAGACATGCCCAGTATGTAGCAGGCTACGGTAATGAGCATGGATAGAAAAAATTATGCTTTAACACTTTATGACCAACATCTCTGTCTCACCTGTAAATTCTGGAGTGTTGCCATGGAGAATCTTTCCCATAGATAATGTTAAGCAAGGGAGTTGTGAGTATGTTCTTATATGGAAAGCAAAAAGAAATAAATTCCACAAATATCAACTAAAATTAAGTGTATTAAGGGTTCTAAAATGTAAAAAAATCATTCATGAACTTAGACCAAACAATTATAGCAGTACTGAACTGCTAATATCAAATGTGATTTAATGCAAACAGACCCAAAAGGCCCAAAGAATTAGATATCTGTGCCTCAGAACTGGGCTCAGTAATTCATCTACCTTGCCAAATAACTTAAGAATAGAGTTAGAACTCTGATAATTTAAGAAAACATTTTCTTGAAGGAAAAAATAACCATCTGAAATTAATTAGAGCACCCTAAACTAATCTCTCTGCTACTTTATGCTTCAGTTTGATTTTGAACCCTTGAGATAAATATGATTTAAAAAAGATTATTCTTTGTACCAGGAGAACGTTTGCATACAGAGGACATGTTTATTGTGCTGATATATACCATGACAAAAAGCAAGTGAGGTAAGAAACAGAGCAATATGCAGTTTCTCCAGTACAAGGAAACTTATTTTTAAAGAGTCCCCAGAGAGTAAGGGACATGTGAAAAGGGATGTTGGGTTGCTTGGTGGGGTGTCATGGTTGCCAATGTGGAAGCGGCTATGCAAAATTTCATACAAGTTATGAAATGTCTTGCCATATGCCACTACAACTTATAGTGGCTTCAAGTAGAGGAACAAGCTTCACTAGAACAGATAGCCTTGGTTTCATCAATGCTGAGCTTGCACCATTACAGATTCATAGTAATGTCTATAATCAGGAGAAAATTCCAACATAGAAAAGACCTAATTCATACAAATTTCCTGCCCAGAGCAGGGGGGCTGGACCTAATGATCTCACGAGGTCCCCTCCAGCCCTAAATGTATGTGAATATGTATACTGCACACTTAAAAAAACCCAGCATACCTGGTTCTTAACAGAGACAAAAGCACATTTATTCACCTAATCAGTTGATATGCAAGAGCTAATGTTACCTAATGAGAACTGTAGCTATATACATGAAACAGTAACTTATCTATTAGTGTACTTAAAACACAGGATGAATTACTCTTTGCTATCTCTTAACATTACCAGTTAACCATGATAAACAATTAGAATACAAAAAGTGTAACAGTAAAAGGAGACTTTTTATAAAGGAAATATTAATAGTGAATGGACTCTAAGAACTGCATTCTTGAAGCTTCTCCATTGCCAAATAAATCCGGATTTGGATGGTTAAATAACATCTATATTCTTCTGGAAATATGTACTGAGAATCACTGATCCAATGTTTCCTTTATATTTAAAACAAGATACAAAATTAAGAATTAAAGATGCCAACCTGTAGTTGTGTATGCTAGTAGTTTGTCTTGAGTTCCCCTTTTTAAAATGAAACATTCCTTTGGCTTAGAAACCTATCTGTCTGTGGTACAAAGCTACAAACAACAAGAGGCCATTACTAGATTGAGTTTCAGTCTACTGAGACCTGTAGTTGTCAGGGACAAGCGGTGTCGGATATGTATTCGGACAGAATGTGCTTTCGTGGGAAGAATGAGACAGATGACTCAAATAATTATTTGAGATTTTGAGGGGGTAAGAGAGAGTCAGGAGGGGCTTTCACCATCCTGATGGAGGCTTCCCCTGTTCCCCACAACAGGCAAGGAAAAGGAAGCACTGGGATGGCAGGCTCAGGAGTGCCAGTTCTGGAACAGCCTGAGCCTGCGCATTGAGATGAGAGGGGCAGAGCCCTGGAGCTGAGCGAGCTGAGAAAAGAGTAGCAGAGCATGCAGCCATGGAGAAGAAAAGAAGGTGGGGCCTGGGAGAGTAGGCCAAAGAGGAGTTGGCCAAGCAAGTGGCCAGAGGGAAAAAAAAGGAGTGAGCACAGAGTGGTGGAGATAAGATGTTGTGAGATGGAGCCTGGAGCTGGGAAGCTGCACCTGGACCACAGAGGGAGTAGAGCCAGCTGGACAGTCTGGCAGAAGGATGCTGGGAGGGAACCCAGGTACAAAGTCTGGGAAGGGCAGTTGAGCCTGGGGAAGAAGGGCAGAGGAACGCTGAGCACAGCTGAAGCAGGCTGCTCCGGGCTACACAGGTACCCCTCATGAAAATGTGGTGTGGTGAAGCTTCCTACAGCCCCGTGGTCAAGAGAGGCAGGCTGAAGGACCCTGGGGAGCCCCACAGCCAAGGGACCCCATACAGAGGGGTGGAAGTTTGAGGGTGAGCCAGGCCTCAGAGCAACTGGCTCTACAGAGAGCTGGGGGTAGCGACTGAAGGGCAGGGACCCAATGGAGGACCTCATTGCAGCTGTGAGGGTGCAGCAGGAGACTGCCTGGTGCACAGAGCACAGCTTGTGGCGGGGAAGCACAGCCCCAGATACGCTGCACATGAGCAACAGAAGCTGATTGTACATCTTTTTATTTGCTTTACCTGAGTTCTCCTTTATAAAAACATTGTTAATGCAAAGCTGCAGCATGTTAAGTTACAAAGACATCTGCCTATACCCAAACAGCAGCCTAAGAAGAGCTGATGGCTGGGAGGTCTCTCACTTCCCAAAGGTGGGACATTCAGGTGAGAAGTGATCACCTAGAAGTGGAGCCTCAAGTCAACAATGTCTGTTCCACAACTGGATGTGGTAAGGGTGGGGTAAAGGGGTGGTTGGAGCCCCACAAAGATACTAAAGGTGAGATCACACATATCACTTGCTGGAACAATCTTCCCAGAAGAAAATCAACACATGGCAGGTGAGCAGGAACAAGTAACTAGAACCCACAGGTGGTGCTATGTAGAATCTCACCCTGACATCGCAAAGGGGTAGGGTGCCAGTCAAGCGAGGACCTAATTCCTGCAATATATACCAGCAATGATGATCTTGATTTTTTTTTTGAAGAAATAAGAAAGAAATGGATATCTCTATTAATGGGAAATATTAAATACTGGACTAATAAATAAAAAAAAAATATAGCTTCTTTCTAACACTTTGGAGCCTGTCTTATACTCCCGTGTAATACATTTGTGATACTTGCAGAAAGAATAATGGCTAAAATCATATAGAATTATCCTGCTCTATTTTATTGTCCACTGTTTCATTTCACATTTTATTTTCCATCATCATACACTATTTTCTGTTCTAATTTTATATAAAATGGTAGTTGTTATGGTTTCTAATCACCACTAGCCTTCATCCATTTAGGCCTATGAGAAACATTTAAAAGCAGGAAACAGTAGTTTGTGTTTAAACAGACTCCCTCAACATGCCTGTGCCAAGAGATATCCCTTTTTTTCAATGACACAATATGACAATGGGGGAACACAGGTAATGTTAAGATGATGAATTGATGGGTGACATTTTTCAGAGTGGAAATTACTTGTTCATTGGCAAGGAACAAACCATCGCAATGGGCTGGAAGACTAGCAAATATGGCAGAACCCAGCTTGGCTAGGCAGGTAACTCTTCAGTGACCTAAAACACTAAAAAGAAGCTTACTAGAAGTGAAAACTTGGGGAAACAAGTAGGGAGGAGTATAAGAGTATTGCTCTGGCATGCAAGTATAAAATCAGAAAGGCCAAAACACAAGGATGGAAAGGATGTGAAGGGTTTCTACAAGTATGTCAGCAATGGGGAGATCAGGGAATGTGTAGGTCCCTTACTGAATGGGAGAGGCAACCTAGTGAGAGATGATATGGAAAAAGGTTAAGTACTCAATGCCTCTTTTACCTCAGTATTCACAGGAAAGATCACCTCCCAGACTATTGCACCAGTATGAGGAGAAGGCAAGCAGGCAACAGTGTTAAAAGAACAGGTTAGTAACTATTTAGAAAAGCTGTATGTATGCAAGCATATGGAGCTTGACACAACGTACACAAGGGTGCTCAGGGAGTTGGCTAATGTGACTGCAGACTGCTGGCTATTACCTCTGAAAACTCATGGTAATTCAGAGAGGTCCAAGATGACTGGAAAAGGGAAAATATAGAGCTCATCTTTAAGAAAAGGAAGAAGAGGGACCCAGGGAACTACAGACCAGTTAGCCTCACCTCAGTACCTAGAAAAATCATGGAGCAAGTCCTCAAGGAATCTATTTCTGAGCCCTTGGAAAAGAAGAAAGTGATCAGGAACAGTCAGCATGGATTCACCCAGGGCAAGTCATACCTAACCAACCTGATTGCCTTTTATGATGAGAAGGCTGGCTCAGTCGATGCTGGGAGAGCAGTGGATGTGATATACTATGACTTTAGCAAGGCCTTTGCTAAGGTCTCCCACAACATACTTGAAAACAAGATAAGGAAGTCTGAGTTGGATGTACAGAGACTGTAAGGGGAATAGAAAACTGGCTGGATCACCCAGCTCAAAGGGTTGTAATCAATGTCTCAGTATCTAGTTGGTGACTGGTATGAAATGGAGTGCCCCAGGAGTTAGCCCTGGAGCCAGTTTACTTCAATATCTTCATCTATGACTTGGAAGATGAGATGGAGAGCACCCTCACCAAGTTTGAGATGATACCAAGCTGGAAGGAGTAGTAGATATGCTGCAGAATAAGGCTAGGATTCAGAGACCTGGACAAATTGGAAGCTTGGACCAAAAGATATTGCATGAGGTTCAATAAGGACAATTGTAAAGTCTTACACTTAGGATGGAAAAATCCCATGCACCAGGACAGGCTAGGGACTGACTGGCTAAGCATCAACTCTACAGAAAAAGACCTGGGGGTTACAGTGGACAATAAGATAAACATGAGCCAACAGTGTGCCCTTGTTGCCAAGAAGGCTAATGGCATACTGGGCTGCACTGGTGAGAATGTTGCCAGCAGATTGGGGGGAGTAATTATTCCCCTCTATTCAGTGCTGGTGAGGCCACATCTGTAGTACTGTGTCCGTTTTGTGCCACCTACTACACAAAGGATGTGGATAAATTGGTTAGAATCCAAAGTAGGGCAACGGAAATGATTCATGGGTGGGACATATGATTTCTGAAGAGAGGCTGAGGAAACTGGGATTACTGAGTCACGCGAAGGCTGAAGGAGGATTTAATCACAGTCTTCAACTACCTGAAGGGCGGTTCCAAGGAGGATGGAGCTAGACTGTTCTTAGTGGTGGCAGATAAAAGAACCAAGAGCAACAGTCTCAAATTGCAACAAGAGAAGTTTAGGTTAGATATTAGAAAAAAAATGTTCATGATGAGGTTAGTAACGCATTGGAATAGGTTACCCAGAGAGGTTGTGCAATTTCAATCCTTGGAGTTTTTTAAGACCTGGGTAGACAAAGCCTTGTCTGGGAAGCTATAGTTGGGGCTAGTCCTGCTTTGAGCAATGGGTTGGACTAGATGACTTCCTAAAGTCCCTTCCAATGCTAATTTTCTATGATTTTAAGCTGGAGGGAGGTCCCCATGGATATGAATTACTGTAATTGAGGTGGGAACAGGGGATATGTATATCTGTTCTGGTGGGAATAAAATTGTTCCTAGTTGTTTCTTTTCTTGTTTTCTGTTGCATGTATTGGTTGGATGGATTCCTCTACAACATTACTTCTTACTTAATGAAGACTTATTTTTAAGTGTGTGTGGGGAATATAGATAAAAGTTATCTTTTAATTTATTTAATTTTATGTTTAGGGTTAGATTGTGTCTTGATCTAATGTTGCTATGCAGAGAAATACAGTAATGTAGAACTCTTACCCCACCCTGCTGCAAAAAACACTTTCATGAATGCAGTGCTGGGGAGAGAGCAAAAACAGTATCAGGATGTAACTCAACTTTGAGTGGGAAGAACAATGACTCTGACCTCTGCCAGCTCTACAGAAAAGTGGAAGGGCATGAGGCAGTGGAATGTATGCTACCCCCTTCAAGGTCTGTAGCAAATTATTTTCCAGTATATAATTCAGCCTTGGAGGAATTTTGCCTGAAAGTGTATTTTTAAGGTACAATGTCTTGCTCTACCTCCCCTTGGGCATTGCAGAAGCAGCACTGCTCTAGCTCAAGGCTGTGCTTAAGGGCACAAAATTTACCTTCTTGACAGCAAGGATAACCTAGATTAATTAATGCTGTAGAGCAATTCTTAATATTCTGGAGCCCAAGGGTTTAGTAAACAAAGCATGAGTTTGTACTTTGAAGCTACTCTCTGATGGTCCTTTCTTTTAAATGAATCATTAGCAGTGGGAGTGTGTGAGTATATATACTTTTATTCAGTATAAAACAATGTTTAGTTACATCCTTGTTAGACATGTCAACTAAATTAGCATCTATTTACACTTTCTACATTTTCTAGTATAAAGAAAGAGTGTTAACATATTTTAACTAATTAAAAAATTAGCTAAGTGTCTCCTTTGGGTTTTCTGCCTAACTGAAGTGACTGATAGATTTTTTTTTTCCTTTTTAAATGTGTGCATTCTACCTGGGTGAAATTGTTTACTCAACCCTATATATGATTATACCTGAAAAAAAATACTTTGGATGCAATCTCTGTTGTTCACATTTACTACATTAAACTATAATGTGGATTTAAGGTTGCATTTTTATCAATGCAATTTAAAGCTTTAGGCCATGTATAGATGAAATGAGGGGTATGTGTGCATAACACTTTAAAGTGGGCTAAATGCTTTTGCACCACTTTAATGATGTCGGTGTTTGCATGCTTTGGTGGCTTATTGTGCATTAATTCCAGCTGATGTAGGGAATTCAGCAGCATAATACACCTTAAATGACTTGGGGTGCAGCAAACTAAAACTTATAGTTTCATAGTTTGTAGGGTTGGAAGGGACCTGAGTAGATCATCTAGTCCGACCCCCTGCCATGGCAGGAAAGAGTCCTGGGGTCAAACGGGGGGGGGAAGGTGTTCATCCTTTGAGGAGTTTTAGTTTGCTGCCCCTACAGCCGTGGAGCGAAGCACCGGGCTCTGTGCATCTCTGCGGCTCTGCAAGAAGGCCTGCAGGCAGCCTGGCAGCAGCACAGGAAGGCAGGCTCCACGCAAAAAAAGCGGTGAGCCTGATTCCTCCCTGCCCCCTTGGATCCTGCCTGTCTGAGCTGTGGTGGGGGGCAGTGTTTCCCTTTGTGCCTGCGGTGCCTCCCAGGACTGCCTGAGTCGGGTGCCTGCAGGTGGGTGCTGCCTGGGAGGGGCATTGCTGTTGTGGAAGGAAACACCAACCCTCCCCACTCCCCTACTGCCCAGGGACCACTCCACCTGCCAGCAGTTCGCCCTCCCCTCCCCGCTGCCAGAGAAGCAGGTAAGTGCGGGGTGTGTGCATGGCACAGGGGTTTACTTTTCAGGGGTTTACAACTGAAATGGTGTTTTGAAAAACCTACTGCTTCAGTTTAGCGTCCCTGTTTCATCTACACACACCCCTAGATTATAAGGAGGAAAAGAAACCCTGCAAATTCCACCTAAACCTAACCAAGCAAGCACTCTCAACCTTCCCAGAAGCAGTAAGCCCTCCCTCTCCCTGTCCCTCTTTCCAACAAGAAAAACAAAATCCACACTGAGGTTTTTGGAGGCACTTACAGTAGACGTAAATGGTACAAAAAGCAATTATAAAACTCCCATTGACTTCATTCTACAGGATGTCTTAGAACAGTCCAATTTTTGCAGGGGGAATGGGTGGTTTATGTTCACATTTCTAGTGCAAGTGTGGTACAGTTTAATTTCCATTGGGCTCATGATCCCTTGTTTGGGAACCAGTAGTCTAGAATTCAACCCATGAAAGATTTTTCAGATAGTTTGAAAGGTTATTTTTACAAGGTTGAAATCTTTCAAGACTGGGCACATCTACATGAGATGCTACTGTGCTTGCTAACATGAGTTACCACACAGTCACTTGTATGAATGTACTAAAAAATAGTAAGTATGATGGCATAGACACCATATTAATGAGCATTACAACTGCTTAATAACTGTCAGAATTGTGTTGCTTGCATTTGGACACAGAAGCATATGTATAGTGTGCCAACTCTCATGATTTTCTTGCAAGCCCTGCAGCATGTGCTTCTCAGATCCAGGAGTTGTGACTTTATCTTTAGAATCTCAGTATTTTTTTAAATGAAAGTCCTAAAGCCATTGTGGTTGTATAGAAAGCTTGAAATTCTGACCCTTAGAAATTCCCATGCCAGAACTCAAATTTACATGCCAAGGATGTGTGTGGAGGGGAGGGAGTTAATCATGATTTTTAAACTCATCTCATGAATTCTAAAATTTTGAACAGTTGACAGTAACAATACCTTATATAGAAGCACATGGCCAAAAATCCTGGGTCAAATGACTTATATAAGCACAAAATTAAGATGACTTACAATCTGAAAATTAATTGTTTTTATCCCATTGAATGTAGTAAAACAAGATCCTTCCTTTTTAAACACTAAAGAAATTGCTATTTGATAAAACTTTAAGTTAGAAATTTCAACAACTGGTTGTTTTTCTAGGAAAGATTTTAAGAACTGGTAAAATGGTAAGTATTTCTGATAGGAAACTTGATTTTAAGCCATATAGAAACAAATAAAAGTAGCTTTTTTAAAGCATTTAGGGCATTTATAGACAAACTCTGGAAAATGGGGTGGGGAGGCACTTTAATTAGCAAGCCACACAAATTAAAAGCACCCAAGTGCCATATGTATCAGCATCTCTGTGCTGAAAAAATGGCAGTGGGGCACTTTAAACTAAATTTCATTGAACACACTTTAGTTTTAAAGTGTTCCACCACCATTTTTCAGTGCAGGGACACTAATACATGTGATGCTGGAGGCTGCTGGAGTGTGTTATTTTTTGCGCTCCAGCAGACTTGATTCAGAGAGTCTGCTACGACATGTTGGGTTTACAGCATGTCAGAGCAGCCTTGCTGCACATCTATAGGAGCCCTTAGTGCTGTCCTCACACTGCCATTGTTAAACTCCCTGGCAAAACATACTGTTTGACTTTTGAAGAAGCAGGCATGAGCAGATGCCTGAGTGGTTTAAAAAAATTCCGCCATAGACCTAAGAAAATCAGTTTATTAAAGCCTCATGTGAAATAAATTATCATGAAAACAACTCTTCAAGTGACAATTTTCAAACATGAACTTTGAAAAGTTTTGCTTAGCGTTTAATTCATTTTCAAACAAACAATACTGTTTATGAAGCTCGGTCCTTCAGTGAGTGGTTAAATCCACATCTACAAAGTACTAATGGAAATATCCATAAGAGAATGCCACAAATCAATAGCAAATATCTTGCAGTGATTTTCATTCTATGGGGTTTTTAATATTGAAGCCTCTTGCTTTGATCTCTATTTGCCCTTATGAGAACATCCTTTGAAATCTGATGATTGTGTCAGGTAGAGGGTTAAGGGGAACAACAATAAGGAGGCAGTGGAAGTGCATCACCAGTGTTCTGGGAGACCCACTGATACATCCTCAGTCAGAAAGTGGCTATTGTAGAAAAGGCAGAATTCCAGCTCACCTCAGGGGTGTGCTTTCAGACTCTAGGAAAGAAAAGAAAAGCCTGCAAAATAAAAATAATAAAAGAAACATTAGCAACTTTTAGACACCATTTGTTTCTCACTTCAGGCTTGTTTGTTTACATCTTCACCTGACTAATGCAAGGAGACACATAGGGTATATACAGACATTCAGGGAGGTTAGGGGCAGGTTAGATCATGTTAAAAATGGCCACTTGATTTAACTTAATTCACCAAGGTCTGGACCTTACTCTTTGGGCACAGACAGAAGTGACAATTGTTGTCAGATCTGGCCACAGAAAGTGGTCTATAGCGATGACCAACTGTAGCACGGCATGGCCAACTGAGTGAAAATCTGACCCTCATTGCATGAAGGATCAAATGAAGATGCTTCAAAACAAAGCATCTTCTGTAACTTGTGTCTGCCTACCTGCCAGCCTGTTGCTATTTTCAGAATGGGAGGGGGAATGGAAGCGGAGGGAGTTTGGAGTTTGGTTTGGGAGATTTTCAGCCCTTGCTGGAGGGTGGAGTGGGTGTATTGGAACCCAAACCCAAGATGGGGAGGTGCTCCAGTTCACCCATCCCACCCTCCAGTGCCAGCTGGAGAAGCCCTAGAATAAGCTCCCTCTGCTCCCTTTCTGCCCTCCCATTCTGAGAACAGCATAGGCTCTCTGGGAGGAGGGGCCAGTGCTAGGGGAAACCAGCTGCCAGCTGCAGCCAGCAGCTAGATTCCCTTCTCCCCTGAAACCAAGAATGAACTTCTGCTTATTCCAAGAGACCATTGTAACTCAGAAAACTTCCTGGAAAACATTCTCATTTACAGCAGGGAGCTGAACTTCTGCTGAACTTCTGAGCCCTTATGTCCCTAGTTAGGTCAATTTAAGTGTGAACTGTATAGAAGTTTCATAGTCGGTAGGGTCGGAAAGGGACCGGAGCAGATCATCAAGTCCGACCCCCTGCCATGGCAGAAAAAAGTACTGGGGTCAAACGACTCCAGTAAGGTGTTCGTCTAGCCTCTAACAGGATGCTTTTTACCCCTCGTCCAAGTAACTGATGAAGACGTTGAACAGTGTGGGCCCGAGGACCGAGCCCTGGGGGACCCCACTGCCCACATCCCTCCAGGTCAAATATAACCCATCCACCACCACTCTCTGGGTGCAGCCCTCTGAGAATGGGGTGAGAGACAGTGTCGAAGGCCTTCCAAAAGTCCAGAAAGGGTACGTCTGCTGCTACCCCTGCATCTAAGGATTTGGTGACCTGGTCTTAGAAGGCCACCAGGTTGGTCTGACAGGATCTGCCTCTAATGAACCCGTGTTGGTTGCCTCTACGCATAACTTCCCCCACTGGCCCCTCGTAGATATGCGCCAGGATAATTCTCTCAAAAAGCTTACCCAGGATTGAGGTAAGACTAACTGGCCTATAGTTTCCTGGGTCCTCCTTCCTCCCTTTTTTGAAGATGGGAACCACGTTAGCCCTCTTCCAGTCCTCTGGCACCACACCAGAGCACCATGAGTGCTCATAAAGCTGTGCCAGGGGTCCCACAATGACCTCAGATAATTTCCTCAACACTGTGGGGTGGAGATCATCAGGACCAGCTGATTTAAATATGTCCAGTCCCTCCAGAAGTTCCCTGACTAGATCCTCACTGACCCTTGGCTTGGGTGTGCCTCCCCTGGGGGAGTTTATGAAGGTTAGATGGGTCTAAAAATGGCTGACTTAAGTGTATCTCCAAGGTAGTCTAACTTAGATTGAGCCCAGAAAGATCGATCTAACTGAACTTCTGTATGGTCCCTAGCATTGCCTGAGGGCTGGGAAAGCTCTTCTGTTGTTCACCCACACAAGGAACTGTGCTCTTCCTACCTCCTCCCCTCCCCCAGCACCAAGCTATTTTTAGCTCCCAGGTCTTTACCCCTCCCCAGATAGCCATACTCCCATCAAGAACTAGCTAGCCACTCTCCTGAGTCCACCAGTCCACAAGCCACATCCCACAAGCCACACCCAATGTCAGTTTTACCAGCATTCACCAGGCTGGAAGTAGAAGAAGTAAGTCAGGGTAAAGGGAGGGAAAGCAGGGGCAGGATGGTGGGGTTGGCTTTCCAGGAAAGGGGTTGTTTGTCTGGGGATGGGAGTGTCTGGAGGGATTAAAAATAGCTCTTGGCCCCAAGAAAGAGAGCTGGTCCATCCCCCAAAGCAGGACCCTGCTAGCCTCCCTGATCCTACCAAACCCTCCCAGACCCCACAAACTCCTCCAAGGATCCTGCTTACCACCACAATCTCCTCATCTCCCCCATGGACCCTGCTTGACCTCCCCAACCCCCCTACAGACCCAGATTTCTTACCGAAGTTCCTAGAGATCCCTTTCAATCCCTGATTGCCCACTGGTCCCCATGGTTGAGCCTTATTCCCCCCCCCCCCGGTCTCTCCTGTGGACTCCCACTTACCCCCACAATTTCCCCACCCAGAACCCGCTTGTTCTGCACCAATCTCCCCAGGCCACTCACTAGTCCTCTTGCCCTGACTTAGCTTAGATCCGGTGGCTATTTTTAACTCAATCTAGCTTCTCCCTAATTTCCCTGAATGTTTGTATATACCCATAGAGTTGATAAATGTCTTTATCACAGTATTTTTGTCCTTACAATTTCCTTTAAAAGATGTTTTTTTTCTGCATAGAGTCTAAAGCCTGCTTTATTTTTTTTTGCATCACATTGTTCTATTTCAATAGTGTTAAAAACAAAACATAATTTGAAAGTTCATATATTGTGGAGATATCAGATCATTAAACACTAAGGGTAGTTAGTATGTGACAGCCAAACTTACAGGCAAAAGTTAGCACCAGAAGGTAATGCCGAAAGGGTATTAAATAGGATATATGCATAGTTTTACTCAATCAAGCAACAATAGTGCTTCAATGTGATATGTGCATGCACAGGTTATGTTTTTCAATGAATATATGCTCTTGATCACCATGCTCTTACCACTGTCCCTCAAGTGCAGTGGGGGTTCACAGGGCTTGGTCCTCGGGCCTGCACTGTTCAACATCTTTATCAGCAACTTGGACGAGGGGGTAAAAAGCACCCTGTTCAAATTCGCAGATGACACTAAGATGTGGGGAGAAGTCAGCATGCTAGAAGGGAGGAATAAGCTGCAAATGGACCTAGACAGGTTACAGGGGTGGGCGGATGAGAATAGGATGGGTTTCAACACTGACAAGTGTAAGGTGATGCACCTGGGGAGGAAGAACCAGCACCATATCTACAGGCTAGGGAACTCCGTTCTCATCACTGCAGAGGCAGAAAAGGATCTTGGAGTCATTATTGATGCCAAAATGAATATGGGCCAACAGTGGGGGGACACTGGTCAGGCTGCAGTTGGAGTACTGTGTCCAGTTCTAGGCGCCGCACTTCAAAAGGGATGTGGGCAACATGGAGAAGGTCCATAGGAGGGCCACTCGCATGATCAGAGGGCAGCAGGGCAGGCCTTATGAGGAGAGGCTAAGGGACCTGAACCTTTTCAGCCTCCACAAGAGAAGGCTGAGGGGGGATCTGGTGGCCTGTTACAAACTAGTCAGAGGGGACCAGCAGACATTGGGGGAGTCCCTGTTCCCCCGAGCACTGCCAGGAGATACAAGAAATCTAACGGTCACAAGCTGGCAGAGGGTAGATTTAGGCTAGATATCAGGAGGCGCTACTTCACTGTCAGAGTAGCTAGGATCTGGAACCAGCTTCCAAGAGAAGTGGTGCTGGCTCCTACCCTGGGGGTCTTTAAGAGGAGGCTAGATGTACACCTTGCTAGGGTCGTTTGACCCCAGTACTCTTTCCTGCCATGGCAGGGGGTTGGACTCAATGATCAGCTCAGGTCCCTTCCGACCCTACCAACTATGAAACTATGAAGGGTTTGTGACTTAAGAATCTTAAAAAATAAAAAAAAAACCACCCAAAACAGTGCTTGAGCATTATGGGTGTTTTTTCTTCCTCTCCTTTCCCTTCCCTACACAATGCTCTACTGCTTTGCAAAATTTTAATGTGTCCTTGAGTATCTAAAGATGGATAATCTCATTTTGAAGTTGAATGACAGGTCAGGGAGAAGCATCCTTTATGAGAGGTTTTTTGGAGGGTTTATTTTTTCCATTCTCTGGAGATCCTGGTGAAAAGGTTTCAAAATTCCCTGCTCATTTGTGGAACTGGTAATTTTAAAAACTTAGAAGAATTTCAAGCAAAACCTAGATGTTTCAAACTGTCACCCCTGCACTGTGCTCTTCACACAGTATCAATTGGAAATATGCCTTAACTCTCAGCATCTGATTCTGACATGCTGTCTGAGGCAGAATAGCTGAAGCCACAATAGCAGTCAATATGAGAAGCTTGATTTCCAGTGTTTTGACCTGCATTTCTGACATCTGGTCACGCTGTAGACAGCCTGAATCAATACAATTTTCAAATCACAGAGGAGGGCTCCCAATCCCCCCTACCCCCAACACAGCAAGTCAGGGCATTTTAATAAGACTGAAAATGTTTTTTCAAGATGTCAAGTGTGTCAGTTTTCTGTATAAAGTGCAAGTTTGGGACACTGCTGTGTAAATCATTCTAAGAAAAAATGGAGCTCACTTTTGGAGTCAAAGGCAAATGCAAGAAAGCATTATAAACCCTTTTTAAAATATAACTTATTCAAAAAGCAAATGTTTGTTGAAACACATGCTGAAATATTTTGAAATGCAAAATAAGCTGGGGTACTTTGAAACAATCAAAACTCTTTTTTAAGTACCATCTTTAGTTGATCCTTTTCTTAATTGTGTGTATGCTCACATGTGAGTGTACACATGCGTGCATGAATATACAAGAAACCAGACATTGATATCCTTCATATCATTACTATCAACACATAAACTGATTCTGCTGGCATGTGTGCATGTATGCATGCACAGATGGAGCTATGATTTAAAAAAGGGGGGTTGCAGATTGTGTAGCACATCATCACATATAACAAAACACATTTTTATCCAATTAAAGAGGAACTAGATGTGTTTCTATTATACTAGATGGTTAGTGCTATATTATTCAGTGTAATATCAAAGCAAAAACAAATCTATTGGAATATGAACGAATTTATACATATATATATATTAAGGTTATAAATTAAGTTTAAAAAAAAAGAACAAGCTAGGCATGAAAATAGTCAAAAGAGTAAAAAAAGATTGTGTCATTAGCTCTGTACATATCCTTAGTTAAATGTACATTTCTTGGATTCATAAAACAAGATCTAGCCTTCTTGAACATTTTGACAATGTCTCCAATACTTCACTACCACTCTTTTCTGCACCTGAGTTAATCTTACCACAACTTAGTTAAAGTTTTTGGCTAGAGCTAAAAACAGTCTGCTGGCCTATAAAAAAAGAAAGGATCATTTAAATAGTGGAACAGCAAAACCATTAAAAAGGATAGGTGGTGATTAACACTTGTGGAGTGAAGACAACTTAACAGAAATTAAGGAGATAATAATGCCCATCAAGTTAATTGACTCTCTCAGTGCTGCCTGAATAGAAATCCTGTTGCCTTTCCCAGGCAGTTGGTTCTAAATTTTAAGTGGTGCAGGAATCAAAAGAGAGGAGGGATACAACTGCACCACTGTCCTTCCCCCTTCCTCCTCCCCACCCTCACCCCACCTTGCACTTGTGGTAGAAGGTATGAGGAACTGCTTTTCTCCCCAACCTGTCCTTCATTGGTTCTCATCCCCTGGGTTAAAACCAGAGGAGGGCAAAGCAGATTTGCCTCCATCTGTGTGTTACTTCATGGAGAGAATTATGCCGCACATCATAAAGAAGAAGTGTGACTGTGCAGCCTCAAGCATCCTCAGGCAGTCTAGGGAAGGGATTTTGTAGAACATCTTTGCACTAGGCTTAGCACCACCCCTCTGTCAGCTGGAGATATTATACACTTTGGTAGGGCAGAGGCAGATATGCTGAAAATGCCATAAGATTCTCATGCTTGTGTTTTTTAAAATATCATAACCTCTCTATCATATTTCATGAATTGTCAGCTTAGCAGTTGTGGCAACCAATGTAGAAAATAGGAATCTAGGCATGAAATTCTTGATCAATGTCAAGAAATTAAGAAGTATTACTATGCAATATTGTCCATTTCTCAATACTACATGTACCTTCTAACAGGAAAATTCAACGTCAGAACTACTCTTGATCACACCAGTTTATAATTTGATGTCAGCAGAGTCACTCGATATACATGGAGAGTAAAATTTACTTGAATATTTTCTGAAAATGCAGATAAAAGAATTTATAAATTATGGACAAGATGCAGACTATTTCAAAATAGTAATGTCCAGTTCCTGGTCAGTATTAATCTCTCAGGCTGTGTCCACAAATGCAAGTATGTGCGCTTACAGCAGCTCAAATACAAGCGGTGCAAATTTGAGCCGGGGTTTTTTGCTTCAGCACATGTGCTTGGACATGCACTTTGTTGTGGAGCAAATCGTGCCACTTGGGGCAAAATAAGCCTACCTGGCTCCTCCTGGATCTGCATCCAGGGGGAGATAGAGCCCAGGGCCAGTACCTGTAATGTCCCCAGCAGTACAAAAAGGTACCCTGGCAAGCAGCTCAGGGATACCCACCCTAAGGAGCTTCTGGGGACCAACCAATTGGTACCTGGGGACACTACCCCTTGTGCCAGGTGGACTGCTGAAGCAGCCCTGAGAGTTCCCTGCACCTTTTACCCACTGCAGCAGTCTGTCAGTGGGGGCTGCTGCTTGACTGTGACCTGATGTGCCCCTGCCAGTCTCAGATGGGGACTGCACAGCCAGTAGAGGTATCTGCCGCATTGGGCGAGCTGCCAGTGGGCTGTGGTTTCAGGGTTCGCCTTTGTGTGGCACTACTGCCATGTGTGCCCCTGCCCGGCCATCTGGGCAGCTATCACCCGAAAGATGCTCTGGGGGTGGTGGCCTGCATTGAACTGTCAAAGCATGTCCTCCTGGCCCCATTTGGCCAGGAGGTCAGCCACCT
>NW_017729034.1:47675970-47677017 GCF_001723915.1 Gavialis gangeticus | reverse complement strand
AGGGTTCGCCTTTGTGTGGCACTACTGCCATGTGTGCCCCTGCCCGGCCATCTGGGCAGCTATCACCCGAAAGATGCTCTGGGGGTGGTGGCCTGCTTTGAACTGTCAAAGCATGTCCTCCTGGCACCAATTGGTCAGGAAGTCAGCCACTTTTAGCTGGGTCCCAGGTGCTAGCTCTGAGCATGCAGGGTTCTGCCACTGGCCACCCTAGCAGGAATTCTGGTTTTCCCTATTTGAACACTGAAAAATCCCTGATAAAAAAATCCTAATGTTGCTCTGTAAAATACCCCAAAATACCTGTTCCTCCATGATTAAAACAAATATATATAGAGAGAGAGATCAGTTGGGCACGTTTTATTGATATATCTACATTGTTAAAGTAATTTGTTAAAGTAAATCTCTATCATCATAATAAAATGAATTCTAAATATCTATATGTTTTGCTACCCCCCCACAGGGGCTACAGCCCCCCCATAGGGGTAACAGCCTCCCCATAGGGCTGACAGCCCCCTCACAGGGACTACAGCATCCCACCAGAGGTAACAGCCCCCCACAGGGGTAAAAGCCCACTCACAGGGGTTATAGCATCCCACCAGGGGTAACGGCCCCCCACAGGGGTAATAGACCCCCCACAGGGGCTACAGTCACCCTCCCATTTGTAACAGCTCCCCCAACAGGGGCCAAATGGACCCCCCAGGGGCTACTACCCCCTCCTCAGGACTGACATGCCCCACCCTAACCCCTCGATTGCTGCCACACCTGGCCCCATACCCTGCCGTCTGCTGCAGCCCCCCAGTGGCTGCCCCACCCATCCCTACCGCTTCCCACTCCCCCAGGCCCCACAATAGCTGCTCTGCCTGGTCCCATGCCCCACTTGCACACCCAGGCCCCCATAGCTTCCCCCACAACCCCTGGCACTGGCAATTTAAAAAAAGAAAAAAAAAAGCCTCTACTCATCCTAGAAGCAGGGGCTGGGGGGCGGGGGGGGGCTCCAGGGCCTTCTGGCAGAGCCCACCCTCCAGGCAGCACAGGGCAGCAGGGGGAAGC
>NW_017729034.1:47672660-47673392 GCF_001723915.1 Gavialis gangeticus | reverse complement strand
GGAAGGGATGGGGGGCTCAGGGGGTAGATGGAAGATGGGGCCAGGTGGGGAAAGGATTGGGGAGGCTCAGGGGGTAGGCAGAGGGTAAGGCCAGGCCAGAAAGGGATCAGGGAGATTTGGGGAGCAGGAAGGGGGTGGGGCCAGGCAGGGAAGGGATGGGGGGACTCAGAGGGCAGGTGAGGGATGAGGGCAAGCAGGGCAGGGATGGGGGGGCTTGAGGAATGGGTGGAGGCAGTGGGGGCCCCCCATAGTCCCCTCCCCCTCCTCCAGCCCTCCAACCCCTTACTTACCAGCACTGGAGCCCTGCACGGGCAGGCAGCGTGCTTCAGTACCAGGGAAGGCCCAACCACAGAGAATAGCTGTATTTTTTTTTATCCCTGGATATCTAATTTTGCCCCCACACTGCAAATTTGCAGCAGTGGGAACATTTTCCTGTACCTCCATGTACCTCTTGCAGGGTTTCAAAGGGGTTTGAGATTCTGCAAGAGGCACATGCGGGCTCATCTGGATGTGCCCTAAGGGTGCATCCTCATGAGAGGGAACACATGTTTCCTTGACAACTAACAGCAGTTGCACAATTTGTGCCACTGCTATTTGTCCCTGGGGAATGCCTGTCCCATACCCTCTGGTGTATGGCATGTTGCCCTGGGTGGGGTTGGGGAGGCTGGGGCCAGCAAGTGTGCTTGCCCCAGAAGCCTTACCCAGAGTCCTGGGGGTGTCTGGGAGTTGCAG
>NW_017729034.1:47670648-47672373 GCF_001723915.1 Gavialis gangeticus | reverse complement strand
TTTAGGTGCAGGATTTTTCCCCTGGGATCTCTTATTGTAATCCCCCCCCCCCCCCCCCCCCCCCGCTGCAAATTAGCAGCATGGGGAACGCCTGCATGTGTGGCACCACATATCACACATCTGGACACACCCTAAAAGGGAAATGTTTAGGGAAAATTATTTAGTTTTCATTTTCTGAGGATTTCATGATTTCATCATTTGAAAAAAAATATGAACTTGCACAAACATTACTTCAGGTCTATGTTTCCTTAAGTTGGTTCATACTTCCAGGGAAAAACTACTCAGCAATAAGGATAATTTAGTGCTACCTGCAGCTGACCTTTTTTATAAAACTGTGGCCAAAATTTTCAGGCCTGTAGTTCACCAGAGTTTAAATTTGGATGCAAATAGTATTGGCATGGAAGATTCAGATGAATATTCAGAAGGATGAACCACACATGCCCTATTGACAGTGCTAGAACAAAATACATCAACAATGAGGAAGCTGGGGCATAACTGCTGCTTTATCAGTTCCCCTTTCTGTAGTGCACTGAGAGGACATATCATGTGGAACCATAACAAAAAATATTCTTACTTCTTGAGATTTGAAGTGAATGGGTAACATTTACTTTATCCTTTTTTTTCCTTATAAGAAGCAGGTGGTGGGATTTAAGGTAAGAAAATAAGAAAGAAATAATCATAAAAATTGTTTGGCCAGCTACTTCAGAGCTCTCTAACTTTCGCTGTCCATCCAGCTTCAGTAATTGTTATGCAGTTGATACAGTATATTAGCATTGAATTGCATGCTAGATAAGGGTTACATATTTATAGCCATACAAATATTACTATAGTTTTATGCATGGACAAAAGTGTGCATGTATTGGAATCATAATGAGACTGACATATGTGTAATTTATGCTTTTTCAAAGCATTTTTTTTTAAATTGCAGTAATCCAAGTTAGAGGCTTAGCATAAGTTCCTGAATCATACAGAGCCACAGGCAAATAACAAATTGTATTTTTTCCCTCTGACTTCAGAAAAGATGTTCAGCATTTCATAAAGTTTAAGATTCACTTTGTAAGAACAGAGAACTTGACAAACCTGTAAAATTAAAACAAGCAAGCAAAAAGTTATCTTGTAAATTGACACTGTTTTGGTTAGTTTAAAAATGAAAGACTACAACCCAACTGGTCTAGGTTTCAGAAAATGGTGTTGCAAGAATAATACTCTCCTTTGAAACCTTGGCACTAATTCTGATGAGTATGTCAAATAAGTCTCCCTGCCTCAATGGGAATTTAGAAGTAATTTTGAGTCTGGTTGTTCAAGAGTCATTTTAAAGAAAATTCAAGCACAAGTAAATCCACTGTTTCGCAAAGCAGTTTTTTGGAATGTGGACCCCCAAAAAGAAAGGTATTATGCATTTCATACAGTGAAATACTTTATAATTCTAGAGGTAAATTTCCAAGAAGTTCCCTGTAGGTGTAAATACTAGAAGGCTTTGATGAACATGCAAGTGAAATACAGTTAATTATGTAACAATCTTCATCAGCTTCTTTTAAAACATGTGTTGCTATCTTGTGTGTGTGCATATTTGAGCTGTAGATCATTTCATCCATCATAACAGAAAACCTTCAAATATATTTCATTTGAATTAAGACTATTGATGTTTGATTTTAAAATCCAAACTGTTTTGGAAAATAAGGTATGTAGATTCATAGATTCATAGATTCATAGATTAAGGGTCGG
>NW_017729034.1:47669619-47670504 GCF_001723915.1 Gavialis gangeticus | reverse complement strand
GTCGTTGTCGAGGAACCCAAGGTCTGCCTGGCGGCACCAGTGTTTATGTAATAAACACTTCTTATATTTGAAGACTTTACAGGCCATGCACCCACATTCCATGCATCAATTTCTTTTAATTTTACAACAGTTACTTGGCAATAAACAACCCTTTTACTTATGCTAGAAAGAACATTAAGACCACATCCAGATGAGCAGGGGTGTGCAGTTTGTGGTGCCACAAACCTCTTTGCTGTGCCACAAACTGCACGCAGTGAACATTAAAACATGCACCAGGCTGCAAATTTGTAGAATAGCAGCAAGATTTGCTACTGGGATTTCCCAGTAGCAAAGAAAAAGCACCAGAACAAAAAGCAGTGCAATACATGCAAAAAGAGCGTATACTAGCACAAACAGAGGCTGGGTTATCCAGAACAATGCTCTGGCTACTGACCAGGAATCCATACTGCCCTGCTGCTCCAGCACTCCACCAGACCACTAGGTAAGCCTGCTGGGGCCAGCACAGGACACATTTGTCCTGAAATGAGCCACATGTGCAGGGGCATGCTCAGAGACAATTTGTGCCACTGTAAGCTCACACCCCTGCTCATCTGGACACAGCCTAAGAGTAACAAAAGAAGGTCTCATTAATAAAGAAGTAAACTGCTAGGGTTGACTCTTCTAGTCAATTTATACTTATCACTAATAAGGAAGTTTTCATTATCTTAACTGCATTTGGTTTTTGCTTCAACTTGTGCCACAGAACATTGCCAATGACCATGGAGAGTCACATTTTCACAAACGGTGTAGAGGACATTTCTTTGAACTAATTCCCTCCTGTGTCTTTAGTTGGTCTTTTCTTAATGTTTTGTATTTATGGGTAACTTTACATGTGCCTCAGCATGG
>NW_017729034.1:47659121-47664619 GCF_001723915.1 Gavialis gangeticus | reverse complement strand
TCAATTTATACTTATCACTAATAAGGAAGTTTTCATTATCTTAACTGCATTTGGTTTTTGCTTCAACTTGTGCCACAGAACATTGCCAATGACCATGGAGAGTCACATTTTCACAAACGGTGTAGAGGACATTTCTTTGAACTAATTCCCTCCTGTGTCTTTAGTTGGTCTTTTCTTAATGTTTTGTATTTATGGGTAACTTTACATGTGCCTCAGCATGGGGGGCACTTTAATTAGAGTGGCTCTTGGGAGCTGCTCTAATTAAAGTGCCCACAGTATCTCATGTATTCCGTGTCCCACACTTCAAAATGGTGGCTAGGGCTCTTTAACTAAAACTCTTTTGATAAGCTTAAATTAAAAGCACCCCCACTGTCATTTTGAAGTGTGGGGGTACTGAATACAAATGATGCCAAGGCTGCTGAAGCATGATAAATAGCATGTTCCAGCAGACTTGATTAATCACATGAAGGATCAGATGAAGACACTCCACTTTGGAGCACCTTAGGGAACTTGTGTTTCCTAGGCTTAATCTGTTGCATGATCACTGAGCTGATGCAGCCCAGCCCTGCCCCCAGGGCTTTCTGTAGGAAGAGAGGAGAGATGGAGGAGAGGGAGCAAGCTGTGGCTGGAATTTTTCCAGGCTGGGTTGGAGGGGAGGGGGTTGGATAGGAGCCCCTAACCTTGCACTTCCCCCCGCAGCTCCCTCCCTCCAGCTCAGGCCAGGCAAATCCCAGCCAGCAGCTCACTTCCCCCTCCCCCATCCACACTCCCTTCCTGCAGACAACCTCAGAGCTGGGAGAGGAGAGGGGAGGGGAGGGCTAGGGGAGAAAGGCTGCAGGCAGGCTCTTTTGGCTCAATCAGCTCCAAAGCAGAGATTAATCGAGTCTGCTCCAACACATTCTAATTAGGTGTTGGACACCTGTATAGGTGTCTTATGTGTTAACTATCAAGGTTGAGGGCTTTTGTAGTCACAAATCAGTTCTTTCATGCTCCAAATAAAAACTCAGTCTTCATTGGTAAAACCATTTTATATTATCCTCTTAATCGATTATGTCATTTGAATTTGATTTGCTTTTTTTCCCCTATTTCATATAGATTACTGCTAATGGCTTTATTTCTTGGAAAAATCCTGGCAAGGATCATACTTGAATCTGATGGGCAGTCTCATCTGACTAAATCTACTGCAGGTTGCTCTTACAAGCAGCAGTGTTTTTTGAACAAGACAGTAATCTTAATTTCTCTTCCAGGAAGGGAACGTTGTAAAGGAGAAGTGGCTACTGATCACTAGCATGTCTCCAAGAACACTATCCTATTTGTATTGCCTCTAATCCTGGAGGGAGAAAGAAGTATTTACCGTGATAGCTGTCAAGGACTCATGGGAATCAACAAAATAATCCTCATTTATTTAAGTGCAGGAGATCCAGGTGTGGGGAGACAAAAGGTACTGACAGACATGCAGGGTAGGCCCCTGTTATAACTCATGGTGCTTTACATAAAGTAGCATGAGTTAGAGCACCCCTCCCCCCCAATCCAACAGGCATTCACCTGTTGGGTCAGGAGTTGGGGAGGAGGGGAATCAAGCTCCACTTTTGAGCTGATTGAGCCCAAAGAGCTGACCTGCATCCTATCTTCCCTAGCCTCCCCCCTCTCCCTCCCAGCTCTGTGGTTGTCTTCTGGAAGGGAATGGGAATGGGGTAGGGGGAGTGTGATTCTGGCTGGAGTTGGCCCAACCTGAGCTGGAGGGAGGAAACTAGGGGGGGCGTGCAAGGTGCGGGGGGGCTCCAATCCACCTACCAACTCCAGCTCGGGTTTGGCCACAGCCACAGCTCCTTCCCCTTCCTCCATCTCCCCTCCCTTCCTGCAGGAAGCCCTTCGGTTTTAATCTGTTGTTAAGACAACAGATTAAAAAACTCTGGCAAGAATCAGACTTGAATCTAAACCTAATCCAGGTTGCCAGTCATGCAACAGATTAAACCTAGGGAACACAAGTTCCCTAAAGCACTCCAAAGTACAGTGCCTTCATCTGCTCTTTCATTTGATAAGCATTAATTTGTCACATGATCAGCCACTTCAAAGTTCTCTGCAGTTGTACACGTGTGTCATGGCATGGCTGAAGACCACTTTCAGGGGGCTGATCGGGCAACAAATTTAACTTGTTTGTGGCTAAAGTGTTGGAAGGAGTTAGTTTCTGGCAACTGGGCAGGTTTTGGAGAAACAAGAAGAACTGTAAAGTCATTAAAGGTTGGAATATAAGAAAAAGAAGCTTCTTGTGAGATTTTTATGGCATTTGAGATGCCCTGTCAGTAATGGATGCAGTCGACTATGGGAAGCTTGCAGAAATCATTGCTTAAAAATCTACCACTAACCTCAAGGAAAAATTGGGATTTTTTTCCGCCTTTGACTATTCATTCTCTCTATAGTGCTTGTTTTTAAAGCCCATAAACACATGGCCAGAGAGCAAATTTATTATAATATAAGATTCTCCAGTGAACACACATTTTTCAAATGGTACAGACCGACTATTGTACTTTCTTGAGAACAAACAAACATTCAGCGTGTTATTTCATAGATTTCCTAGAAGTGCTGTCTTCCCCTGTGGATATAATTATTATGAGAATGCATTATTGCTTAACTGAGTAAACACATTAATAGATTTTTTCAGTGCTCCTGCCTTCTGCATTCCTGCATATGCACACATATACTTCTGCTTGCCAGATGACATGCAGCATGGGCTGAACGGTACCTATGACTGAAGGTAGCAACCTATTTAACGATGAATCAGCTGTTTGCTATGTGTCATATCAGTGGTTGGATTGTAAGAATTATTTTGATAACAAATGGGAAGGAACTAGAATCTGAGATGAAAGTATCTCTACTGCAGAGTAGTAAAAGCCATCTTTGTGACCTACTTGCGCTCTAGACCTTTTAGGGCTCTAGAAGGGATAAGGTGTCTAAAGCCATACTCCCTGGGTGTGTCTACATGTACAATTAATGCAGCTGATTTTAAGCACAGAAAATTCAGGTGCATTAAACTAAACTGTGCCCCCACATGCATCTGAACAATGTGCCTGTCAGAAGCAAATTTGCAATCAATGAGAACAGTTCCGTCTAGGGCTGCTTCTGCCCTGGTTTGCTCTCCTTCAGGAGCCAGGGGGAGCTCCAGTTTTCCCTGGATGCCGGCCCTAGGCTGGCAGAAGTCATGGGGGCTGGTTCCAATCTCTGTGGGACAGGGGAGAGCTATCCTGGCTACTGGGCAACTGTTTGGGAGGCAGCAGCCTGGCAGCTGGAATAGCGCTCCCAGCCACAGGGACAGCTCTCTCCACCCAATATGGTTCCCTACTATGTAGGCTGACAGGGAGCACTTTGCTCTTGGTCAGTGCCTAAACATGGCCATTGGCACATTAGTTTAATCTTCTGATTTCTAGTACCTATATCTACAGGTACTAGAAAATGGTGCATTAGAGTAATCTACTGCACAGCAATTGCTGTTCATGTGTAGACAGTGATGTTTTACTGAACATTAGATTAGTCTAATGTACAGTAAAGCATCTCGTATAGATGCACCTACTGTCTGTGAATGTGAACTGTGACTATTACATTCCCCTTATCTTATTACAATTGTAGAACCCCTCCCTTGCCTCCAGATGAGCGTGGACACATGGCATGTGGTGCCGTAGACCCATGCACCACACATGCAGGAATTCCATGCACTGCTGGTTTGCAGCAGGAGTGGGGGGCTTGAGAGATCCCAGGGTCAAAAAACCTGTGCCTAAAAGAAGCAGGGCAATGTACATGGTGGCAGCACACACCACTCAAACCCAGGGCCTGGCCAGCTGAAGCCACGCTCTGGCTGAAGGCCAGGTTCCCTGCTGCAGGATCTCTGTGCCTTCAGCTTCCAGAGGCCCCCAGGAACTCAGGTAAGGCTGTTGAACAGCCTCCCCTACCCAACCCGAGACAATGTGCCATGCACCAGAGAGCATGAGACATAAGTGTTTCCCCTGGACAAGTAGCAGTAGCACGCATTGTGCCACTCCAGTTTGTCCCTGGGGAAATGTATGTTCTCACTCATAGGATGTCTCCTATGGGGACAAGTTAGATGGATGAAACAGAACATGTATAAATCTGTCCATCCTCCTCACAAAGTTGTCGAACAATGACTCAATGGGCACGTCCACACATGCAAGCACGTGTGCTTGCAGCAGCTCAAATAGAAGCAGTGCAAATTTGAGCTGGGGCTTTTTGCCTCAGTGCACATGCTCAGACATGCACTTTGTTGCGGAGCAAATTGTGCCGCTAGGGGCAAAATAACCCTGCCTGGTTCCTTCCAGATCTTCAGCCAGGGGGAACTAGAGCCCGGAGCCAGTACCTGTGCTGTCCCCAGCAATATAAAAAGCTGCCCTGTCCTGTCCCCAGCAGTATAAAAAGCTGCCCTGGCAAGTAGCTCAGAGCTACTAGCTATCAGGAGCTTCTGGGGCCCAGCCAGTTGGTACCAGGGAACACTACCCCTTGTGCTAGCTGGACGGCTGAAGCAGCCCTGAGAGTTCTCTGCACCCTCTACCCACTGCAGCAGTCTGGCAGTGGGGGCTGTTGACTGGCTGTGACCTGCTGTGAACCTGCCAGACTCAGATGGGGACTGCAGAGCCAGTAAAGGCATCTGGCCCTCTGGTCCAGCTGCCAGTGGACTGCAGTTGCAGGGTTGGCCTTTGTGCGGCACTACTGCCATTTGTGCCCCCTGCCCTGCCATCTGGGCAGCTATCACCTGGAAGATGTTCTGGGGGTGGTGGCTTGCTTTGAACTGTCAAAGCATGTCCTCCTGGCCCCATTTGGCTGGGAGGTCAGCCACAGCCAGATGGGTCCAAGGTGCCAGCTCTGAGCAAGCAGGGTCCTGCCACTGGCCTCCCTAGCAGGAATTCTGGTGTTCCCTGTTGGAAAACTGAAAAATCCCTGATAAAAAAAATCCCAAAATCACTCTGTGAAATACCCGCAAATCCATGTTCCTCCACAAGTAAAACACTATAAAGAGAGAGAGAGAGTGAGACAGAGACAGTGATTACTTGGACAATGTTTTATTGATACATCTACAATGTTAAAGCAAGTCTCTTATCATAATAATAAAGTTAATTCTAAATACAGGTTTCATGAATTCATGAATACATATTGTGCTGCCCTCCCACAGGGCGCTGGCCCCCACACAAGGGGTTGGCCCCCCACACAAGGGCTATGGCCCCGCAACACGGGGTTTAGCCCCTATGAAAGGGGTTCAGCACCCAAGCAAAAGGTTCATCCCCCCCAACAGAGGATTCAGCCCCCACACAAGGGATACAGCCCCCCAACAAGGGGTTCATCCCCCACACAAGGGATATGGCCCCCCAACGGGGGCCAAATGGCCCCCACTGGGGCTACCAACCCCCCCACAAGGCCCACATGCCCAACCCCAATGCCCCAACTGCTGCCCCAGATGGCCCCATCCCCCACCAGCTGCTGCAACCCCCCAATGG
>NW_017729034.1:47657049-47659110 GCF_001723915.1 Gavialis gangeticus | reverse complement strand
CTCCTCCAGCCCCTCCGACCCCTTTCTCATCAGCACCGAATCCCTGGTTCTGAAACACGCAACCTGACCAGCCATGTGTTTCAGCACCAGAGGGAGGGGCAACCATAGAGATGCTCTGGCAGCCTCCGGTTGCCCCATTTTTTTATACTTAACTTTTTTTAGACCCCTGGATATCCAGGGGTCCAATTTTCTCCCTGCGCTGCAAACTTGAAGCACAGGGGACATTTTTTTTGTTCCCGCACATGCCTGTTGCCCTGCCTCAAAGGGGCAAGAGGCACGTGTGTGCTCGTCTGGACTTGCCTAACATGTCAATTTTTATTTCTAGATGATTTCTGTTAATTGCTTTATACATGTAAAATAGTGTGTGGCTTGGAAAAGTATAGGAATTTTCTGGACAGGGCCATTTAGACACAAAGTAAATTTTATTTGCATGGGGGGAAATGAGTTTTGCTGCTTTTGAGGAAAGCAGGAAGTTGCTATTATCAGATTCAATTTGTCTGTGATTTCAAAGTTAAAAGAAAGTAACTGCAAACAGATGGTCTGTGATAATCACGTACTGCAGGTGGAGCTCTGAAATGGTTATTTGGGACCCCATCTCTCTTCTTTTCGCCAGAAACACAAAAAAGAACAATATTTGTTGTCATCTCAAGTGCTGTATGCCTGGGTCTCATCTGAGTGTGTTATGTCAACCCTCAAGTGGTTTCTTTGTCTTTGCATGTAATATAGATAAAATTCATTTTTGCCACCTTCTTGCACATTTCTTTTTGTGCTTCATGTCATGTGCTTTTTCCCCCTTCTTCATGAGCTGTGTGCCCTAGTTGTGGAAAATTCTTCCAGCTCAGGGAAAAATAGAAGCCTCTGCCTGCTAAGGCAGAGCTGGTTGATTTGTTTTAAAATAAATGGTACGGCATATACACATGCACATCACATTTGGTGTGCCAATGTGCAAGATTTTTTAATCACTCATTTTATATAGATTACACAAGAGCCTCAGTAATTCAGAAAGGAAACTAAAAATAAAACCCTGGATAGGCATTTGACAGCTGAGTCTTACAATCTAAGTGAAAAGCATTTTTCCAAGTCTGTCACTAGATTCAGTTTTGAACTTTTACTTGGCTATATCTGTATAGCTCTACTACTAAGCTGCACACATTTGGCACTTGTAATTTACTGGAGCATACTGAAGTTTCTCTAGGTACTTCTTATCTCAAACCTGCCCTGGGTAGCCTAAATCAAGGAGGATGTTCATATAAAAAACAACACATTCAATAGGATATTTGCTGCTGGAAACAGAATTGAAGTCAACAGAATTGGAGTCCACAGAACATTTATCAATTACTTGCCAGTCTGCCCTTGAGCTACAGGAGCAAAAGTTAACCAGTCTGAGTTAACATTCTCTCTTTATCTTGCATCTAAATGTGTTCTGGCAATGTGATCTTGCAATTAACTAATTTAACAAGAAGGTGGGATTTTAAGTGGGGAAAAATGAAGACATATTTGGATCTTGCACAGGCAGTCAATTTCAATAGATTTCCAGATGGGATTTTTGTTTTGTTTTTGTTTGTTTGTACAGGTTGAAAAAGTAAATAGATTTGATTTATTTAGTTATCTGTTCCTGCTTTATAATTCTCAATTACGTAGACTACTGAAGTGGGACACACCAAAAAAAATAAATAGGGTTATCATGGTTCCATTTTCTTGTTGGTTTTTGTTTTATACAGTAAATTTTCTTCTTGATTATGCCATAACATTGAAAACCCACTGTCCTTAGGAAATGTGATCATAATTACTATATTCTTCCTCATTGTTTCCTTAACTGAATCATAGAATCATAGGAAAGTAGAGCTGCAAAGGACCACATGAGGTCATGCCATCTAAACCTCTGGTCAAATGTATCATCATTAGCTGAAAAATGTACTTTCCATGAAATGAGCCTGTATTTTCAACTGTCACTCATATTTTAGCTAGCAATTGAAAAATCATTAAAACATTTTTTTATTGAAAAAGTAGAATTAGGAAAATTTCAAGCAATGTTAATGATTGTGATAACCTCCTTCTTCT
>NW_017729034.1:47639584-47652049 GCF_001723915.1 Gavialis gangeticus | reverse complement strand
ATTGAAAAATCATTAAAACATTTTTTTATTGAAAAAGTAGAATTAGGAAAATTTCAAGCAATGTTAATGATTGTGATAACCTCCTGCTTCTTTCCAGCTTTCCTTTGACTTTTCCATCTCTGCACTTTCTTAAATTAAAATAAGGTGGACTCCCACTCATGAAAACTTTGATCATTTGGATTAGGATTAGGGTCCTAAATCAATATCTGGGTACTTTTTTAAAGTGGTCCAAATTTTCCCCTTCAGGATCAATGCTATCCAACTTCAGTCCATAGAAATTGGACTGCTAACTAAATTCTTAGTTAAGTTTTATAAGCCTGGTTTTAAGGTCTTAGTTTTGTAAGGCTTGGTCTTTGTTTATCAAATAAGAGTAAAGCTAGGTAACAAACCATTTTGCTGGCTCCTTATTCTATCCAGGACTGGTAAGAGAGGCCATGGGAGTCATAACAATAGGAGGAAAATTATGAAAGAAAAAGGAAATCTTGGTTGACTTTTTGTCTACTGTTCTCTTTATGTTGTAGTCATGATATTTAGAAACTTGCCCTCTGAGATTTATTTGCTGTAGAGTCTAAGCACCGACTTATGCATTGGTAAGATTGTGCCAAATAGATAATGCATCCATGTCAGTTTTAGCTCTGTTGTTACATCATCAGATTTGTTTATTGCTGAATGGAAAGTAGTTTTACTGGACAAAATGGGCAGATAGGGCTAGTCTGTGACCTCATTTGTATCTTCAGCAGCCTGCGTCTATGCTCTGAACTTCAACTTCGGCCAAGTAGTTAGATGTAAAATTAGAATTGGGTCCATAGCCTATATTTGTTCCATTTTATAAATTAGAGAAGCTCTGTAATATATTGGTTTTACAGAATGACTTTACAGAACGACATACAATCCTGTTTTTTGTAACTGGCAGGAGAAAGAAAGGAACAATGAATAATAATGATAAAAGTAGTGGAGATAATAGAGGCAGCTGAATGCATATGATTTGTATTTTGGATTGAGGAAATAGTTTGCCTTCATCTCTCTCTCTCCTGCTTTTCTTGAAAATTGGCCTAATAAATAAGCTTATTCAACACTCAGATTTATCCTGGGAATGGAAATAATATGGGCAATTCATTTTCCTTGATTGTTGTTTTCAGTAGTTCTTAGTTACCAGTCATACTGCATTCAATAAAGTATGGACATCTTTTTAAAAGATGTCAGATAATTTTAGGTTCTGGTTAAGGTTCTTCACAGATATTTGACTAAGAACTTTTAGAATGTTGTGACCGTATAATAAAACTTATAATTTTTGTTCTAAATGCTGTTTGAATTCTATTTCATGGGCAACATTCTGGAACTTAAATAGTGCAGAAATGACACTGTATAAAAATGACATATTTAATAATTCATTGTTGACATCTAGCTTTAGTGTCTCCACAGATTTGTAGCAACTATGGAATTATAGGCTGAGCATTAAATTATATGAGATGTGCTTTGAGCAATGCTGAAACTATACTGGCAGCAACCTACACCCATGTTTATATAGAACAGAGACACTCAAATTATGGCTAACATGGCAGCCATGTGTGCTGCCTATGAAGAGTTTAAGACTAAAAGAGACAACAGTAGATTTTCCCATGTTACTGGAGTTTCACAGCGTCCTGGAAAGAATAGTATGCTGAACTGTTTCTTAGACCTGACAGGTGCAAGCTTGCCTCCACCGAAATCAGCAGCAGGACTCCATCAGATGTTTATGGTTTTTGAGTCCTGGTTTGTTCTGTGGCCCACTCCACAGTTTTATGCAGATAACATATTGCAACAGTAGAAGCACAAACTTTGCATTTTAGTAAGTGATTCTCCCTTCTACAGCACTCTATGGATCTTTATGGGAAAGAGAATCTTAAAAATGAGTTTCCTAGTTCACCATCAGCATTCTTCCATTTGGCAATTGAGTTGCACAGGGAAAGGGAATAGGTTGTTAGATAAGATGCATGAATGTAATTTTATGTGACATAGGAAGTAGTTGGTTGCCATCTGTCTGATGGAGTTCTTGTGTTTCTTTGAAATTTTTTTGCAAGAAACTTGTTTATCTAGTCTCTCATAAGTATAAAAGACACCTATAGATCCTTTGCCACAGTCCTTATTCTGAAAATTATATGCTTTCTGTTAATTGAATACCTCCAGGTGCCTTCATTCAGCAACGCTTACTTTCTTTGTTTAACTTTTTCCTGCATTATTTTTTCTGGATAGTCATTGTACTATCAGCTTTAATTAAATAATATTTTAATGTATGAAACAAATGTGTGGTACTGGAAAGATAAATGCCAATGTGCATAGGAAGTGGGGAGTTCACACCTACATGAGACATTTACTGTGAAGTTGTCTAATCAGCTCTGCAATAAAGTCTCTATGTCTACACGAGGCCCTATTAGGCTGTAGTAAACTAATACATGCCATTGTAGGTTAGTACTTGCAAACACTTGCATCTTGCAGCAGTACTTGTATTCTTCAGCATCGTTATTGAGTACATTGCAACACACGTATAGATGCAGACAGAGCTAGCTGGGGCATGAGGGTACTTCAATGTGAGGGCTGCCTGCTGGCTAGCACCCTGGTGTCCTGGCCAGCCCCTCTGCAGCACATTGAGCCTGGTTGCAGTAGCCCTGGTTTGGCAGGCTGTCCTCCCAGGCTTCCTGCCAGCCAGAGCTACTCAATGTGCTGGGCACATGTGTAACCGCGATGGCCAGAAGCAATAAACTCTGGTGTGAACTGTGCCAGAGCTTTTTCAATTGCATTAATAGCACATGTAGACACACCCACTGTTAGCAATATTGCACCTTTAGTCTACTGGAGCAAGACAGGACTAGCAGTCTGAAGACCTGGGCTTTTTGTAAATCCACTTCTGAGTCTGAGGGATTTGGGGACAAAAGACTTAAATTCCCTTCCTAGTGTGAATTTGCCTCTCTCTTTAAAATGAGAATAATGGCACTTTCACTTCTTGGCAAAACATGTCTTGGGAACTGTGGATGAAAAGTACTTTAACTATTATTGCTTTACAGAATTTGTTATATACCAGTTCAGGGACATGTCTGATTAAATTATTTCAGATGAGCTCATGTGAAATAACTATACCAGGCGTGTGTGAACGATTACTGCTTGAACCAGAACTAACCTGAATGAAAGCTGTATTTATTCCTAGCCAGATTGATTCTATTTCAGTAAAGGCTAAAATTATTGTGCAGGGGTCTTCAAATCATAGCCCAATTCTCTATAATTCAATCATAACTCAATTCTCTAGCACTGCAGTTTCTAGATTGCCACTGGAATGGCAGAGTACATGGTGGTAAAGAGAACGCAGTCCATACATCTAGCAAACACTATACAACTCTGTATTTTTCAGTAAGTCAAAGTAATATAGTTCCATTGTGAATTCATACTGGCTATAGTCAAGCATAAGAGCTCAAATACTCTTAATTTCAGGGGCACTACACCAGTTTATATTAGAAGAATTTGATGCAGGATGCTTTTCAAAATGCTTCCTTTGTCATTAGTCATATATGCCTGGGCAATCTCAGCAGGATTGAAGTGTCAAAGTTGTAAAGGAACTTCTGATAATCCCTGTCTTTCTCCGTATCACCAACACATCTGAAATAGACTTTTTAGGGGTTTGAAGCCTGCAGAGGCGTTTCTACAAAAGTAACTATGCCAATTAAATCATAAAATAGTAGACATTGGCATCCTAAAATGAAATGACAACATATTCTGAGAAGTTATGATAAAGAAAACAGTGGATGATTTTTCAAGTAAGTGTGGATCTTCTGCTTGAACTTAATAAAGTAATTCTGACTGACAGGCATTCATAATAAAACAACAAAAGTGTGGTGTTGGCATTTTGAGGAGGAAGTTGTTCATGACATAGATTTTCAGAATGCATATGTACAATATTCTACATTTCTGAATATATAACACACTGGTAGTCTTAGTTTTGCATTGAACAAGGAGAGATCCAGGAGGGGTGGAGTTGTGCTCCTCCCCACATACACATACACACACACACACCTTCCCCCCTCCCACTTTGCTTCTTTCTTCATCCAAACTTTAAAACCAATTAGCTGGGAGAGGCAATGGCATTTCTATTCAGACAGTGCTGAGAGAGTCAATTTTTTTTCATGGCTCCTTGTTATCTCCCTGATTCCTGCTAATCTTTCTACTCTGCAAGTGTTAAAGACCCTCTTTCCTTTTTAATGGTCATGATGTTCAACTATTCAACCTATATTTTCTTCTGAAATTCTTCTGTCTGTCAGCCATTCCTGGTAATGTCTCTTTTCTATTTCCCAGCCTTACAGATTGTTTTTAGCTCTAGCTAAAAACTGGCTCAGTTGTGGTAACAACTCAGGTATAGAAATGATTGACAGTAAAGTACTGGAGGAACTGTCAAGACATTCAAGGAGGCTAGGTTTTGTTTTATGCATCTGCATAAGGTAAACATTTAACTATAATAACTACAGGTATAATGACTGCTTTGATTGTACACTGAATAATATAATTCTGTCCCTTAGTATATTATAAAGCTTCTAGTTTCTCCTTAATTTGCAAAAAATTTGTTGCATTATATGTGATGCTGTTTTACAGCATCTGTACCCCCTTTTCAAAATCTTAGATCTGTCCATGCATTGAAACTTATGGATTAGAATATTCACCTAGTACCAGTTTTCAGAAGAGAATGTTACTGATCTTGAAAGGTCTATCTCAGGTCTATTGGTTTTGGAAGTCCTTGTTAATAATTGGAAGGATATCAGTCCATTATGGAAAAAAAAATGAAAACTCTTCTTGAATTAATAAATAAACCAGTTTTGAAATAAGGTCCTTAATCTCCAATTCACAGAGCAGACAATTGGAACGAACTCTAAACACCACATTGCATTTCCTGATCTTTGACTTCATACATTGATTACTTTCTGCTGAGGTCTAAACTAGAATAATTCAACTAGCATTTCTCCTGGTGTTTCAATAAGCTCTCTGAAATAGTATGTGATTAAAAGCACAAGGCCACAAGTAACTGTGCCTGTAACAGGGTGGCCCGTCTCTTTAAGTGGAGGCAACCAGCCTGGCTGAAGGGCTGTAGCTAATGAGTAGGAACCCACCTGAATTGCAGTGGAAGTTTGTGGTACAACAGTACTTTTAATCTTGCCCTTTTTGCTGTCTCCCCCCTCAAACTCTGAGTGGCTGAGAAGCAAGATCTACAGCATTAGTTGCCTCTCAGCCACTCAGCTGGGAAGGGGGGGCACATGGTGAAAAGAACAAGATTAAAGACGCTGCTGTGCCTCATACTGCCACCACAATTTAGGTAGGTCCCTACTACTGAAGGAGTGACTTACTGGGAATCAAAAAATCCAGCAGCAGAGGAATGGAGAAGCACCAGAGACAGGAGACTTCTGGGCTACAAGAAGGACAGCTGTTGTCAGAAGGCACAGCAGACCCTTCCCAGTGTCCTGGATAACAAGGGGGTTTTTTAGTTTACTTTTTTGTTGTTGTTTTTGAAAAACTATATATTATTGGGACATGCTGGGAAATGCCCCAGGGAGCAAGGGCCAGCAGATTTAAAAGATTGGATATTACTGCAGCTTGTGGAGAAGTGCTAGGGGAGAGGAGTGAGGCAAAAGCCTCGTTGAAAAGGAACTGAGATGGTCCCCCTCTACAGTGCTACTTGCCATAAAGATAACAAAACAGTTGTAACAAGCAGTGGTAGGGTTGGAGTGATAGTGTAAGTACTTGACTGCATTTAAAAAGAGTGTGTTATTGTAATAGGTACTGTTGAAATATCATCAACTGACTAAGATTATGGTAATAGTAAAAATAGTCATTTAATAAAATAGAAAAAAGGAAGATTTAATTTCTCATATTAGTTCTACAATAAATAAGGCTCTAATATTAACTTTCAGCCATGAAAGAATCACCATTAGATTCTGTGAATTCCATGACTGTAAACTAAGATGTATTAACCCAAAGGAGAGAGAGGTGATTTTGTGAGTAAATACATGTGTATGCAAACAGATCTTCCATTTATTTTGACTGAAGGGCCATATATAAATTGTTAATGTTGGCCTTGGTATTTATGCGAAGAATCATGTATATACAAGCATGTGACTCATTCTGTTGAATTCATTGGGATAGCTTGTGCTAACTTGGGCACATGTTGAATGCTGCAAACACTTACGAAGGTACTTAATTTTGTACATCATGAGGACACTTGCTATAGTCAGTACTTGCATGTAAGTTACTATGGGACTAAAAGGTTGCATAATTAGGGCTTTAAGTGTAGTTTTCACTACATAGTGGGAGCATCTAAACATGCAATTAATTGTGCCTTAAGGTTACTACACATTTAAATAATGTGCAGTAACTGTTCCTGGGAATGTATCTACATGTGCACCCACGTTGGGAACAAATTTTCTCCCAGTGGCAGCAGTTGAGTTTAGGGTCACCCTGGAGCAGCAGCCAGGGGGACCTCTAGGCTCCCCTAATACCAGCACCAGGCTGGCAGCAGGTACAGGGATCAGGTCTAGGTTCTGGATAGCGAAAAGGAATTATCCCAGGCTGGAGGACTGCTCTCAGCCACGTAGAGCATGGGACTGCAACCCATCTCAGTGGTACTCGCTTGGAGCGATGTCTTGTGGTCAAGCAGCAGCAGCAGCATCCTGAGCTCTCCCTTCACCTTGCTTGCTGAGGGGATGGGGAACAGTTTGTTTGCAGTGCTGGGCTGATGACAGAGAGCTTCCCTGTTCCTTCAGCCCTGCTGCTGCCTGCACAGCACATGCCCCAGTCAGCTTCACTTCCCTCCCGTGCTGGGGGGGGAACCAGGAGCTGAGCAGTTCTGGGACTGGAGGGAGCCATGGCGGGGTAAGCAGCACCAAGACCAGAGACAGACAGCTCCCCCATTCCCTCAGAAAGCAAAGCAAAGGGGATGGGAGATAGTTCCAGTGCCGCTTAGCCCCCTGTGCCCAGTATTGGCACTGATTACCCCGTCCCCCCCAGACTTGACACTGCTCATCTCCTGACTCCCCTGACAGGTATGGGTGAGGAGCAGGAATTGACTGGGGCATGTGCTGTGCAAGCAGAGGCAGGGCTGAGGGGATGGGGAAGCTCTCTGCCTGACCTGGTGCTGTGGGGACAGAGACCTCCTGCATCCCAGATGTGCTTGGCTCCTGGGGGCATGCCCAGAGCACCTGAGCATCAGCAGAACTGGGGACAGAGAGCTCTCCCACCCCTTCTGTAAGCAAAGCAAAGGGAAAGCTCAGGGCACTGGAGCCACTCATCCACAGGGGATCACCCCACACCTGTGCTGCCAAGCCAGGCTATAATCCTGAGCTCCACACTGGAGCCACAGACTGCTCCCCCCTGCCTCCTACTCCCTATGGCCCCTGCTGCTTAGGTTGACCAGGAGCAAATTGGTCCCAGACTAGATTGGTCTACATGTCTAGATTAGTCTAATATGCAGTAAAGTGTCTCATGTAGATGCACCCAGTATGACCTGTAAATTGATTTTTTGTTGGTTAGAAAACCAGTTTCAATGGTGCAGAGCCTATTACATGTTTGTCTAAGATAAATGGATCCTGATATTGACTGAGGCCTTACCTTAACCAGGGTTTTGCCATATGAAATAAGAAGTTGCTAGAGCAGACTGTTCTCTTAATTAAAATATAAAAACAAGTGTAATTTTAATTATGTTTTGACTCTGTCAACACCTGAGTGGTGTTTTTGTATAATAATGATTTGAGGGGAGAGGAGCAGGAAATCCATTTATTTTTGTGAGTAGAGGACACTTATTTTTTCCTTCCCATGTTCTGCCACACAAAAATTTACAAGGTAAAAATACAACCAAGGGAGACTGGCAGCAAAGTTGTAATACTATCTATTCTTCTATACCCAATGTCATTCTGGGAGGTATAAAATGTATATTATTCAATTTTTCTGATGGTAAGACATTCATGGAAAATTTGGCATCCTCCCATGAAGAGGAAGATATAGCAGGTGATCTGTTGAAGGAGGAGACTATAAAAAGCTCCTATCTAACAGATTAATACTGAAGCTAATTAAAGAATCTCTCTTTAGAGTCCTGATCTTTTTTTTTTTTAAATATATTTGAGGTTTAGTAAAATCTGCACAACACATGTTTGTCTTAATCTTTCTTAAATTTGGGGGTTTTAAACCTTGGCATGTAAAATCTCCAAAAATTCTTTATTTCAAGCACTTGGGATTCATAATTGAGGCTCAACTTGATTTCTGATTTTGGACAAAAAGGGCAAACTTTCCAAAGGGCCCTGCATCTAGCAAATACTAAAATTTTTTGTAAAATTAACTTACCTAAATTTCAATAGACTGAGATAGACTGACAGGAGCAAAAGAGACATCAGGGGTGCCCAGATCCACTCCAAAAATGTCTATTCCAGAGGTGCTCAAACCCTGGTCCATGGGCAAGATCAAGCCCCATAGGCAAGGTCCAGCATATGGGCACTGTTAGGACTAAGGGCCCAATCTGAGCATGCAGGCATGGTGTGGGTATCTTGGGTCTGATCCCAGCAAGCAGGGGTCAGCTGATGTTATGAAGGCCTAATCCAGTCATGTGGGCCTGATCCAGGAACAAGGGATCCAATCAAGTCCTTGGAACAGCCCTGTGCTACTTTTCTGGTCAGCGGGACTGTGACGGGAGTGCCACTATTGGAGCCTCTCTGAGTATGGCTCCGCCCTCCTGTAATAGGCTAACTGCCTGCTTACTCACCTGCCATGCCTTGATCTTATTTAATTAATAGATTGTTGTAATTAGCGGGAGGCTGCCCATTTCTACGTGCCCCGATAATAGGGGGCACTATCTGCGGCTCCTTTTCCTCCCCTACACCACAGCCCAAGCGTCACAGATGGTGCTGGTGTGATCTGACTGGCCCAGTTATGTCTCAGCCCTCTTTTTGCCCTCAGGGCTCCTTGCCGCCCTTCCGCACTCTCGGGGCTCCTCGCCACCCCTCTGCCACTCTCGGGGGCCCTCTGCCACTCTCGGGGCTCTTCGCCGCCCCTCTGCACTCTCGGGGCTCCTCTGCCACTCTTGGGGCTCTTCACCACCCTTCTGCACTCTCAGGGTCCCTCTGCCACTCTCAGGGCTCCTCACCACCCTTCTGCACTCTCAGGGTCCCTCTGCCACTCTCAGGGCTCCTCGCCGCTCTCAGGGCTAGGCCAATGCACCCCACAACATATTGCGACTTCTTCAGTGCCAGGAACCCCCCCACACTACTGGGGAGTCCCTATGAGGCCTCCTCCACCCCAATAGCCTCACCCGGTCCTCCGGTTAAACAGTAAACACAAAACACAAAGCCCCCAGGCTGTAACATAAAGCTAAACCATCAGGTCAGACAACAGTTAATCCCTACCAGGCAAAAATACTCCAGCAGCAACCTGTGGATACTCGTGCAGCCAAACCTTGGCCTTCTCTCTGCACTGGCTGAGCTCCTCACTCCTTGGCTGTCAGAGGAAGAACTGCCACCCTAGTCTCCTGCCTGGGTTTTAAGAAGGGCTAAGCCCTGCCCCTTCCTGTCAGGGGGTTTCGCCAGTTGCCCTGGCAACCAGCACCTGTGCTGCCCTGGTGACTGGCGGCTGCGCCTCCCCCTTCTCCCCACTAGGGGGCTCTCTGGAGCTATCCCTGTTCTCAGGCGCAGGGCACCTAAGTGCTCTGCAACAGGGACCAAAAGGTTGACCTCCACTATTCGATTATGTCTAGCTGCTCATTTCTGCAACCTAGACAGGACAAGTGGGAACTGGCCTCTTTTGTCATATGCAGAACCAGAGTTGGGAGAGAAACTTCCAATATGCTCTGAGGGATAAATTCTACTTAGGTGATGTATTAGACATTGTAGGGATTCTGCTTGTGCTAGGCCATAGTTATGCTAAGTTCTAGTAAACTATGGTGCTGGAAATAAGTATGGTAGAAAGGGGCCTCCTGACAGATGACCCAGTAAGAAAGACAAAAAATAAAAGTACACTAATGAGCAAAAAGACTTTGGAGGAACTATGAAAACAGCAGCTACAAATGTAAAAACTTATTAATGACTAATGATATTACAGGTGCATAGAATCATAGAAGATTAGGGTTGGAAGGGACTTCAGGAGGTCATCTAGTCCAACCCCTCCTTAAAGTAGGACCATCCCCAACTTGATCATCCCAGCCAAGGCTTTGTCTCACCAGGCATTAAAAACTTCCAAGGATGGAGAGTACACAACCTCACTGGGTAATCTGTTCCAGTGTTTTACTACTCTCCTAGTAAGCCAATTCTTCCTAATATCTAACCTAAACTTCCCTTGCTGGAACTTGAGACTGTTGCTGCTTGTTCTGTCATCTGCCACCACTGAGAACAGTCTAGCTTTTGAACCCCACTTCAGGTAGTTGAACAGAAGATCCAAATTAAGTCTTCTCTAGACTAAATAAGCTCAGCTCCCTCAACCTCTTCTCAGATGTCATATCCCCCAGCCTCCTCACCATTTTCATTGCCCTCCACCGGACTCTTTCCAAATTGTCCACATCCTTTCTGTAGTGGAGGACCCAAAACTGGGCGCAATACTCCAGATGTAACTTTATCAGTGCTGAAAGAGGGGAAAATTACTTCCCCTGACCTGCTGGCAACACTCACACCAATGCAAAGTATATTGTTTGCCTGATTAGCAACAAGGACCCACTATTGGCTCATATTCATCTTATTTCCCACTGTCACCTCCAGGTTCCTTTCTCCAGAGCTTCTGCCCAACCAGTCATCCCCCAGCCTGTTCATGGGATTGTTCTGTCCTAACAGCAGGAGAGGGGACACACTGTCTCTACTTGTCAAGGGCAAGCTTCACTAAGTTGAACTGGTTGTTAATCAGACCAACTGGTGTGCTGTCCAGTGACAATGAACCTTTCTGAACCTTCACCACTGAACACATATTTGAGTTGTTTTCTGTGCCACCTTCAGGACCTGAAGGACAGCTTGTTAGCATCAGCCTTCTAGAACATACAGACCTCAGCAGTCTATATATCAAAAAATCACAGCAATTGCATACCACCCAAAAAAAAGACTGTGCATACCTTGGAACAACCAAGATTATATGAACAAATTAAAAAAATAAATCCTAGCACTTGAATACTGGGTGAAATCCTGCAGGTGTGCCACAGAGATATGTCTGTGCTGTGTGCATGCGTGTGTGTTTGAGGACTAAAGCATGTATCTTCTCTAAATCCTCCTGTAAAGTTATAGATGAGCAAAGTGCTTGGGAGAAAGTACGAATGCACCTGAAGTGTTGTTGTGTTAGGTCCATGCAAGTTAGTTAACTTCATTTTGCTTTCCTTTGTTACCTGATATAGCAGATGGAATTAATATTATCAGCTGTTCAAGATGAGCTCCTGAGCATTAAGATCAAGGGATGCTCCAGAATTCTGTCCATTTGGTGGTGAACCATCAAACCTTGATTTCTGGGAAAGGCTTGTTTAGGTCTTTCACATGTGCTTCATTGTTTGTTTTGTGTGACATCTTTCCTTATGACTGCCTTATCCATAACCAAAAGCAACAGCCATGGAAGCATTTAAAAAAAGTCCACCTTCTGGGTGTAATGCATGTTTTTTTTTCATTTTTGGAACCAAAGTATTTAGTCAAAGAAATTTAATGTGTAAATAAAAGTAAGGGAACAGAAAGGAAAACCCTCAATGTGTCCTGTTGGTCATGCAAAAGGTAGTATAAACACTAACAGCTGTTCATTTGGTCATATTTCTGGACTAGCAAAACATTCCTAGGCCTTTAATTTTGCACAGTATGTTTCTAATGCTCTGGAGCTAACTGTGCTTAGATTGTTCTACAGTAAACTGTTTGCTGTTCCATTCAAAGATTGCCCTGAATTGGAGGAAATAGGTTCTTTTGTTTAAATTACAAGAGGTTTTGTACAATGTTTCATGAGCTTAGGACAGCTTCAGAACTGCACTTTGTATGATGGAAATATAGATTCCCCACCCACCCCCCTCAGAAATGGAAGGGAGAGATTAGGTTATTTTTTTCATGTTCTTGCCAAAACTGGATTATTTACACTATCTGCTACAGTACATTTGCCAGCCCTTTAAAAGTTTTATTTTAGCCATTGTAAGAGGTAAGTCTCCCATCACATCTTGTGGAAAGTTATGCTTTTTTTTTAAGAGCTATAATGTTATTCATTCCTAATGGTCTCATCTCTCTCAGAATTCCACTCTATCACTCATTCTGTGTTTTGGTTTTGACCCTCTTTGAATATATGACAAGATATTTAACTCTTTTTAATCTTTCCACATAAATTATTTGTCCCACTCTGTGATGGGTTTAAAAAGTCTCTGAAAGTCCTGTTCAAGGTGAGGTCTAAGCTCTTTAGAGAATGGCTGTTGTGTTTATGATAGCCTTCATGCCCAGTTCATAGTTTCATAGTTTCTAGGGTTGGAAGGGACCT
>NW_017729034.1:47618197-47639350 GCF_001723915.1 Gavialis gangeticus | reverse complement strand
ATATTCACCGCCCAGTCATGCGTTGAGTCCCACCATGTTTCACTGAGCCCCACTATGTCCAGGTTGGTGTCAGCTAGCAGGAGGGTGAGTTCCTTCTTCTTGTTCAATTGTATTAAACTTTGTTTATGTCCATATCATACCGGAAACTCTGGTAGCTTTGTAATGCCAACTCAAAATGCTGATGGAACATGCTGTAATATAAACAGAGATTCCCTCAGGGCATAATACACATTTAAATTCACTAGAAGATTATAGAAAAAAGTGCTTAATGTTAGGTACCACAACAGCCTTTTGTACTCTGAGCATCTCCAGAGGGACTACACTGTATTTATCATAATAAATATGATCTCCTTTTTCAATTCCAGTCTTTAAAAAAATAGTGAATGAACCCCTTTCCACTCACTTGAGGTGGTTTTCTAGTGACAAAGGTCACTTTGTGGGAGAATTGCTGTGAAACTTCTGAAGTACAGTTGTTGATAGAAGAAAATTTACGAAGAAAGATATGCCAAAGACCCTGACATTCTCATTCTCTGTTGTCTCTTTTAAAGCTGCCTACCAGTACTACGTTATCTTCCTCTTAGCAGGTAATAGTCTACCAACTGCTTAAGCATACCTGCAAGGATTTTTTTTATTTGGTGATATCTTTTACTGGGCCAACTGTATTGTTGGGATAAATGTTAGACAAACTTTCAGACATAGAATGCCATCCCTTAGGGAATATAAATGATATAATTGTTCATGATATAAAATAAAAAGATATAAAAAGATATCGCCAAAAAAATCCTTACTTTGTGGCTGCATCATTCCAACCCTATGTAAGCATGGGGATGGTTTTTGTAAATCCACAGCATGGGCCAGCACATATCTGCTGTCCTCCAGAAGAAATTCTGAGAACAAATTCTACCTCAACAGCCTGATTTCTCCCCTGGTCTCCCTCTTGTTCTGTAATGAGTGCAACCTACTAGCTACAATGGTCAGTAAGTAAGGTGAGGAAGAGGGCAGATCTTCCAACTTTAGGGAAATCAGGAAGGCCAAAGCACAATTGAAGCTGAAGCTAGAAAAAGATGTGAAAGGTAACAAGATGTGTTTCTACAAGTATGTCAGCAACACAAGGTAGATCAGCAAAAGTGTGGGTCCCTTCCTAAATGAGGGAGGCAACCTAGTGACAGAGGATGCAGAATAGCTGGAAGTACTTAATGCCTTTTTCACTTCAGTCTTCATAGGAAAGTTCAGGTCCCAGACTATTGCACCTGACAGCACAGTCTGGGGAAGAGGTGAGCTTTTTTTAGTGGTGAAAGAACAGGTTAGGGACTATTTAGAAAAGCTGGATGTGTACAAGTCCATGAGACTGGATGTAATACTCCCAAGGGTGCTGAGGGAGTTGGCCCCTGTCATAAGTGAATTAAAGGGCCAGCTGAGCATGAGCCCAGGGGCCCCTAGCAATTACCAGCTCTCTGAAGGTAAGTATAACAGGGGCCAGGCAGGAAGCAAGACTGAGCCATGGGTGGCTTTGTGGGGGGATGCAGAGGGCTGCCTCCCTGTGATCGAGAGTGGAGGAAGGGGAGGTCCTGTGAGGGGAATGTGTGTGTGTGTGTGTGTGTTTGTGTTCCTATGTGCAGAGAATGATAGTAGAGTGCATGTGCCTGTGTCTGTGCATGCCTGTGTGTGTATATTTGGCTGTAGCAGGGGCAGGGAGCAGGGGGAAGAGGCATGTATGTGACCTCCCAGCCTGGTGGGGTCCACCCAGCATCCCCTGCAAGCACTAAGAGGGGAAGGGGCCCCTTTCCTTCCCCTGCAGCTCAGCTCCCATGTGGGGAGGGGGCATTCAATTTTGTGGTTGCCCAGGGCCCCAGTATACCTTCAACCACCTCTGGCCCATGTGATTACAAAGCCACTGAATATCATCTTTGAAAACTCATGGTGATCAGGAGAGGTCCCAGATAACTGGAAATAGACAAACATAGGGCCCATCTTTAAGAAAGGCAAGAAAGAGAATCCAGGGAACTGTAGAGCAGTCAGCCTCACCTCAGTCCCTGGAAAAATCATGAAGCAGGTCCTCAAAGAATCCATTTCTAAGCACTTGGAGGAGAATAAGGTGATTAGGAACAGTCAGCATGGATTCACCAACACCAAGTTACGCCTGACCATCCTGATTGCCTTCTATGATGAGATGACTGTCTCAGCGGATGTGCACAGACCAGTGGATATGATCGACCTTGATTTTAGTAAGGCTTTTGATACCGTCTCCCACAACAGTATCACAAGCAAGCTAAGGAAGTACACATTAGATGAATTATCTGTAAGGTGGATAGAAGACTTGCTGGATCATTAGGTTCAGAGGCAAGCAAGCCTTACAGGCTAGGGACGAACTGGCTAAGCATCAGCTCTGCAGAAAAGGACCTGTGGTTTACAGTGGACAGTAGCCTGAATATGAGGCAACAGTGTGCCCTTGTTGTAAAGAATGATAACAGTATACTGGGCTACATTAGTAGGAGCACTTCCAGCAGATTGATGAATATTCCCCTCTATTTAGCACTGATGAGGCCTCATCTGGAGTGCTGTGTCCTGTTTTGGGCCCCCACTACAGAAAAGATGTGGATGAATTGAATAGAGTCCAGTGGAGGGCAACAAAAATGGTTAGGGGGCTGGAGAACCTGACTTCTGAGAAAAGGCTGAAGGAACTGGACTTATTCTGTCTGAAGAAGAGAAGACCAAAGGGGGATTTTATAGCAGCCTTCAACAGCCAGAAGGGTGGTTCCAAAGAGAATGGATCTAGACAGTTCTCAGTGGTGTCAGATAACAGAACAAGGAGCAATGGCTGTAGCAATGAAAGTTTAGGTTAGATATGAGTCAAAACATTCTCACAAGGAGGTTAGTAAAGTGCTAGAACAGGTTACCTAGATAGATTGTTGAATCTCCATCTTTGGTAGTTTTTAAGACCTGGCTAGCCAAAATCTTATCTGGTATGAAATAGTTGGGGCTTGTCCTGTTTGAGCAGGGAGCTGGACTAGATGACCCCCTGAGGTCCCTTCTAACCCTAATTTTCTATGATTCTATGATTGTACCTTAGCACCAATTTGCCTAAAGAGGGAAGCCTTTGGCAAGTAGGCACTGATTGCTTTTGTTGGGGTTTTTTGAGGGGTGGGGAGGAGTTGCTCCCCAAGGCCAGTGCTACAATGTCAGCAGTCCACCTTTGGCTTGAGTCAAGCAGAGGATGAATTTAGTGTAGTCAGCCTAAGAATTGGAAGGTTGACACTCATTTTGTCATCTGCCACAGACTTTCTGTGTAACTTTGGGGCTGACAGGCCTTACATTTCTTCTGCCATATCAGCAGTTTTACCAGGGCAATGGGGAACTGTCCACACATTTATGCTGTTTGTCATACTAAAAAAATGGTTAATGAGTCCAAAACAGAGTGGATCCATGACAAGGTAGTTGCTTTTTTAAACAACAGTTACTTTGTCATTCCGAGACAAAATTAGCATGTGGACAGATCCGAGAGATCCCCACTGTCTTACAGTGTTCTGCTCTCCCTCTCCTCCCCTCCAAAGGGGAGGAAAAGAGAGGAGCTGGATTCTTGACAGTCTGCTCATCAGGGAGCTGTCAGGGTGCCCTTCAAGGCCTGGTTTCTATGCTGCCCTTGCCTAGTTGCTGCTCAGCAGCAATAGGGATAGGGTTGCAGATAGGGTGGCAGGAGCTTGCAGGCGGCACTGGTCTCTATTCTCAGGCTGCCAGTCTCTGAAATCTTCCCTGCTTGAAGACAGCCCAAGACTAGAGACTGCCTATTTCTTCAGTGGTCTCTGGTCTCAGGGTCCCAGCAAATCCTTTAAATGAGTGTGTGCATCCACAAACACACACACAGAAACATAAAATATAGTGTTATGGGTCAACACATGTGCACAACCCCCTACCTGAATCCTGACAAAGTTACCATAGCTCATCCCATTCACTGATGTGCTCCCCTGGGGGTGAAAGAAGCCAAGGACCAAACCACTTGTGCAACTGCACCAGGGTTTATTGTGTCCCACTAATATTATGTGTTGATGCTCCCACTGGCTCTCATTGACATTTTCTACTGTGAGAAATGTCCTTCCCTGAATAAGTTAAATAGCAAGGTGTCATTTTTCCCACAGGCTCCTTTTAAAATATAAATCCATCATTGTCTGAAAGGCTCTGGCTCATGTGCCTCAGACCAAGTCTGCAAAGGTCTGTTTGACTGGCCATGATGCCTACCATGTCATATGCTAATTCTTATCGATTACTTATCTTAGGCATTCAGGCTCTGAGTCTATCCCATGTGCAAAAACACATTGTTTATGGAGTGGCACCTGAAAATTATTACCATGTTATTAAATCCTGACCCTATTATAACATATGGCATACATGTATATCAAGTATCACAATGCATAAGGACAAGGTTAAATACAGCTTAGCACTACATATACTGCAGACTTAAAAAACTCCACCAGTAAAATAAATCTCAAGAAAACATGCATGAAAATTCGCAAACATCTCAAAATCTTGTAGGTTTGTGACACTTTCCTTAGCTGGAAGAGGGTCAAATCCACATCTTCACCCTCACAAGATGGTGCACTAATCAAGCTTTTGGCTGCTTGAGTGGGAAGTACTCTCAATACCTTGTGATAGATCTTCACTGCTGAGCAGCAAGGAATTCAAGATTCATTGTATCAGAAAAAAGGAATAGCACAAGGAGAAATATGACTGTAGTCCAGTGAACTTGTCCATTGGGGTTTATTTATTAGATTTTCCAGCAATGTTTCATCGGCTAGGTACAGACATTCAAAAAGCCTGAGGTGAAATGGATTTATGTTATGCAGTCTTCTGTAAGCAGCATAGTTTAGATCAGTAGCGAACAGAACACACATTTGCCCTTTGGTGGGGTGGGGGTGGGCGGGAGCAGGGGGAGGATGGACACAAATCTTAGACTGAATTCTACCATTTTTAAACCAGTCTGTGTGTGCCAAACTTCTTTTCTGTTACAGGTATAGACAGGTTTTGGATTACTTATATCGGTAAAAGTGTAATGCCTGTATCTGCCCATTGTGGTTTACAATAAGAGATTAAATAACATAAAAACAAGGAAAATATTAAAATAAGATATAACATTAAAACTCCTTGAATGATAACCCAACTTAGCCTTGCTTACTAAATGTCTGCCTAAATAGCTGAAGGTCATACAACCCCTGCTACTATTCAAAAAGCATTCTACCATATGCAGACATAAATACTTCTCCCAAGATTCAAGCTGCTATTCAAATACTAAAGATTGTCCTTTCAAAGTATGTTTATTCCTAAAGATCAACTTTTTATAGTTTCAGATTTATACTTACAGTTTTCCTTTTGACATCGACATGGTGTAGTGCCTTCTGAATTAAATGTTATTCTTATTCTTTCAGTATGGACAGTTTCACAATTGTTTGTTAAGCATATACAAGACTGATTTAAAAAAAAACAGGCGGTGAAAGGGGTTTTGGGAAGGGAGTTATGACCATCTTTATCCATTTGGGATAAGTATCAGTCCCCTCAGCTTGTGTATAGCAAAGCACTATAGCTGCCATCACCCATGATGGCAGATGCCTGCTTTCTTTGTTTTTTCTGGTTAAATGCTGTGTATAAAAATCACTACAAATCAGTGTCCTATAATTTTGTTCTTCTGGGTAGTCCTGTGTGATTCATTCTGTTTTCAGAACAGAAACTGAATTTTCAGTAAGATTAATGGTGACCATGACTTGTCCCCCCGCCCCCAGGTGGTGGTTAAAACATCTCATTTTCATTAACTAGGCCATGTGATTCATCTTTTCAGAATTTATAAGCTCCTTACTGACAGAAACAGTGTGATAGACACATTTATAAGATTGGACAGGAAAAGACTTAACTATAAAAATGCTCTCTCTGAAATGTCCCCAAAACAAGGTAACATCAGAGTTAGAAGGTAGTTATCTTTGATAGCCAATATGTGTTACCACATACCAGGTAAACTGAATACATTGTGTTCTGTGGATTTAACTGCTATTATAACAGCATCAGATTGTACGGGCTATCATGTATTTGAAGAGTGAGTAGGACACTACTTGAATTTAAATAAATGTCATGCACAAAAGTAGAGGTCAAATACAGGGACCAGGTTTAATGCAATAAGCAGAATTTCAGTTTGCATTTCTATGTATACACTCAGGAATACACAGACTCATCCATAAAGACTCACAGATTTTAAATGGAGCAATGGACAGAGAATGTAATTCAGTTCTTTAAGACCCGTCTGTAGCGAGACTTTTTTATTATTTATACATCCAGTTATCTGAGTCTTATGTTTTGTCATTACTTCTCTCAGCTTTAAAGGGTAATTTATTTTAACTAAACTGGTATTTTACCATTCATCACTAGAAACACAGAACTGAAAGCACTGCCAGAGGGAAAAAAAAAGGTAGCCTAGTCTTTACTGTTCAGTTCCTTTAAAAGTGAAGGAAGCATAAAATGGCAGACATACCAATGTTACTGATTCCATCTGGGTTTTGTGCTTAGCATTGCAAAGTTGATCCAGACAACAGTTTCTAAACAATAGTAACTGGGTGTAGACCATTCTCTTACAACATGGCAACAAATAACAATCATGGTAAAGAATTCAAATTTTTCAAAGACTGTTTTTGATAAGTGACCTAGGGGCAGAAAGTACTGTCTCTCACTATCAATTTCCTGAACAGTCAAAGGAAGGAGTGACAAGGACCTACACTAAAGATATTGTCAAGCATAACAATTGAATTGCTATCAAAGAATGCTGATATGCAAGCTGTTAGGATGCAGCTTTTATATTGGCATGATTCTGTAGCGAAGCAAGTATGGCAAAACCACTCAGTATTTAACCCCGCTTCATTCAGGGTCAAAAGTAGGTCACTTGTAACACAACAAGCTTATGCAGATGTAAAACTTACAGGGTGCATCTACACGAGATGTTTCTTGCAGAGTTGCCTAAGTATCTCCACGGTATAGTCTCAGCATCTGTGCATGCAGTGCTATTAGGACAGAGTTATCTAATTAACTCTGGCATAGGTTAGTACTTGTAAACATAAGCACTATCCTACAGTGGAGTTTTTTTTAACTCTGCAGTAATGCATGTGTAGACACTAATGGGGCCAGCTGGGACACAAATATGCTTCAATGTGGTGACTCCCTGACAGCTAGCCCTGCACTGAAGTACCCTTGTGCCCTAGCCAGCCCCTCCACAGCATGTTTGCTGACCCCGCAGGCTGGCAGGCTGACCCTCAGGCCCACTGCCAGTTGGGGCTGCTCTGATCCAGCTCAAGGTACTGCAATCCTGGGTGCACCTTCAAACATGGCTCCCAGGAGCAATAAATTCCAGTTTTGTATATGCTGGAGTTTATTGCTGTGCACTAATCGCACATGTAAACACATGTAGACACATGTAACATGTAGGCACGCCCACAGTGTAACAGCTGAAATAAGCACCTGAACAGCTGCAACTCCCCTCCTTTCTGAAAGCAGCTAAAATGTACTTTTGCCCATAACATAAAGGTTTGTGGTATGGCACTTGGGCCTTAAAGAACAAAAGGGTTTCAGACTGTTGTTATGTCTTCTTCAGAGAAGAGCTCAGAGGGAGGTGAGCACAAGCAAACTTTGTGCTGGTTCTAGTTCTTCTTCAACTAGTAAGCCCAAAAACAATGGAAAGGAGAATATGTGGCAATACAGAGACTTTGCTGATGGTATTGTGATGGAAGCATCACTGCATAAGGAAGGTCTTGCGCCAGCTTTTGCTACTGTTATATTGAGCATCACTGCATAAGGAAGGTCAGAGAGGAAAAAGTGCAAGTATTGCAGAGAGGGAAAAGGCATAAGGAAAAGAAAGTAAAAAAGGAGAGAAATACAAATAATACTATTTTTCAGATTTGAAGGGACTCAGAATTATGGCTAGTTAAAATATGAGGGGCAAATATTTTCAATAACACCTGTTCTGTTTTTACTTGCTTCTGATTCCAGTTTCAGTTGCTCTCTTTTCTCTGCATTTTTCTAAATCCAATATATGCAGCTTCCTCCACCTTTCTAGTTTCATTGTTCCCCTTTTCTTTCTGTAAGAGGGTGGTGTGTGTGGCACCTGAGTGCATGAACCAGACCTTGCCTTTGGCACTACTCTAAGTGGGATCTACACTGCAACAAATTAAAACCAACTTAAGCCCTGCTTCTGATGTGATTTTTCCCTCTGTGGTTACACAGGGAGAAAAAAGAAAAAAACAGAACTAGATCACCATGGGCAATATGCAGAGTAGTCAATTTTAAGGAAACTTGAACACCAGCTGAAATAATAATGAAGGCAGTTTGCAGATAATATTTTGATGGAAGGAGGCACAGTCAAATTATCCACTGCAGGTGAAGAAGAATGAGTCATCAGAATATTTTTATTCTGCCACAAGAGTAAAAGAATAAGATAAATATTTTAATGATATTAGTCACTTTAAATAATTAGCACTCATTAGTAAAGGTATGTAACAAAAGGGATCTCTTATTTTTTTATTAATTTTTAACTATAGGTATGAACAGATGAACGAATAAACCAGTGTAATTTAAAGCAGTTTTGGTATTGTGATGGAAGCCAACAAATCTGAAACCATCATTTGTTCTATATATGGATTTCTGAGAGTGGGCTCTCAAGCAGAAGCCATTAAGCTACCTCATTGTTAAGAAGCATGGAGACTGGTTAACCAGTGTACCCTGAAGTGATGATTCTCTGACACCTTCTGGAATAGGAAATGACATGTCTTCTGAGAAATTGACCTCAAAGTTCTTGGAAGTCCAAGGAATTCACTTTTCAAAGGTACATGCTATTTGCCTATTCCTGTTCCATTGACTTTGGGTTAAGCATAGTTAGGCTAAAGGCACATTGAAAATTCTGTGTCAAATGTGTATTTAAACTGATAAGCTTTAAAAAAGGCATTATAAAATTATAAACAATATATATTCTGCTTTCCTTATTTATGCAGTATGTACTGTACTTACTAGTATACCCATTGATACTATTTTGTTTGTTTGTTTAACTACTCAGATAAGAGAGGCTTTAGTTATGGTGGTGACCCTAAGCAAAGTAATTGATGGGGTGAAGGCTCACCAACACAACTAAAGGCTCCATTATCTGGTCCAAAAGGACTACATAAAAAAAGGAAGCTAGTGTAAATAAGGGAGACCTTAACCCTCTGTTTCTTTTTTAAACATGCAGGTTTTTTTATTATATAAATACAAGTTAGGATATAAACATAGGTTGCCAAATTAAACAGATCATATATAGTGGGATGTGTCACACCACAGCTGTTCTGCTTCACAGGGTGAAACACACAGGGTCCCAATCCTGCAGAACAATGGAAACATGTTCCCTGCATACAGAGATGCATGTTGGAGATTCCCTGGGACACAATTCTGTAGGCAAAGAAAGCCAGGGTTTCCTTGGGGCTTGAGGGACCCAATTCTGCACAAGAATTTCAGGTACATATAGGATCAGGTGCCCAAAGCCCTGGGGGCCACTGAAGGGTCCAGGCAGCTCCAGGTTGCCCATGCTCTTGCACCATAAAGTTAATAGGCATCCGCCACAGTAAAGCAATAGAAAATATTACTGGCTTTCTCACAGCCACAAATTTTAGCCATTTGTAGTGGAATAAGGGATATGAACGTCTGTTTCTTTGCCTTTTATACCACCATACATTTTTTAATGGTGGCACAGAACTGACGTCTATTTCCACCTTTATTTATCTAACATCATGTCAGTTTATAAAGAACAGATCAGGCTATACATAATGACATCTGCCATTCTTAAATTTGGCTAGGTAAGACTAGGAAGCCCAAACAGATTCTTTCTTTTCTGCCTTTGAATCATTTGGAGTCTTCTGATGCCATCAGTTGTCTGAAGGAAAATATGGTCCTCCTGTAAACTGCAGGTAACAATATATATCATTCAGAAATAAATGGTTGAACTGGTTGGGGGTTAAGTCTTTGATACTGGCCAGAGAAAAAGGCATAAACTGACATACTCAGTGATACTGTAAATTTTTAGTCACTCAACATTGCAGTATGACATCATTTTTAATAAAGAAAATGTTGCAATGCAAAAATAAGTATACAAGTGAAAAATCGTGGAAATTGACCACTTTTATTACAAAGAAGTATTCATTGCAAATTCCTTATGATTTGTAAACAGACTTATTTGGAAACTACTCTAAGAACATGTGAATAAATGTCAAAATATGAACTATTCACAAATGGTTTTCTTGTGTCCCGTAATTGCAACTGCAGTAAGATAAGAATCTCCCAACCTCTACTCCCTCATCATGCAACCCAGGGCTGGGAAATTAGACTCTCCCAGCCCCTGTTCTGTGATAACAAAGTGGGGGCTGGGAGCTCCTTGCTGCTGGGAGGAGGGGGACATTATCCCTGCCTGGGCTCCAGTAGCGGAACCTGCCTCAGCAGCAGGCCGCTCATGGGGGCAGGGAGCAATCTCCTGCCCCCTGCTGCCTATCCAACCTGGAGCACATTTGCTCCCAATCAACCATCTATACATGCTGTAAGATATAAAAAGTAATCATGAGTAGATTTGCTACTTGTATTTACAGGTAGAAAATTTACTCATGATTAAAGCAAATTACTGCACAGCAAGCCTCTACACATCTAGATGGTGATGTTTACTGTGCAATAATTTGCTCTAATTTCACGTAAAGTATTTCAAGTAGATGCGCCCCATGTGTATGTAGGGATATTTGCTTAATCTTCTGCTCCAAGCAAGATCAAAGTGCAAATCTCTGTGTACTGAAATCAGACACAATGATAACCTCAAACCCAACAAAGTGGAAACTGTCAGGTTTTGCACAAATCTAATCTGAACTGTGGCAAAAGGGCATGCAAAAATTCCAGTTATCTTTTCGAGAAACTAACAAGAAGCATTGTCTGAAAATAATTCCTAAATAGACTATACCATGAAAGCTCATAAGTGACTGCCAGTGATAACTATAATTTGGAGGACAATTACAATCAGTGACTATTTTCTTCAATATATTAGTTTACAAATAGTTCTGTTGTGGCAGTTGTTCAGGGTACTATTTCTTATTGCCAGCTTTTTCTTCTGAGTGTAACTCAATAGCCAATGAACTGTAGTAAACCTCACACAATTCTCCAAGCATTGTTGGATTTAGCAGCATGATAGAACATTACCATAGTGACTGAGATGCACTTTTAACATTTGAAGTTTGTGTGGGTGTTTGTCTTTTGGTTCATTGCTTCCCCAGCCACTGTATCTAGCTTGGAATTACTTCTGCTTCTACACCCCTCCCCACCACCCATTCCCCAGACTATAAATCCAAAGTCCACATGCAACATTTCATAAAAGCACCTACTTTGAAGACTTGGGAGCATAAACCATATACAGCACCAAAGGTGTATGGGTGGTGTAAACTTTAACCCACATCCCATTGGCTGCCATACGCATATGTCTAGGAATGGATCAAAAAGATTTAAAATACCAATACCAAGTTTGTGTTAGGTTATGTCAGCAGCCCTACATGCAAACATTAGCAATATACACTTCTCACGCACATTTTAAAATTTGCCCTAGTCTTCTACTTAAGTTATCACGTGTTTTAAACATGCCAAGCAGATAATGCATGTGTTTTGGTTTTCGTTTTGTTTTTCCCACAAGCTGGATACGTCTGAGTAAGATTAAATTCATTTATTTGGAAAGTACACAATGGCATGTGCTTCTGCAGTTCATTGATGATAAGCTATAACAGGTCAAAGTAAGAGCAAAAATTTCCAAAAGGAAGTTATCATATGTAGATTTCTTTGATTGCACATCTGCAAAATGTATTACCAAATAGACAAAATATTGCCCCCCCCCCCCAAAAAAAGGAGGAAGCTGGAAATGAAGAAAGATACAGAAATTAAGTTGATAATACATTATTAGAAATAGGAGTTTTACATGGAGGAAAATGAAGTAGAAAGATACCATGTAACAGTGAATTATATCATAGATAACATGACAACAATAAAATTAATAGTAGTAGAAGTCTGTTAAAGCAGTTAGAAATAGTTCTAAAATGACAAATCAATGGCAGAAATACAGCATTATTCAAGGTATTTATAGAGGACCTGTGACAATAATATACAGACTGCTCATGAATTCAGTTGGAAAGACAGATAGAAAAGCTATGAGTTTCTGGAAATGGTTTGATGTATCATATTTTCTCCGAAGGCCAAGTGAGAAAAGGAGTTAGTGATGATTTTGTGGTTCTCATTGAAACAGTTGGAGCCCATTCAAGGAGACATTTCAGATCAAATGGTAGTGTGTTCTGCTGTGCCTTGCTATTGGTAAGCCAATAACTTGGGGATGTTTTATCCCACAGTGATCCAACAGGTTTTTTCATAATCATTGATGCCATATGTGGTGGACCAGTAGGGGGTGCTCCTGCACCTGAGCCACTCACCTCACTAGACCCAAACACCTTCCAGGCTCCAAGTGCCTCCCTGGGAGCGCCTCACATCTGGCCAACCTGCCTTCCTGGAGCACACCCATTAGCCTGGGGGTAACATAGCCACCACCCAAGATGTGGCCTGATCCTGGCTCTGTGCCCCCTGGGAAACACAGGCCTAGTAGTCCTTGAGGGTACTCGACCCACTCCAAGAACTTGGGGTGTTTCCCTCATCCTGAAACACAAATAGTGGTCTCTCTTAGTCAGCTGAACCAAGGGGACCCCAAGGCACAATCTAGACCCACTCCCAATAAGTGAGCCATACTAGGTACAAAGGAGAACTTTATTGGTTACAAGGAGTAGGTTTGAAATAGGGTACAGGGTACAGCAATATCAGAGAAATCTGATAGAGCAAACTGGCATGGCTGGGTAGCCTTTGATCATGCATATGAGTTACTGCAAGCTATATATCTAGCTAGATCTCAGGTAGCTTACTCACAAGTATCATTCAGAGGCATGTGGAGATTCCCTCTGGGGCAAATAGTTAATTGATCATGAGTTTTGAGAGAGAGTGAAATTCAGATGGTTCAGCTCTTCTCTCTTTTTCATCATGGCTACCTCCCTTCCCCCCGGGCAGTCCTTAACTTATATAGTTCTTATCACCTTATTTACCTGGTCCAATGGAGGCCGGCACCTGTTGGCTGCCAGCCAACCAATTTGAAATGCATCACTGGTTGCCGGGTAGACTGGCAGGGTCTCTAGCCCCCTCCCAATCAGGTTGACATTGCTTAGAACAATAGGGAGTGTAAGCCCCTCACCCAGGTATGTGATGCCAGTCACATAGGCAGAGGGAGCAGGTTTCCCCCCTCCCTCAGGAATGTAGCCAGCTCAGGTTACAACTCAGGGTCACCTGAGAGAGGGATGTCTGCCCTCTGCAGGGACCATGTTAACCAAATTGTCACTGAGCAGAGTTTTGGAGAGAGACAGGGATGGTATTCTGCCACACCATATGATGCTTTTAATGCATCACTTCTCATTGTAGCCACAGGTCCTTTGGTTATTCTGTATAATGAATTTATTTTGTTTTGTTTTTAATTTTGAAGGGTGGTAAATTCCTGAAAATATTTTTCTAAGAAATGGTCTTCTTCAGTCTTCATAGATTTCATAGACATTAGGGCTGGAAGGGACCTTGTAAGATCATCGGGTCCAGCCTGTTTTTTCAATTGTACTTCTGTACTTCATCCAAACCAAAAGATTTTAATATCTATCTAATAGTAATTAGAGTTAGTTAACCCAATGCATATGCAGCTAAGTATTCTGAATTGTGCATTCATTTCTGCTGGTTTTCCATTTAACATTTTCTGCATATTTGTTTAAAAAAAATCACAATTCATTTAGGACTCAGATGTGTAGATGAGGAAGGATAGGAGAGTCATTTATATTCCTGGAACTGATTTTGATTGATTGTGGGAAGTCCAGTTCCCTCCATGGCTGACACAATCAATTTCAGATGAAATATCGTTAGGCAACACTTCAGCTATGCATCCCACAGGAAATAATTATTGTTATCTTATGAATCAGACATAACCATACAAGTAGCAAATAAAAATATGAAAAATAAGAATAAATTATATTAAAGTTTTTTTCCCCTTATGAATACAGATATAGTTTATAACCTAATAGTCCTTGAGATGCAGGAGTTGTCTTCTTCTTTTTTTCCTTATTCTTTTTCTTTTTGGATAATCCAAGATACTTGAAAGATTTTACAACCATTCTACATGAGATATTTGGATATAAGACACAGTCAGACAATGCAGATCCATGACTAGATTTAGTAAAAAAATAGTTGGAAATCTTCATAGGGACATTTTAGCCATTAGGGGCTGCTAATGGCTAAAATAGCTTTGCGGTATATACTTTTAATGGTATCCTCTGACATCACTGTAATTATGATCTTGTCTAGTAACAAAGCCAAGCACACACATTATGCTGCTGGGACACCAATGATCTAGGCATGGATGAAGTGCTAGACAATTATTTTTTTTTCCATTACGGCTTGAGTCTGAAGGCTGAAGTCACACTGTACCTGCAGATAAAGTGCTTAATTACCAAAGGGTTGGGTTATCCAAGCTATGTTCATTATAATGAATGAAGGGAAAGGATAGCACAAGGTCCCATTTGCCACTGGAGAATATCCTTCTATTGAGATAACCCTCAATTTCCAATAGTGGGGTTGTTGATCCTACTGTGGCCCCCATGGGTGACCTTAGTGTGGCTCTCATTCTCTGTTGTTTGGTCTGAGATATGACCTAAAAGTCTCACAGTCTGATCCATGCTTTTGCAGCTAGATCATCTCTCTAATTCTTCTAACTCTCCTATAGGGGCAGCATTCCTTTGCAGGGAGAAGACAAATTTGCCTTATGTCTTAGAACCACTTGTTCTATTGAGAATTATTTCTTGGTTGAATATTTAGCATTATGACTTGGACTTTTCCCTCAGGTCTGTGAGGAGGTGATAGTGAGATCAGCAAATCCAGAGACACATATATTTTTGCTTGGATAATGTTTCTACTCATTTGTAGCTGGCTGAATGATATACCAGTTTTCCTCACTTTATCCAGAAGTTCTTTGATTTCCTTTTTGGTAGAGCTAAGGGAGAGTGAGAGTTGTCCTGATGTTTCATAGTTTCATAGTTATTAGGGTTGGAAGGGACCAATTAGATCATCGTGTCCATCCCCCTGCCCTGGGCAGAAAAGAGCGCTGGGGTCAGATGACCCCAGCCAAGTAATTATCCAATCTCTTTTTGAATATTTCCAATGAAGGGGACAACACCACCTCCCTTGGAAGCCTATTCCATATTTTGGCAACCCTCGCTGTAAAGAACTTTTTCCTGATGTCCACCCTGAATTTTCTCTCTTTTAACTTGTGTCCATTGTTTCTAGTTACCCCGACTGTTTCCCTGGTAAACATTGCATCCCCCGCTTCCTGCTGGCCCCATCAGTGAGTCTGTAGGTGGCCACAAGATCACCTCTCATCCCCCCACCCACTCCCTGCTACTAGAATGGCTGTCTAGGTTCATATGACCCTCATTCTTGCCCATATCAATCCCTGACCTGGAAAAGGAAGTGTCTGGGCAATGGAGATCAATCCTTATTCAGATTGCTTTGCATTTCCTATTGCTTCTGCCTCTGCCTGTTCTCTGTTTGATCTCCTGACTGCATACCCTGGCTTGTCCTCTGACTCCGCACTCTGCCTGATCCTCAAGCTTCTTCAGTCAGCTGGTTACCAGATCCAGTCCTTAGACTGACCTCCTGGCTTCCATTTATTATACCAATGAAGTATGGATCAGGAAAACTTCTACCACTCTTCTTATACATTTTAGAAAAGTTGATTTCTGTTGAAATAATTTTGAAAAAAGTTGTTGAAAACTTAACATCTCTGCTTCTTCAATTGAGATCAAGGAGAGCTTGTAACGCATATCTTAGTGTTAGCCAGGAAAACCAAAATTAAAAGTTCCAATTTTCCAATTTTAAGGATTAAAGCAAATATTCTCTGTATGGGGTGAGTGGGACAATGAAGATAAAAGAGGGGCAATAAACTTTTAGTCCTTTATTTCAGTCAGCATAGTTCAGTCAACTGACACCCAATTGTTTTCATTTTAAGGCACTCTTTCCTGTTTCACAGAAATTTTCTTCTCTCTATCTGCCATATGGACATTTTCTATGACGGCTTATACTAGTTTTAGCCTACGTGAAGATGATCAGGATTTTATTTAGATTTCATGAATCTATTTCTTGAAACAGGGTCAGGGGAAAATGTTTGGTTTGTTTATGTTAAAAAACAAAACAAAAATAACTTTAGAGTCTTCATGCTTTGGCAAAGGATAGCTCAGGGTGCCTTTTGCTCTTTCTGTGCGAACCCCTCCCCCCCTCAGATTTTTAGTTATAAGCAACTTAAATCTCAGTTCACACAAGGGCTGAAGCAATTTTTTAGATAGTAACCCAGAGACAGATATTCCCAAATATTACATCTGCACTGAAAAAGACCCAACCAAAGATTGCAGAGGCTAAGAAAATTGTTTCTTACTGGGTGCATCTACACGAGATACCTTACTGTGCAGTAAGCATGCACATCTACATGTGAACACACTCACTGCACAGTAAACACAGGGTAGGTCTTGTCTTACTAATCTCATCTCCTTCTATGATCGGGTCTCTCACCACCTGGACACAGGAGACATGGTAGAGGTTATATACCTAGACTTCCAAAAGGCTTTTGATTTAGTATCCCATGATATTCTTGTGGGAAAACTGGAAGATTGTGGGCTCAACTGATTGACTATTCAGTGGGTGGGAAACTGGCTGCACGGTAGGACCTAAAGAGTTCTCATAAACGGATCTGTGTCATCCTGGTGTAAAGTGGCTAGTGGTGTAGGACCACAGTTGGAGCACTGCATCCTGTTCTGGGTACCACACTTCCATAAAGACATGGAAAAACTTGAGAGGGTCCAGAAAAGAATCACCCATAAGTTCAGGGATTTGCAAGGCAAGCCATACAAGGATAGGCTCAGGGACCTGGGCCTCTTTAGCCTAAAGAAGAGAAGGTTGAGAGGGGACTTGATAGCAACTTACTGCTATATCAGAGGAGTGCATCAGGAGCTCGGTGAACAACTCTTCACTCTGGCACCCCCAGGGAACATCAGGGCCAATGGATATAAGCTCCTGGAAGGTTGCTTCAGGCTTAATACCAAGAAAAAATCCTTCACAGTCAGGGTGTCCAGACTGTAGAATAAACTTCCTCCAGAGGTGGTGCATTCACCTACCCTGGAGGTTTTCAAGAGGAAACTGGAGAGTCATCTCACTGGGATCTTCTAACCCCAGTTGTCTTCCTGCCTCAAGATCACAATCGGGGAGCAGATTCTGGAAGATATTTATCTCCCAGCACCCACTTTGCCACTGAGTTTGGGGAGCAGGGATCCTTATCTACCAATGACAGCTCCACAGTTGCAGGGCCAGAGCTGAGTTATCTTTATCTCCCAGCCCAAGCTCCACAGTTGTGGGGCTCAGGCTGGGGAGATAAGGATCTCCCAGTGCTGGGTCCGCAACCATTGAGCTGGTGCTGGGAGCTTCCAGCTAGTGGGTGCTGGGGAGTCTGTTCCCTGCCCAGATCCATGATTGCAGAACTGGGTGGGGAACAGGCTCTCCAGCTCCCTCCCCATGATTGCGGAGTGGGAGCTGTAACTGTTGCGATCTGGGACAGGTCCCAGTCCTATGCAATTGAGGCATGGGGCTTGAAAAGAGCTGCAGGGTTGGGGAAGATCCCAGCCCTCTTCTCCATCTGTTGGTGCGGCAGTTATTAGAGAGCCCCTTGCTGGGTGGGGAGGCTCTACCCAGGTGGGTGCTCACTGCCAGCTGCCCCACTGGCAGACCAAGGCAAAGGGCTGAGACCTGCTCCTCCCCTGAATCTCTTTCCAAGTCCCCTGCCCTGATCAGGTTGCATGGGAAAAGAGCAATATCCCAGCCCTGGGCAGAGAGCAACATCCCAGACCCAGCCAGGAGACAGCTGTCTCCTGGCCCAGTGTTCCCTGCCAGCCCCTGGGCTAGCACCCAGGGGCTGGCATCTGGGACCTATTGCAGGGTCCCAGGAAGCAGAAGCAGTTTGCTGCCATTAGCAGCAAATCTACTTCTGCTTCCCTAAACATGTAGATGCTTGCCTGGGAGCATTTACTCACGAGTAGCTTACATATAGATGCTAAACACTGGTGTGTAAGCATCATTGGCACTAAGCATCATTGGCACTAAACATAGCAACTTTGGTATGGAATGGAATGGTATGGTATGGAATGATAAGACCTATTTCCTCAGTGCTCCCTTGGTTTGATGTTGGGGAGTTTAGGGAAACCTTGGCATTCTGAAGAAGAACACAGTCTAATGTGAATACAGAACATTGGGCACATCTGGTGTCCAGGAGTGGCTACTCCACCTCCTTTCTAGATTTCATGCAGCAGGGCAGCACATGCCAGAAAGCAATTCTCTTTGAGAGCACTGAGATGCAGTTGATGTACCCTAACTATTTCAAGTTGGGCAGCCAGAAAGCAAGGGGGACAAGGTTAAAAGGCCATTTCTGAAATGGGCATGCTCTACCTCAGAGCTGGCACCCTGAAACATGATTACAACACGTGGTGTGGGCATCCTCTGGGAGATCAAGAAAGGGACAGAATGCACAGTAGTAAATAGTGTAAGAAGCAGAAAGCAAAACAGGAGAGCAAGCATGGACCATAGGGTAGTGAGCAGAAAACAGAGCAGCACACCTGCCAAAACATTTGTCCTCTACTGATTTACTTTAACAGGTCAGTGCCTCAGTATCCTATGCATTAAACAGGTTATAATGCCTCCTCCCCTCACAAGTGTTGTGAAACTAAATTCATTAATGCCTGTGAAACCCTTTAATGTTATAGTGGCAAGGATCATAGAAAGTCTATGAGAAAATTAATATATTCTGTATTGAGACCAGGGTTTAGATTGCTTGTGTTAAGTAACATATTGAATGATAAAAATAAACTGAAATATCAAGCACCAACCATTCTATGTCCTGTAGAAAATTGGTTGAGTTTAAGGACTATACTTATACAAAAGGGGTTGAATTAAGTTTATATGGGCAACCATAATGGGTTTTCTAAATTTTTTGGCTGTGTGACTTGCAATCTTGATGTGTTTTTTTTCTTTGATATTGAATACAAGTTAATTCTTATTTTTTTGCCACTGACTTTCATGTTTGAAAATATTGAGAAAACTTCATCTAGAGATTTTTGGTAAAATATGACACAGTAATACAAAATATTATTTATTTCAAAATTTAACCATTTTAAAATTTAACAAAACTTAAATTACTACAAAGTAATTCTATATAATTCTTATTTCCAGCAACATCAAAAACAATACTAAATTATCAGTTTTCCTTGCCTCTCCCTACTATCTGTAAAAAAATTACTGAAGGTAGAAAAGGAAATTTCCCTGCAGAATTCAGGTTGTGAGGCAATATGATTTTATTCTAAATGCCATGCTCTGTATTTGGAAGCATGATTAGGTTCCCACTTCTTCCCAGATGACTGACACTTACCATAATTTGAATTTCTCTACAGGATCTGCAAGATTTTTGGCAGATTTCAGGCTTCCTTATCAGTGTGTGCCCAGCTGGAGAATACAAAGACATTTTAGTGGCTCATTTTGCAAAATGGTCTGGAAGAGAATTTATATAGATGAGTTATACATAGGTTGGTTGCAACTGTGGTTTCCATATGTTACTACTAAAAGCATGCATGTAAGGAAGAGAAAATATTTCTGACTTCACTTGACTTTGCTTTTATCTGAAGTTTTTTTTTTAATTACAGTTAGATGTACCCAATTTTGCAGAGTTCATCCGTAGAGTTCAGACTGATTTGTAAAGGGAGAACAGCATAATTATCCCCATTTTTAAATGGGAAACTGAGACATGAGATTACTTTTCTAAGGACCCTAGTACAATATTCAAGTTTTGATTTCTAGTCCATTGCTAGTAGAGTACGCTGCTTCTGTCTGACAATAGTACAGGTTAAAAATATTTGATATGATTAGATGAAATACCATACATTCAGTGAAAATTTAGTCCTGAGTTAGTAACATCTAGAAATTCAGTGGGAAAGTGTAAGCATACTTCAATTTTGTGTTAATTGATCAGATAGCTCTTGTTCATTTGCTAGAACCCTATTGTGCTACGCACTGTATAAACATAAAACAAAGATCATCCCTGTCTATAAACTAATAAAAAGGTAAGGGAGGGTAAAGATGGATATAGACAGTCAGAGAAGTAGAAGGAAACAATAAGACCAGTAATCCAATCATTTCCAAGTATTTTATATTATAAGAATCATGGAAGTCAAGTCTTAGAAGACTGGAAGGAATAAAATGAGTTCATTCTGTGGTTTTGTTATGGAGAACTCCTCTCAAGAATAAGGGGTGACACAGAAAAAGCAGAAAAAACAGTATAGCAGTGCATTATGCAAATTAAAGAAGTGGTTGATGGAGGTAGCATCATGGGCAACTGGAGGTAAGAGCTGTCCTCAGTGGTAAATGAGAGGCTACAGCCAGTAAAAGCCATCAATTTTTATTTCTGTAAGGAAGAGGTGAAAAAATCAGGATCTGTTTGGGTGTCTTTTATTGCCAATCAAAAAAAAAAAGAAAAAAAAGAAAAAAGCTTTCAGAATGATATTTCCAAAACAGTATGCAGTGAATTTCCTGATGACAGTAATGGGACCTATCAGGGTATGCTCCTTGGAGTGGCAACTGCACCCTTCCAACAATTATAGCTCAAAAGAACCCTGCCATTGCTATAATTTGAAAGTGGCAAGTGTCCAGAAAGAGAGTGTGAGAGCGAGGATATTGTGCTTCAATTTGCAGTGAAGTTCTAATCTTTATTATTATTCTGCAAGGGGTTGTAATTGATAGAGGGCCAAAGGTCTGATCTTATAATCCTTTCTTGTAACAGAAACCATTCTTCATGTGGATAGTTTAGTCGGAGGTGATGAGCTTACTTGTGTGGAATTTATTTACAAGATTAAGAACTGAGGCATTAGGCACTAAATCCTGCTCAATTTAGTATCTTAGTCCAATTTAGTTTGGGACCAGAACAACTAGGGGAGG
>NW_017729034.1:47609066-47613197 GCF_001723915.1 Gavialis gangeticus | reverse complement strand
ATCCTTTCTTGTAACAGAAACCATTCTTCATGTGGATAGTTTAGTCGGAGGTGATGAGCTTACTTGTGTGGAATTTATTTACAAGATTAAGAACTGAGGCATTAGGCACTAAATCCTGCTCAATTTAGTATCTTAGTCCAATTTAGTTTGGGACCAGAACAACTAGTGGAGGGGAGGAAGGAAATAACAGGTTAAATGTACAACAGGAAAGCAGCTAATGTCTGTAACAAGGAAATAAACGGGGGTGGCGGGGAACCACCATGTTTGTCACTTTTGATAGGGCAGAGAAAGATTTGGGGGGGGTTGTGTTTTGATAAAATTTCATTTGAGATGAAGTGAAATATTTTTCTCGTAATGTTGAAACAGTCCATTTCAGTGTTTTAGAAAAATTAACATTTTTCATGTAAAAAATACCTTCATTTGTTTTATAAGAGCAAAATATGAATAAAATATATTGAATAATTTTAAACTTAAAAAAAAAATTTCAAAAGAAATTTATTCACTCCCCCACACCAGTCATTCTGGATCAGAAACAATCACACTTTCAGAATAAAATTGGTTTTTATTCAGCTATTAGTTCAAACCAGTTTCTTTAACAAAAGAGATGTCTTTGGGCATGTGTAGATGAAATGAGGGCACTAAATTGAAGTGGTGGGTTTTTAAAAACACCGCTTCAATATAGGGCCAAGTAAACCCCCATGTCATGCACACACCTGTACATTTGCCTCTTCAGTGATGGGGAAAGGAGGGCTATCTGCTGGTGGGTGGAGTGGTTCCTGGGCTATGCGGGGCAGGCAGGCAGGCAGGCAGGTTTCTGGGGGGAATATCAGGCTCACCACTTTTTTTTTCTTTCTTGGGCAGAGCCTGCCTTCCCGGGCTGCTGCCAGGCTGCCTGCACAGGATTTCTGCAGAGCCCCTGAGCTGCACAGAGCCCAGTGCCTCAGTCTGTGGCTGTAGGGCAGCAAACTAAAACTCCTTGGAGGAGTTTTAGTTTCCTGCGCCCAAAGTCATTTAAGGCACATTATGCCACCGAATTTGCTACAGCAGCTGGAATTATTGCATAATACACCACTGACACGTGCAAACGCTAACACCATTAAAGTGGTGTAAAAGCATTTAATCCGCTTTAAAGTGTTTTGCGCACATGCCCCTCATTTTGTCTATGACTTTATAGCTAAAAGTAGTCTTCTCATTCTATCTTCTAAGCAGCTACACTTGTTGCTTCTGAGCTAAAATTAATTAATCGTTGCATACTATATTAGGACTACTTATGAGTAAATAGAGCAGGATTTGGCCCACAGTGTAGTTCTGGTGTGCACTAGATTATCACATTTATATCACAGTCTGAAATAAGAGAGTAGAAGAAGAAAAAGAAAACACTGACAGTAGGTTGAGATGATAAATGTCATTCTTCAGTTCTACGTAAGATACTTGCTCCTAATTACCCTGAGTTAAAGCCTGGGGCATATCTAGTGGGCGGTGCACTAGTATACGTGCATCCCGCTTTTGATTCCTGGTCCACTCAAAGTTTAAAACCAATTAAAACCAACAGAATTTTGGTGGGCAGTACTGAGGAAGTGAACTGACTTCATGGCTAATTATTATCTACCTGATTACAATGCAGCCACCATATGAAACAACAATAGCACACAAATAAAAATGTGGCAGTCATAATTGGAGATGATCCAGGAAGGAGTTAAGATGAATATCAAAACAGTTGAACATCTCCCTGCAGGCTTAGAGCTTGATTGGCCAACATGGAGTAACTTGAACCACCTTCAAATGGAGTCAGTAATAGGAGTGTACGAAGCTTCAGTCTGCAGTTTGATTAAGATACGATTTGGGTCAATTTGGAGGCTGAATCACCAAATCTGAATCAAATCAACTGAAGAAAGAAAAACTGAATCAATTTGGAGCCTCCAAAATGATTCAGAAAAGACTTGGAGATTGGGAGATTCAGAAGGCAGTCTTTCAGGGGAACAGAAACTGAGAAGAGGTAGGGGAAGCAGCCGGGGTGGGGTAAAGACTGACATTTGCCTGTGAACTTTCCCTGAGTCCCCTTCCAATCACAGTGCTTTGGGGGAAGGATGTAGAAACAGCATATAAGCCTCTGTCCATAGCCTTTCTGTGTCTTTTGTGAGCTGTTTCTCCCTGAGCAACAGCGTCTGAAAGGTACTGGACTTGCTTGGCTCCTTATGTAGTCAATCTCCTGGTACTTTCTGTTTTTGGAAAGGATTGGATACAGCTTACTAGCTAGAATCTCTCTACTTATCCCTATCCAATCCATTTCTTTCAATTTATATTTGTTCTTGGGTTTTTTTGCCCCCACACTTTTTAAAAGAAAGCTGTGTTTTCTTTGGTAGTGAAACCCCTGCACCTATCCCTTGAAACTTGGCATGCCTCATGCCCTCAGAAGGGGCTACCATCCCTGCTGTTTTCATCCAAATCTGTCTTAACACACATGACATGAGTTTAGCTTTCAGCAGTTTGAGGTACTTTTTCCCAGAAAACCTTGCACTTATCTCCTTGAAACTTGGCGGGCTTTATGCCCTCAGAGGGAGCTACTGTCCCTGCAATTTTTATCCAAATCATCCATAAATTGACACAGTTATAGGTATTTCAGTGATTCCCCATTATAGTCTATGTCCAAATCTCTGAATCTCTCAAAATCACCGCCAAATCTTCTGAAGCTGATTCAGCTGAATTGATTTGGGACAGTGATCCGAATCTCCAAATTGAATTACTGTCCTTCGAATCAGCCAAATCTGAATCGAATACTTCCCTATTCACACAGGCCTAGTCAGTAAGCCCAAAGTTAACATGAAACTATGGGGATATTCCAGTAACAAAAACACCACGTTGAATGCGGAGGAAACTTTCAGACCACAGAACACATGATGGCCTGCCAATATATATGGAAACCATGAACAAATCAGGACTTTGCTGAAGTTACAGATCCAGCAATAGCATGTGCCTGTTCCTGGTCTTACATTTGAACTTGGTGACAAAACACAAGAAGGAAAAAAAACTGCAAACTAAGAATAATCATCACATTTCACAACTAAACATTCCAATAATGAGAATATCAGATAGTTCCAGAAAAGCCAGATCTAAACTTTGCTTCTGGTCTTACAAGAATTAATGTAACTCTTGTATGTAGATATATATTTTACAGTCTATTTTGATATTTCTGTTTCTCAAGAAATCTTAATTGCTGTCTTTTAACAAACATTATGCTTTGGACAATTTAATTACCTATTAGTTACATGGAAAAGTGCATCAGGTGCTTTCCATAATGAAGGTGTCTTTCCTTGCCAAGAAGAGCTTATAATTAGAGATGGTTGGGATTTGTTTGGTAACAAGTCCTTTTCCTCCTGATCACGATATAAAGGTATATCATAACCCAAACATTTTTTCTTGAGAAAGGCATTTTTCAATTCGGTTCTCATCAGGGAAGATTTAGTCAGGTTCAGGATGGGTTTTTTTTCCCACCACTTACCCAAAGGGGTTCGGCATGTCATGCCAAGGCCCCAACTTCCCACCCTGGAGCCCTGCCCCTGGTCTGTTTGCTTTTGGGGCCCAAGGCAGCTTCCATGTGTAGTGGTGGAAAAAAAAAGGTTTGCAAGGGGCTGGATGAAAACAAGGGATTGGGGACATGCTCAGCCTTGAACACACAACCTTTTGGGTAAAGCAAAGGACACACGCCACTAGCACATATGGTAAGGTCAGCCCACAGGGCTGCACCACCACACTACTAAGAGGATCACACTTACATACATTCAATTCCCCACCACCACCCCATACTACTACTTAAAAAAAAAAAAATCAACCGTTCAGGGAGCACCCCGTGTCCTGCTAGAAGACATTTTAGAGGGCCACGATCATCCCCTTTTCCCTGCCAGCCTCATGCACAGTCCCTGGGACACAGCAAAAGCCACCAGAGCTGCTAGCTCCTTCCTGCTCAGGCCTCAGGAGCCCCCAAATTCAAAAACAGCCAAAAATCCCATTTTGGACCCACCAACCCAAAGCCCAAAGAGAGGTAATCCCAACAAGGATCAAAGGGAGCAGGAGGGCACACAAGCCCCCATGGCTCACCAAAAGCATCTGGGAATGTCTCCTAGCTAAAAGGGA
>NW_017729034.1:47603331-47608995 GCF_001723915.1 Gavialis gangeticus | reverse complement strand
CAAGGCAGAGATGGAACTGAGACTAGCTTCCCGGGTTAAGGACAATAAGAAGTCCTTCTTTAAATACATAGGGGGTAAAAAGAAGGTTCCAGGTAATGTGGGGCCCGTGCAGGACACGTTAGGAAATATGGTCATCACACCAGACGATAAAGCCAACATATTAAACGATTTCTTTGCCTCCATCTTCCTAAGCAGGGACCAGAACAGCCAACCACCCGCTGGGTCCCCCTCAGGCCCCAGGGGAAGCACACCTAGGCCAAGGGTTAGTGAGGAACTAGTTAGGGGTTTTCTGGAGGGACTAGATGTATTCAAGTCAGCCGGTCCAGACGATATCCACCCTACAGTATTAAAGGAACTGGCTGAGGTCATTGCAGGACCCCTGGTGCAGCTTTATGAGCACTCGTGGTGCTCTGGTGTGGTGCCAGAGGCCTGGAAGAGGGCCAACATGGTTCCCATCTTCAAAAAGGGGAAGAAGGAGGGCTCGGGAAACTATAGGCCAGTTAGTCTTACTTTGATCCTAGGCAAGCTGTTCGAGAAAATTATTCTGGCACACATCCATGAGGGGCCAGCAGGGGATTTCATGCTTAGGGGCAACCAACACGGGTTCATTAGCAGCAGGTCCTGTCAGACCAACCTGGTGGCCTTCTATGATCAGATCACCAAATCATTAGATGCAGGGGTAGCAGTGGACATAGTCTTCCTGGACTTCTGGAAGGCCTTCGACACTGTCTTTCACCCTGTTCTCATTAAGAAACTGGGGGACTGTGGTGTCAATACTCACACAGTCAATTGGGTTGCCAACTGGCTGGAGGGCCGCACCCAGAGAGTGGGGGTGGATGGGTCATTTTCAGCCTGGAGGGATGTGGGCAGTGGGGTCTCACAGGGCTCCGTCCTCAGGCCCGCACTGTTCAACATCTTCATCAGCGACTTGGACGAGGGGGTAAAAAACACCCTGTTCAAACTTACAGATGACACTAAGATGTGGGGGGATGTGGGCATTCTAGAAGGGAGCAATAGGCTGTAATCTGACCTAGACAGGTTACAAGGGTGGGCGGATGAGAACAGGATGGGATTCAGCACTGACAAGTGCAAAGTGATGCACCTGGGGAGGAACAACCGGCACCGTACCTACAGGTTGGGGAACTCCCTTCTCGTCAGTACACAGGCAGAAAAGGATCTTGGAGTCATCATTGATTCCAGGATGAACATGGGTCGGCATTGTGGGGAAGCAGTCAGGAAGGCCAACCGTACCTTGTCATGCCTCCACAGATGCATCTCGAGCAGGTCCAAGGAGGTGATGCTCCCCCTCTATTTGGCACTGGTCAGGCCACAGCTGGAATACTGCGTCCAGTTCTGGGCGCCGCACTTCAAGAGGGATGTGAACAACATGGAGAGGGTCCAGAGGTGGGCCACTCATATGATCAGGGGCAGCAGGGCAGGCCCTATGAGGAGAGGCTATGGGACCTGAACCTGTTCAGCCTCCACAAGAGAAGGCTGAGGGGGGATCTAGTGTCCTGTTACAAACTAGTCAGGGGAGATCAGCAGGCACTGGGGAAGGCCCTGTTCCCCCGAGCACTGCCAGGAGTGACCAGGTATAATAGTCACAAGCTGGTAGAGGGTAGATTTAGGCTAGATATCAGGAGGCGCTACTTTACGGTCAGGGCGGCTAGGGTCTGGAACCAACTTTCAAGAGAAGTGGTGCTGGCCCCTACCCTGGGGGTCTTTAAGAGGAGGTTAGATGAACACCTTCCTTGGATCGTTTGACCCCAGTAATCTTTCCTGCCATGGCAGGGGTCGGACTAGATGATCTACTCAGGTACCTTCCGACCCTAGAAACTATGAAACTTCCCCATCCTTAGAGACCCTCCCAGTGCTCCGATTGCAGCAGAAGCCAAAATCTGGGCCTCAGCATGGCATTCTGAAACCGAAAAAGAAGCGCCCCCACCCCTGCAACAAACACACACACAAATTCACCAAGAATCCTGTCATCCGGTTTCAGCTGGGATGAAGCAAAACCCTGTCCATTCTCTGGTCTTGGTTATTCTAGGATGAGGTCTATCTCCCTTAATGAAAGGTTTGTCCCAATTTTAAATGGCATTTTGAAAAACATACTAAACTATTTCATGTAAACTGTTTCTATCCTAGCTCTTCTTATGATCTGATTCTAGACATGATATAGTGTCATAGTGTGAAGGAGTGGGTTAAAGACAAAGGTGAGTTAACTTACAGAGGAGAAGAATAACTTCTTTGAGAAGGACTTGGAGGGTGGAAACTTAGAAAACATGAAAGTGTGACAGAAGAAATGTAAAAATGATCAGTTACAAGAAGGAAAGGGATCAATGGAATGTGTGGGGAAGAATAAAGCAATTTCAGGTTTTAAAAAAAGAGAATAGAAGTAAAAGATTTGGCATATTAAATTGGATTATACCAAACTTTTCCTTCAAGTTACCAAGGGCAGAGATAAAATGTGGGGGAGGTTGGTTTGAGGAAGTCAGTGTGGATAAACAGATAATAGGAGGAATATACTCTTAAGGTAGGAAGAACATTAAAGCAGATTTGTGACCTAGGAGTAGTAGTGATGAAACATGAAGAGGCAAATATACAACAGGGAAAATATATTCAGAGTTAAGTTGCAAGACTCTAAAATTACGAAGTGGTTTTGCATTGGTATCAAGTTTTTTACGTAATTAACTTTATCACAAAAAAAATTGCATTAAACATAACAACTGAATGCAAATAAGTATGCAAAGCTGCCAAATTATGTCTGTGGCCTGTAACTTCATTTTTTTTCTTTTATAAATTTTCACAATTCCAATATGACATACATCCAAAGATGGAAGATCCATGGAGGAGAAAACTTCTATTGACATGAAAGTCATGTCATTAATTCCTTATAAATCCAAACATAGCTGTTGAGAGTGTTATCTATGTATCTGAAACTACTTCCTTTTCACAGGTTTAACAGCTGTGTTTAGCATACAGAAAAACTGTAGATTCATTGTTAATAAATTAAAATAATCTATTGCCAACTGGATGTATAAGTATCTGAGTCTCTTTGAAGGTAAGGAGTGATCTTCTTTCCTTCCAAACTAATTCAGGCATATGGAAAATCCTCAGGTCTGAGAATTGTTTCAGTTTTTAGTTTTTACGCTGCCTCTGTGTATAGAAGCCCAACCATTCTCCATCAACACTAGCCAATGGTAAGAGATCTAAATGCTATTGCTAGCTTTTATTAAAATGTATTTATCACTATCCTTGTTTGGAAGTATTATAATTTATTATTATTAGTTATAATTATTACAATTTAGAATTATTCCTTCTATATAAAGAGTGCATGTAGAATGCATTATTTTTACATAAAACATAATTCATGAATATTCACTTATTTGAACTATCTGTTAAAATTGCTTTGACACTGTAAGAAAAAAATAAATATAGCTTCTGAGACATTATTAAGAGCATAAAACACTAAACTAGTATGTATTTACACATGTGCTTAATATAAAATTTGTTATAGATCGTTCCATTTCTGGCATTTGGAAAACACAAAGGGTGAGATTACACATTACAATTAGATCATGTTAAGAGTACTTAAAACCTGAGTGTTTAAAGCTCATTAACAAGTGTTAAGTGCCCTCTAGGGGTCAAAGATACATCACTTTGGGCAAGGTTCACCTTTGAGCTGTGCTACCTGGTTCATGTTAAATTAACTTCTGAGTGTTCACCTAAGATAAAACAACCAATCTGAGATAATTTAATATACCAGGTGGCACTGCTTCCACATGAAATAGCTATTATCAAGGACTCTACAGTTCTGGACTAACAGCAAGGGACAGCTGCGCAACAAATGAGTGAGGATTGGGTGAATGAGGAGGGAGGGAAAAAGGGAGAAGGAGGCAACAGGGGTGAGGAGTGGGGAGTTGCTGGGATGCTTCCCCTTCAATGTATGAATATCCCTCTCCACCCCTGAATTGCTCCCCGTCATCCCAATTGCCCCTGCTGGCCCCCATCAGACCCTCCAGCCAAAGATCACTTCCCTGTAGCCCCAATCAGCTCAAACGTGGCAGAAACATCACTTTGGTGCTTTTTTTCTCTGTCTGCTTCTGGGGTCCCTTCAGACCACCCTGACCCTGCATGCCCAGATCCCACCCCTTCTATTGCTTTTGGGCTGATTGTGGTGGCAGGGCAGTTTTTTGGGTGTGGAGGGGCTGATCAGGGGATGGAGGGGGTATTTGGGAGTAGCTGGACAATTTAGGGGCAGAGGGGGTGATCTAAAGCGGCACAGGGACTCCCTTCCCCCACTCCTCCTTGGCCTATACCATAGCTAGAAAGCCAGCAAGTGGGGAAGGCATGGAGCAGACCCGTGGCTTTTAGCTATGCTTCTGCTCTTTAGAATGGCAGGTCTGAGTAGCACTGGCAATGTGTAGGGGGTGCACACAGGTGCACGTGCACCCCTTGAGATTGGCCGTGCACCCCTGGAAGCACCAGTCACAAAACTTCCAGTGCACTTCCGGTTTCACCACTCAGTCACTGGTGATTGGCCCCCATCAGTGATCTGGTGTCCCCCCCAGACTCAGGAGGCACCAGTTGCCCATGCTGAGCAGTGAACATTAGACAGGGTATTAACCCAGAACATGTGACTGATCACTAGCACTTACTAACTTTAACACAGGCTAACATACTTTAGAATTAGGAGCTGGTAACTCTAATATCACTCAGACACAACCAGAACACTGGGGACTGACTTCAGGTCTGATAGTAAAGCTTTCAGACAACTAGTAAGAGACCCATGGACTGACTCTACTGCAGTAGTATTGCAGCAGCATAAAACTGAAGTAAAAGTGTACTTAGCAGGAATCAATTTTGGGACAGCGTCCCAAAGGCAAGAGAGAAGTTTAAGACCAAGTTTTCCCTGCCTGTGTGGCACAGCCAAAAACACTGAGGTGAAGTATACCCAATGTACTTGCCATGACTACAATCCAGGAGCTGCAATGTGGTCATGTAATAGGTGCTGCTTGTCTTGTGTCCTGATAGTTGATAATGGAAGGATATTAGTTTAAGACAAGAATAGCCAAAGGGTCCAAAGGGAGTTAGGCACCTATCTCTCATTAATATTATTTGAAATAACCTACTTCTCTTAACTTTCCTTTGAAAACTTCAACCAAAGCTGCTTGAGGAAGATGTCTCAGAAAAATCCTAAGTATATGCTGCCAACACAAAAGTTCTGTACCTGACATGCGCGGTTGAAGTCTGTGAGTGGAAAGTTCCAAGGCTCACCCAGCTCGTGCCCCCTGGGTGACCTGCGGACCTGTCAGTCATGTTTGACCTACTTTCCCCACAGACGCATGCTCAGCAACAGCAAAAGCATGAGGTAATTTGACTAGAAATTTCTTCCCTGTGAGTGTTCTGTTTGGCCACTAAATTCAAATAAAAGTTCTGTGAGCCCCTCCCTCAGGGGGAGATCGCGTTAGCTGGAGACAGAGGCTGGTGTTCCAGGGACTGTCTTTCAGTCAGGCTTCTGGGCCTATTGATCTCCTCCCTCGATTGGCATTCCGTGTCCTTTGCTGTTATTACATTGCTGTTTGGATTTCCTGGCTTCGACTTACCTTTGGCATCGGCTATCAACATCGATTCAGATCGTTCCTCACCGGCTCTGGCTGTATC
>NW_017729034.1:47602000-47603301 GCF_001723915.1 Gavialis gangeticus | reverse complement strand
CCGGCTCCTGACTTCTGCTTCAGACACCATTTCGGCTCTTCGTTGTCCTTACTGGACTGGCGTCACATTGTTACAGTTCGTTGTGTGTTACCAATTTATGAGCTGTTGACCAGCCCTAGGACTATCCAGCAGGCAGCCGCACCTACCTCGTCAGAGGTAGAAAGCAAGGGCTTGTTGGAGAACCCTGTGGGCCAACAGACCGCTTTGTTTGTTCACCTGTTTGTTCACTGTAACTGAAGACATTGTTTCCTATGCATCTAAGCGTAAGTTAAATAAAACCCATCTTGTTTAAGGAACCATTACGCTTTCTGTGCCGCTCAGACTCCATCGCCAAAACTCCCACCTGTCCGTATCCAATTTGCCACCACCCGGCCGCACCACCGTGACCAACACCGTGAGCTTGGCTTGCCAGCTCCGTGTTGCTTGACAGAACCCTAAGAATATATTTCCTGACTTCAGTGCAAGAATAAGGATTCAGTGGAAGGCATGAATGATGCATGCCCTGGAGGCTTGGGGCATGGGGGCGGCAACTGCCCACAGGTGGTGGCAGCAGTAGTGTCAGTGGCAGGGGCGTGGCAGTGGTGAGCGCGGAGTTCCCGCAAGCAGTCACAGTGGTGTAAGCAGCGGAGGCAGGCGAAGGGGGGAGGTCCCGCAGGCAGTTGTGGTGGAGTTGGTGGTGGTGGGGAGGGTGGCAAGCACTGACCAGCAATTGGTGACCAACTGCAGATGCCACTGGCAGCAGTGGCAGTGGCAAGCAGAGATCAGGGACTACACACAGATGCAGAGCTTTTCTCAGGGGTTGCACCACCAATCTCAGGGGATGCACATGTACCCATGTGCACACACTATGCATCACCACTGGTGGAAGGTGAGTAACTTCCATCACTGGTGATGGAAGTTTCTCACCTTAAACTCTTAAAAGTGTGTCTCCACATTCATTAGTGTACTGTAGTTAGTGCCCATTAAGTTTAGTACTTGGATAAATCAATGTTCAGTAACTGGTGCTACTGCACAGTAGCACTGGTTCATGTCTCTTTAGTGATGTTAACTCTGCAGTAGCCTAATACTGCTGTGCAGTACTGTATTAGCACAGGTTTGGCCCTGCACACTACTGCGCAGTAGTGGTGATATTCATCTAACATCAATTTTGCTGGGCTAGCCATGTCATCCAAATGTCCGACTCCAGACTTCCAAAACAGGTTTTATTCTCCCAGATTGCTGGGTTTCCCTCCCCAGAGAAGGGTCCCACGTGTCACAGTGGAACCCGAATGAACAGGCTGGGTCTAGCGGCAGTGGAGTTC
>NW_017729034.1:47601587-47601989 GCF_001723915.1 Gavialis gangeticus | reverse complement strand
GTCAGGGTTCCCCAAGAACATGGAGCTGACAGGTAACAATTGTGCCTGAGATTAAGAGGTTCCCTGCTTGCCCCTCTGCTAAGGTTCATATTGATTACCACATTTGCGGTCAGAAAGGAATTTTATCTCATACATTGATAAAGATTGGGGGGCAGAGGATGTTGCCTTTCCTCTGTCATGGGAGCATGACATTTCTCAAAAATATTTTAACAACCTTTGCAGCAGCAGGACATTGACCACCATGGTCCCCCTGCTTTACCTGCATCAGGTTAAGGACCTGTTGTTTTCAGGAAATACGCATTATATTTGTGTGAGAGGGTTTATTTGTGTGGTTTTAGGAATAGGTTACCAGGGCTTATATGAGATTTTTGGACATGGCTGATCCTGGTTCAAGCAGGGAGA
>NW_017729034.1:47590803-47596587 GCF_001723915.1 Gavialis gangeticus | reverse complement strand
CACCATGGTCCCCCTGCTTTACCTGCATCAGGTTAAGGACCTGTTGTTTTCAGGAAATACGCATTATATTTGTGTGAGAGGGTTTATTTGTGTGGTTTTAGGAATAGGTTACCAGGGCTTATATGAGATTTTTGGACATGGCTGATCCTGGTTCAAGCAGGGAGATGGACTAGATGACTTCTGGAGGTCCCTTCCAGCCCTACTTCCCCATAATTCTATGATAGGCATAAACTATTCAACAGTGCCAAGGTGCAGTGGAAGTATAAGAAACACGTTTTGTACCTTGGGCAATTCCTCCCCCTGACTTGCAAAACAGAGGGTGGGGAGCACTTAGTACCAGGGAGTGGGGTATGAGGAGCCGAAAGGAGGGTGGTCAGTCTGACCTGTCCCAGGGATGCAAAGATCCCCCACTGCTGCTTCTGTGTCTCCCCATCTAGCTCCTACAACAGGGCAGCAGTGCGGCTTGCTGCTGTTCCTGCCTGACTCCTGCTGCCAAGCATCCTAGGGCTGTCCTGCTACAGCAAATAGAGTACTCCTGTATTTATCAAATGACTAATTACTGTCTCTTCTACCCAGCACCCCCAGCAACATATGATCTGGAATAGTGGGAGGCATGGGGTTAAATCTTCCCTGGCAGATGTTGGAATTAATTTCCTGTTTCCCATTTCCTGGGTAAGTATTTTGACCTATATAAGAGAGGCACCATTGCCTACTTCTCCAGCTGTGTTTTAAAATGATATAGCTGCTCCTGATGTAGCTGCTACAGTGATGGGATAAGGGAGTAGGCATACTATGCCAGTGCCCCCTCCAAGTCAATACCTGGGGCTGGTGCCCCATTCATTCCCTTCTCCGACTCCCAGTTATGCTACAGGGGCTCAGGTAGATGTGGAGACACACAGGTGTACAATTCTATAGCTGTGGAACCCTACAACTCATAAGGTAAGCAACTCATGAAATTTAGATGGCAATAGAGTGGAAGTTGGGAAAAATACATTTTTGGACTTTGGTGCCTAAGTCTTTTTTTTTTAATCTGGTCTATAATGTCTTGGAGAACAAATCTAAAAAAAATAAATGCATGGGCTGACACTAAAGTAGAGCTAATTTGAATAGAACAATAAGGGTTGTATATTTGGGGTCATATAACCCCAGCGTTCTTCCCTGTCCAGGGCAGGGGGTTGGACTCGATGATCTATTGAAGTCCCTTGCAACCCAAACTTCTCAGAATCTGTGAATCTATGAATTTTAAGTCACTGCATCCATGGAAAGGGTGGATTCTAGTTCAGCCAAGGTTGCAGGGAATATTTGAGGTTGGCTCTTACAGGTGAACCTGTTCCCCATTCCAAAAGTTTGACTACTAAAAAGAAAACAGAATGCTTATCTGTCCCTAATGACAAAGAGCCTGGACATCACACCATGTTAGCAAGTAGGGGTATTGAAAGAAAAGTCACAATCAATCTGTTTTAAGGGGAAAATAAATAACTTTACAGAAAAAAGAGGCAATAGAAGAATTTGTTGACAACACAAGGGAAGCATGGTTGAGATAAATTTAAGGAAGCTTAAGTGGGTTTTTCAGGAATTTATTATGCCCTTATATTAAACTAATATATAGACATTTACATAGAAATGCAATCTCTTCTGCCATTTCTTTGTTTGCCAGCTCACAATATTATTTTGGCTCGTCTTAATGAAGCACAAATGAGGAGTACTATGCAAAGCATTTCACAGAGATAGCATTTAAACCTCAAGACAGAAAGGCAGAACAATCTCACTTAAGCTGCTCAAAGCTGAAAGCACTCACCTCTAAATGACTAATGTTCACTGGAATGAGTTTCAGAAACAAGATGTTCTTTGGCCTTGAAACTCTACTGAACAATAAAGCCACAATCCACAATCTTGACTACGAATCAGATGTTTTGTTGTTGCAAAAGTAAGGCATAAACAAACTGAGTATTCTGATTTTCTTTTTTCTTTCTGAAGATGAAAACCAGTTTCTTACTGCAATACACAATAAAACAAAAATGCTAGCACTTTGACTTTTATAAAAGTTTTAGTTATGGTGGAAGAATCAGGAATAGATGATTAATACATGATACCATACCTTTTGCTAATTGAAAAGAATCCCATCCTTAGAGGAAAGAGATATCTCATAATTCAGTTTCTTTCTCGTACACTCACCTGAGTTACTTATCTTCAATGAATAAGAAAAGGAAATGGAAACCGAGCAACATCTGTTTTTCTACCCACTAGCCACATCCAGACAACCAGGGGCAAACACTTGCAGAAGCACAAATAGTAGTGGCACAAATGTGTGCTTCTACTTTGTGTCATAGCACATGCCCCTGAACATATGCTTTGTTGTGGGACACATAGTGCTGCTGTGGGCAAACTGACCATGCCCAGCTCTTCCCAGCAGCAAGTGGAAACAGGAGAGCAGCCATCACAGGGATGCCTGCTCCCCTGTCTCAAGACACACTGGGTGTGCCTACATGTGCATTTATGCAGGCTTAAATTTACTGTGCAGTAAGTTACTGCTCAGTAAACAGGAACAGGCCAGCATTTACCCGTGCCGGCATTAAAGCGCATGTGCGGACTGACTTTGGACTAAAGTTAGTCCCAAGTCAGTCCACACACATAGTGTTACTGCACAACAAGGCATCTATACCTGTGTTACTGTGCAGTAAGTAGGCAGTTAGGAATCAAATTTTTGCCCAATTAGCATATTTTACTTTATAGTGTGGGCTTGCATGTATAAACACATGCTTATACTACACAATAATTTTGGTTATTACACAGTAAACACACATAAGTAGATGTGTCCACTGTGCCTTAGTGTGGGAGCTCCACAGCACGCGGAGACAGGAGAGCAGGCGGCCCTAAGCTAGTTTCCCCCCACTGTCTGCATTTATTCTGGCGCGCACTATTTTGGCATGTTTTGCCCTGCTTTTCTTCCAGGATTTTCTTTTTTTTTTTAACGTCCACCACTTGCAGTTTGGGGTGCCATAAACTGCACATGCCTGCATGTGTAGACACAGCCACAGGGAGATGGTCTGAACTAAAACCTCACCTGTGGGCATTACTGAAATTTTAGACAGCTTGGATCTTCAGTAGAAGATGAAGTGATTATTTTATGTGACTATGGATTATATACTGTAGATATATTATTTATATAAAATTTTAACATACTTACAATACATGAAGAAGAGTACAATTATAAGGTCTAATATAGTTTGCTGTGGAAGTAGATCTATCGAAAGGCTAAAAAAGGGATTTTAAAGCAAAGTAGAAGCATCCACACAAGGAGCTACCATAAGGTAGCCATTTTAAAGTAGCTTCTTTCATTTTATGGAAGCCCTCGGTAACTATAATTTGTGAAAAGCTTAAGTGTCTTCTGTAGAAATTCTGTAGCATGGGCAGAGGCAAAATTCAGTTCTATGCAACAGTATTTACTTCCCTAAATAAGAAGTCATCTATTCTCCTTGTGCCATCCCTTAACTCATTTATTGAACAGTTTTCAACTTTTGCAACCTCAGATCACAATGGAAAAATATGTTATCATAGCATTTGGTCACGTGTACATGAGAAGCTAAAGAATAGGGGGGATCAGAAGGCATTGGGGGAGTCACTGTTCCCCCGAGCACAGCCAGGAGTGACCAGGAACAACAGTCACAAGCTAGCAAAGGGTAGATTTAGGTTAGACATCAGGAGGCGCTATTTCACGGTCAGGGCAGCTAGGGTCTGGAACCAACTTCCAAGGGAGGTGGTGCAGGCTCCTACCCTGGGGGTTCTTAAGAAGAGGTTAGATGAAAACCTTGCTGGGGTCGTTTGACCCCAGTACTCTTTCCTGCCATGGCAGGGGGTCAGACTAGATGATCTTCTCAGGTCCCTTCCAACCCTAGAAACTATGAAACTATGAATATATTAGAAATCCAGAAAGTCCAAAGCTTTGGTGAGACACTGGAGGGGGTTCTAGTAGTTGGAGGATGAGCATTAATCTTGGTGCTTAGAACACATTGACAAGCAAGGTCTCATATTGCAAAAAAGGGTGCAAAAATTGGATTCTGTATTTTAGGAGTGTACCTGAAAAGCCAGATATAGATATAGTGACTGAACATGTGGGCCATGTCCAGACGAGTGAAGCTGTGCAATATGTGGTGCCACAGACACGTCTGTGTCGCCACATACCACACATTCAGCTGTTCTCCATGCTGCAAGGGAGCAGCATAGCGCAGGTTTTGATTCTTGGATATCCAGGGGCCAAAAAAACCAGCACAAAATAAAAAAGGTGTGGTGCAGATGGGAGCAGCACGCGTTGTTCAAAGTGGAAACCTGGCCAGTCAGAGCCACACACTGTTTGCCAGCCAGGCTTCAAGCAGCACAATTGCTACTGCTGCAGCCCCAAGAGGCCCCCAGGACCCCAAGTAAGGCTGCTAGGGCCATCCCAGTGCTGGCCTCAGCTCCCCCCACCCCTACCTCACCTGGATAACCTGCCATCCACCAGAGGGTGCATGGCACAGGCATTCCCTGGGGACTACTAGCAGTGGCATAAGGTGTCCTACTGCTAGCTGTCCCTGGGGAACCAAACATCCATGCTTGTGTAGATGTGGCCTTGAAGATCAAAAGGCTTGAATCCAATAAAACATCCTGGAGGGGATTCAAAAGAAGCAACTCCTCCAGTGCTGTAAGATCCTTATTTTCAGATGTGAAATTGTAGTGACTCATTCATATCATAGAAAAAAGCTGGAGTAACTCAAGAAATTCTTAATACTTTCCTGAGTCTGATGCAGCACCATATTCAGTGAACTATTCTAAGAAATGCCTTTCCTGCCTGTCACAAGGCAATGTTATACTTTTATTTTTTTTAGTCTTTTATTTAATGCTCATTATAATAAATTCATTGCCAGAGGACTGAAAAAAGGCCAATGTAGTCCCCATTTTCAAAAAAGGGAGGAAGGAGGACCCAGGAAACTATAGGCCTGTTAGTCTTACCTCGGTCCTGGGGAAGGTCTTTGAGAAAATTATCCAGGAGCACATCTGTGAGGGACCAGCAGGGGAGATTATGCTCAGGGGAAACTAACATGGGTTCATTAGGGGCAGGTCCTGTCAGACCCGCCTGGTTGCCTTTTATGACCAGGTCACAAAATACTTGGACATAGGTGTTGTGGTGGACATAGTCTTTCTGGACTTTAGGAAGGCCTTTGACCCTGTCTCTCACACCATTCTCATTAAAAAACTGGGTGACTGTGGCATTGATGCCTACACAGTCAGATGGGTTGCAAATTGGTTAGAGGGCTGCACCCAGAGAGTGGTGGTGGACGGGTCATTTTTGACCTGGAGGGTTGTGGGCAGTGGAGTTCCCCAGGGCTCGGTCCTTGGGCCCACATTGTTCAACATCTTTATCAGTGACTTGGACGAGGGGGTGAAAAACATCTTGTTCAAATTCGCAGACGACACCAAGATGTGGGGAGAAGTGAGCACACTAGAAGGGAGAGACAGGCTACAACTAGATCTGGACAGGTTACAGGGGTGGGTGGATGAGAATAGGATGGGATTCAATACTGACAAGTGCAGGGTACTGCACCTAGGGAGAATCAGCAGCATACCTATAGGCTGGGGAACTCCCTTCTTGTCAGTGCAGAGGCAGAAAGGGATCTTGGAGTCCTCATTGATTCCAAGATGAACATGGGCTGCCAATGTGAGGACGCGGTCAGTAAGGCTAACAGCACCTTGTCATGCATCCACAGATGCATCATGAGCAGGTCCAAGGAGGTGATCCTCCCCCTCTAT
>NW_017729034.1:47589356-47590708 GCF_001723915.1 Gavialis gangeticus | reverse complement strand
CATACCTACAGGCTGGGGAACTCCCTTCTTGTCAGTGCAGAGGCAGAAAGGGATCTTGGAGTCATTATTGATTCCAAGATGAACATGGGCTGCCAATGTGAGGACGCGGTCAGTAAGGCTAACAGCACCTTGTCATGCATCCACAGATGCATCATGAGCAGGTCCAAGGAGGTGATCCTCCCCCTCTATCTGACATCGGTCAGACCACACTTGGAGTACTGCATCCAGTTCTGGGCACCGCACTTCAGGAGGGATGTGGACAGCATTGAGAGGGTCCAGAGGAGGGCCACTTGCATGGTCTGGCCCTATGAGCAGAGGCTATGGGACCTGAACCTGTTCAGCCTCCACAAGAGAAGGCTGAGAGGGGATCTGGTGGCCATCTATAAACTTACCATGGGGGACCAGGGGGGTTTGGGAGAGGCCCCGTTCCCCCAAGTACTATCCGGAGTAACGAGGAATAACAGACACAAGTTGACTGAGAGTAGACATCAGGAATCACTACTCCACAGTCAGGGCAGCTAGGATCTGGAACCACCTTCCAAAGGAAGTGGTGCTGGCTCCTACCATGGGGGTCTTCAAAAGGAGGCTCGATAGTCACCTAGCCAGGGTCATTTGATCCCAGCATACTTTCCTGCCCAGGGCAGGGGGGTGGATTTGATGATCTGCTCAGGTCCCTTCTGACCCTATCAACTATGAAACTATGAAACTGTGAAATTATAAAGCAAGATGCAAAACAAAACAATGGAAGAGGAGCCCATAGGAACTATAAAAATGATAGAAATGTGTAAAATATATGTTTATACTGATACATTCATACAGTCTTTTACAGATTCACATGGTGGAATATTTTAATCTGCCTTTGAAATGGCTAAGGCAAATCACTGAAATATTGAAAAAATTCAGAGCAGGACATGCCATGAGAAAAGCCATATTTTTAGGAAACCTCAGCTGAGGTTCAAGTTTTGTGAAGAGATATCCAAGTGACTAACTTAGGTGGAAACCATTTGAAGCTAGAAGGCATTATCTTAGGATTTTGTCTGAAAACAGTCAATTTGGGACTTTTTTTCCCAACTATTTTTTTTTTGTGGGGGTTGTTCTTGGTGTTGTTTAAAGGTGAAAATTGGAGCAAAATAATGTGGATAAAATCCCAGCCCAGATGAAGTCAGTGGTATTTTAGCCTAATCAGGATTTTGGCCAAGTTTAAGCCTAAGGGATCTAAACCTAAAAATACTTTGCATGAACGAGTGGAAACTGAAGATTTTCTACCCCGGCAAACCTAAAGGCTCATTTTAACAACCTTTCCTTTTGTGTGAAAACATATTTCTAGGCAACGGAAAAAAGCAGAAAAAGGG
>NW_017729034.1:47564599-47584356 GCF_001723915.1 Gavialis gangeticus | reverse complement strand
CAGCAGCATACCTATAGGCTGGGGAACTCCCTTCTTGTCAGTGCAGAGGCAGAAAGGGATCTTGGAGTCATTATTGATTCCAAGATGAACATGGGCTGCCAATGTGAGGACGCGGTCAGTAAGGCTAACAGCACCTTGTCATGCATCCACAGATGCATCATGAGCAGGTCCAAGGAGGTGATCCTCCCCCTCTATCTGACATCGGTCAGACCACACTTGGAGTACTGCATCCAGTTCTGGGCACCGCACTTCAGGAGGGATGTGGACAGCATTGAGAGGGTCCAGAGGAGGGCCACTTGCATGGTCTGGCCCTATGAGCAGAGGCTATGGGACCTGAACCTGTTCAGCCTCCACAAGAGAAGGCTGAGAGGGGATCTGGTGGCCATCTATAAACTTACCATGGGGGACCAGGGGGGTTTGGGAGAGGCCCCGTTCCCCCAAGTACTATCCGGAGTAACGAGGAATAACAGACACAAGTTGACTGAGAGTAGACATCAGGAATCACTACTCCACAGTCAGGGCAGCTAGGATCTGGAACCACCTTCCAAAGGAAGTGGTGCTGGCTCCTACCATGGGGGTCTTCAAAAGGAGGCTCGATAGTCACCTAGCCAGGGTCATTTGATCCCAGCATACTTTCCTGCCCAGGGCAGGGGGGTGGATTTGATGATCTGCTCAGGTCCCTTCTGACCCTATCAACTATGAAACTATGAAACTGTGAAATTATAAAGCAAGATGCAAAACAAAACAATGGAAGAGGAGCCCATAGGAACTATAAAAATGATAGAAATGTGTAAAATATATGTTTATACTGATACATTCATACAGTCTTTTACAGATTCACATGGTGGAATATTTTAATCTGCCTTTGAAATGGCTAAGGCAAATCACTGAAATATTGAAAAAATTCAGAGCAGGACATGCCATGAGAAAAGCCATATTTTTAGGAAACCTCAGCTGAGGTTCAAGTTTTGTGAAGAGATATCCAAGTGACTAACTTAGGTGGAAACCATTTGAAGCTAGAAGGCATTATCTTAGGATTTTGTCCGAAAACAGTCAATTTGGGACTTTTTTTCCCAACTATTTTTTTTTTGTGGGGGTTGTTCTTGGTGTTGTTTAAAGGTGAAAATTGGAGCAAAATAATGTGGATAAAATCCCAGCCCAGATGAAGTCAGTGGTATTTTAGCCTAATCAGGATTTTGGCCAAGTTTAAGCCTAAGGGATCTAAACCTAAAAATACTTTGCATGAACGAGTGGAAACTGAAGATTTTCTACCCCGGCAAACCTAAAGGCTCATTTTAACAACCTTTCCTTTTGTGTGAAAACATATTTCTAGGCAACGGAAAAAAGCAGAAAAAGGGTCAGTCAGATCAATCAGGAAGTGTATAAAAACATTGATGGGAAAAGAGCTGAACCCATTATCTCAGGTCTGAATCTGAAGTAGTCTTTTGGATTTTTTTCAGCTTCCAAAAATAGTTGTTCAATGAGTTATAGGAAATGCTATTTTTAAACATGAAGACCAGCTGTAAAATATTTCTAAAGTAATTTATAAAATAATTTCTTCAGTTTTGATTCATATTCTAAAGACTGTGTGAATGTGTATCAACAAAAGTTAGTCTCAAGTCCATCAACATACACAGCATTAATGTGCTTTAGCATATCTACATGTGCCTTGAGGTGCCTTAGCTATTCTTGCCTAAATTCGATACCTGCTTCTGCAGGTATCAAATTTAGGTACAAATAGCCTAAAATCACCATTTTTAAGGTGAATTAAGGGCACACACATGTAGACCTGCACTCTTAATGCATCTTAAACATGGTTAATGCACTTAAATTGACTCACGTAGATGCACCCTGTAAGTGTGACTTTACAGCCCAATTCTTGAGTGACAGTCCCTTCCACACTTATCACATGTGAAGTTCGTACATAAGTCCTGAATGTGGTGTGGGGTTGTTCCTAGAGTTTCTTCTTTCTTCTGCATATTGGGCTCTTTTTTCCTTTAAAGGCTTCAGTCCATGCTGTTTCCAAGAGCTTCACTCCTCAGCATTCTTCTCTCAGTTATTTGGCTCAATGTTCATTGCCTTCATATCTCTCTTGCAAACATCTTTCAAATGGAGATAGGGATGCCCATGTTGTCTTTCTCGTGTAAAGAATTCTTCATACATGAGATGCTTGGGTATATGTAGGGACCTCCTAAATTCACAGTGGAAGTGGGCTGTGCAGCAGCTCCTATAATCTTGCAGGTTCACCCATGCACCCCCTCCCATTGCTAATTGGCTGAGGAGCCATGGTGGCCCTACTGTTTGGTGCAGAACAGCGGGGAAGCAAAAGTGGTGCCATACTTAAAACCATGGTTTTCACTTCCCTGCTGATCAGGAGTAAATGGCAGGGCTCCTCCACCAATCAGCAGGGGGCACACATGGGGGAACCTGCAAGATTAAAGGAGCTGCCATGCAGTCCACTTCCACCATGAATTCAGTAGGTCCCTAGGTATATGGATCATCTATTCTCTGCGTATGACCAAACCATCAAGTCATCATTGACTGAGAAGCATATGAATGCTCAGAATGTTGCTATGTTACAAAACCTCAGCATAGGCAACTTTGTCCCACCAGGAAATTCCTAGAATGTGACAATGACAACATAATTGAAAGCTGTTTCTTGAATACAGTATGTAATTCAGGATTTTCTATACAAACAAATGTTGATGAAAGCATAATTTACTGTGACCTTGGTCTTAATATTCAGTTTGCTGTTTTCCTACATTAATTTGCTACAGCATGCTCATGATGCTTTGTTAACATGGGTATTCTGTTCAGCCTCAAGTGACAAGTTTTTTGGTTATAATGGAGCCCAGGTACATAAATTTACTTACAACATCCAATATGTTTTCAATCATTGTGATTGCAGGTGGTGAATCAATGTTCTGGCCTTGGCAAGCATGAACAAAACAACTGATAAGGCATTGAAGGTCACTTGCTGCATAAGCTATCAGTGCATCATCAGTGAAGAGCAGCTCATGAATCAAAACTTTTTACAATTTAGTCTTTGCTTTAAAGCATGTGAGATTAAATAATTTTCCATCTGAACATTATATAGATAAGCTCCTTTGATAACAAAACTGTATGCCAAAAGAAGAGAAAATAAAATCCCAAACAGGGTCAGGGAACAGACACAATCCTGCTTGACTTCACTTTGAATCTCAAAAGGCTCAGACAGTGATCCATCATAGCTGACTGTTCCCTGCATTAAATGATGAAAAGAGCAAATTTTACTGAGGAGTTCTGGTGGCCAGCAAATATTTTCCAGTAGTCTGAAGAGGCCTTTTCTGCTGACAAGGTTAAAAGCCAGGTGATATGAAGGTGATACAGAGCGGCCTGCTTTATTCCCTACATTTTTATTGGATTTATTGGACTGAGAAGATCGTATCTATGGTAGACCTCCAGCTCTGAAGTGGCACTGTAACTCAGGGTAAAGATGGTCAGCAAGGATCAGAAGTCTTCTGAACACCACCAAGCAATGCTCTTTCCAACAATGTTTAATAGTGAAATGCCATAATAGTTGTTGCAGTTGCAGTGGTCGTGACTTGTACAGAGTGACTATACTAGTATCTTGCATATCTTGTGTCCCTACTATTCAGCAGTGAGTAAAATGTACATAGGTGGGATAGAAGCACAGGTTTCCCACACTTGCCCACTTCTGTGGGAATGCCATCTTTTCCTGGGAGGGGGGCTTGCCAATGGCCTTACTTAGGTCCTCAATGGTTCAAATATCATCAAGCTCTTCAACGACAGAAAGAATCTCAGTAAAGCTAAGGACTGTAGTCTGTGACAAGATAGTATTCTACCCATCTTTCCACCTGCTGCTTTCAATCTGCTATGCCTTTTCCTGATGCTGCCTTTAATGGAATTAACTTATTTTCAGTTGGACTTGGACTATGCCTTCTTGATTCAATTGTATATGCATCTAATATTTCCACCATCAGATGCAGATTGAATTTTCTTACACAGTGGCCACATCTACACAAGATGCTGACTGCAGTGCCAGTAACCCAATACTACTACACAGTAGCATTGCCTTGTTTATACAAGTACTGAATGACTGTGCAGTAACAACTGTGCAGTCAGTGTCTCATGTAGATGCGGCCTCTCACAGCTAATAATCATTGGCACAACAGCTTGAGATTTGGTAGACAACACTCGGTACTTTCCTCAGTTCCTTCTGAATTCTGTCAGAAGCATTCTTCTTGTGATTTAGCATTGATAAATATTGATACATTGATAAATAGAATCAATTCACATGCATGTCCTCAAACCAATCCCATTTTCTTGTGATCTGTTTGCCTTATGCAGAATCAGCAGTAACATCAACCATTTTTTGTGGCTTCCCCACTATTCTTCTTCAGTCTTATACAAAAGCAGCTCTGAAGGTGCCTCCCCCCAGAGCCTCCATAAACTGCAAAGTATTCTTCTGAGGATCAGATGTATTGGTGATGTTAATGCATAGCAAACACTGATACTTAGAGCAGAAGATTTTATTCTTTTTTCTGGGGGGGAGTTCAGTTTGATAGCAGTGAACACAAGTAAGTTATCAGTGTCACAATCAGCACTATGGTACATACCTACCAGTACTGAAAATGGACCTCCATGATAAGGTATCATGGAGGCACACAGGTGAATTTTCGTATATATAACTATATAATATGCACACTATAATACTGTATCAGTACTGAATCTTAATTGCATCAGACTAGGATAGATTTACTAAGAGAAATTCTCTCCAATTAAATTATACTATCACATATACATATTTGAGAAGTCATCTATGTGTACTTTTAATTTATTTATTTAAAAATCTCTCTTTCCATAAATGTTTTGATTTTTTTATCTTGTTTTGCCTAAGTTTAGTGGTTTATGCAAAACTGTCTTTATAACCAATAATTTTTCTTTTTTCTTTCTTTAAAGGTTCTTTATTTTGCCATGAATGCTTAAATGAGCATTTAATATATTATATAATGTTTTTCTTTTTATCACTGTATGGTCTATATTTTAGGTTATTTCAAATATTAATTTTATATTTCTCCTAATAGCAGGACTGAGTTGTCCCTTATCTTGAATGGGTGGCTAGCTATGTCCTGAAGAAATACACGTGGGTACCTGTGAGGACTGTATATCTTTAACGATGAGGCTGTCACTCCCCTCCAGTATCTTACTGTACATATAGCTAGAGACAGCCAGAGACATATACATATAGCCAGATACAGGCAGAGTTTAAGAGCGCTGAAAAAGGAGGCTTACGTCTGTTTGGATTCTGTTGGCATGAATAAAGGAAACACTTTGTTAAACTGGCTCCTGGTGTAATGGTTATATATATATTGGAGATGTATAACACACACATTTTTTTCACTGACTTTTTTTTTCTGAAGGAATAAAACAACTTCTAACCAGTTATTTTAGGAAACATGCTCAAACCTAACCAAGTCTAAGGTTGGGGATATGGAGAGATTTCCTCCATGTTCCACATGTCTTCTGCTGGTTGGTAACAGATGCATAAGTGAGGTGTGCATATGGTATCTTTCACCAATAGATGAAAAGTATAATGTACAAGGGAGAATATATAATATGCTTCCTCCAAACCTCTCTAGACAATTTACTTACCGAAACAGATGCCATAGGCATCTCAGTTCCTATAGCACAGCCCCCAACTGCTAGTGCTTCTCCTAGGATCAAAGCCTCTATTTTAAATCTAAGTGTATATATTCAATTTATACCAGTTCATAGTTTGAAGTGATAATTATATTTCAGATCAAACTGAACAGGGCCTCATCTTATTGAAGGGTGCCTTTTCATTTAGCTCACAACCGCAGTTATAGTATTGAAATTACTTGTTTCATTTCTAGCACTTGAAAGAATCTGAAATAGTAATGTCCCTAACAACTAACGATAATCAAGAATGTAAGTGGTAATAGCTGATAGCATAATGGACAAAGATTATCAGTAAATTTATTCAGAGCATGTTCAGTATCAGTTACTAACTATGCACACTGAAAATCAAATTTCAGAGACATCTGATAATGACATCATGAAAAAGAAGAAAAGGAAAAATATATTGGGAAACATTTTAGAAGCAGAAATATTTTACAATAATAATTCAATTGTTTTCCAGTTCTGAGAGTGTATACATGTGTACACATTCCTTATGGAGCAATCTTGTCACCTGTCAATTATTCTTTTGAAGTACTTCATCTTTCTTTTCAGTGCAGTTCACAGAGAAAGTGAACTGCACTGAAGAAAAACTTAGGATTTTGTGCCAAGGAGCCAGATTCTAAAAGAATAATATTCATAACATTTTTACGACTGTTCCATAAGTAAATACAAATGTATTCTGATAGTTTATGACAATTAATCTATCCAGCTGAGTCCTGAAAATGCCCGTTTCAGAACTTTGCCTGCTGTCGTTGCACGTACAAAAATCCATAGATGTTGAAGGAAAACAGTTCTATGCATAGGGCTTTAGATCTTTAATATTCAGACTTATCAGCTGTATATAGACATTCATATTCAGGCAATCATGGAAAGCTCCTTTTCTTGTTAATTTGAATGCAATGGTATAGATTAACAGAGATGAGATTCCCATGTTGTTCTAAAATTGCAAAAGGTCACAGATTTCCACTGTTTTACAGTTTAAACCTGTCCATATAATCTTACTAAATTACAGGAACCAGTTTAAAGTTTACGTACTTGGTCTCAGATTCACCAAGGGATTAAATCCTTACTTCAGTGAAGCAAAATGCCAAAACTTTTATTGATTTCAGTACAGGCAGGATTCCACTCAAAGTACATATGCTAGACATATTAAGGAGTATATATGTCCCTAAATTTAGGCACCTATTTGAATAAAGTCAGGAATTCCTTTAAGCGTCTACTGAACCTTTGACAGGTCTATGTACTGTCATCCACTGTCATTATCTATTTCCATTAATTTATTCATTTAAAATTGTATTTCTTGTTTTAACCATGTTTATTTCTCCACAGAGAAATACCCTTGAGGCAATAAATTCACAAAAATGTTAAGGACAAAAATATAGAATGTAGTTAATACTAAATTCAAAACTCAAAATCATTTAAAAGTGAACTTTTTTATGAAATACTCTTCTGCAGCTTCCACTAAATGAAGCAGAGTTGAACTAGTGATAGGGCAATTATCTGTCCTGGTTAAAAAGGTATATCCTTTATTTGATGCTTAGGGCCTGCAGCCTTAATTCTAACAGGTGCTACTAGGAAGCATTTATTCAGAGACATGGGCATTTTAAAATTATAATCTTATGAGAGAATATGAATAAATACATTATTTATACAGTTAATAAAACATTGTGTTGTTGATGTCCTTTAAAAATAACTTGTTTTCTATGTACAGTACAATGATCCATAGTTCTTTAAAATGTAGGCATTGCCCTAATCAGCACAGAGCTAGCTGTCAGAGCAATAGTACATGAGAGAATTTTCTTTTCCACATCACACAGAAAATGCTCTACAGTTACTGATTTTTAAACACCTTTAAAAAAATCCTTCCACCCTTAGCACCCAAGTGGCTGGGTATGGGAGTAGGCGAGACAAAGAGGCAAGGAACCAAAATAATAGTTAAAAGAAGTAAGGTAGACAAAGATAGGTATGAGTTGCAGTAACATAAATGGATGGAGGAGAGACTGTGGCAGCAACCCTGGGCACCACGTTTGGAGGGTAAGGTATGAAAAAACAGCTGCTGCTGCCCTGGATGGCAAAGCAGCCACCACTGCCCAGGGCATGGACCTGCCCTGTTACACCTCTGATAACCTATGTTGAAGAAAAGAAAATATATATCCAGAGTAGTCATGGTCTTCAATTTGCTCTAGGAGCCATTCTTTATGTCTCTGTATCAAACACTGGAAAAGGCATAACATGAAGCTGAAGACTAAATAGAGACTGGCAAAGAGAGTGAGAACTTTATATGGAAAAGGAAAAAAAAGTTTGAGAATAAGACTCTTATATGATTTGTCCATTTGCTAGAGCAGTGAATCTGCTATCGGTAGAGAACATAGTGACTGCTATTATCAAGGGTGTATTCTAGGCAGCGATAGCAGGAGTATTGTAGCTGTGATGGTCCAGCAAATATATGAAAGACAGGGGTTTTCTGTGTTATCTTTTATTGGACTAATTGTATAGTTGGAAGAGCTGCTGGACAAGCTTTTGGGCATCAAGTGCCCTTTCTTGAGTCTAAGAGGCAGATACTGCTGAGCTAAATAGCAGAGAAGAGATTCCATGGAGGGATGGAGGAGGGCTGTGAACTAGAAGTGAAGAGGTGTTACCTGGAGCTGTTACAAGATAGCTTATAAGGACAGCTCGCATCACAGAAAATCCTTGCCTCCTGGGATAGTGAAAGTGTCCAATACTGTGAAGTGCTGAGCATACTCTGTCTCTGAAAGAGCAATGGGCACTCTTAGCTTCTTTTGGAATTGGAACCTATGGGTGCTTGCAGATGTTAAATTTTTTTTTAAAGGTTTACTTTAATCTTTGCATGTTCCCACACCAAGCCCTGCACATGCCCAGAAGTGACAGTGCAGTACTTCAACCTGGCTTACCCAACACCTGTAAAGATCAGATGTTGTGGGGCTTTTTTGGGGCTTTTCAGGTAAAAGCGCCAAACACCCCGCTGAAGTGCCCAGTTTTTACAGATGCAGAAGGTTGGGCACTTCTGTTGGGCCTTTTTGGCACTTCTGTATGTGAAAGCTTCAATTTGTTTTCAGATGATAGGGGTTAATTTAAATTGCCTAGTACCATTACTGAAGTGCTGTGGGCTCTGTAGCTCACAGCACTGTTCATTATTTTGCCCGTTTTATAAATGACAGGAATCAGCACAAACTCCAAACAAAGATTCTGTACAGATTACAGAACAAGATTCTCCATTTTTCTTGGAAGAAAATCTTGTATTTGCCTGCATTTTGTAAGGGTAGATGATGTGTAGAAAACCCTAACAGAGATATATTTTCTGAACACTTTTATATAATCATTTTTTCATCCAATTTTTATTTAGTATAAAAATGCATGAGAGAATTTTTTTTAAATGCATGTTGGTACTGGGGTGGGGGGAAATGCTAGCTAATCTCACCCTATTAGTGCAAGGAAATTAGTTTTATTTCATAAATTGCATGAAATTACAATGTTTCTATTCAGAGGAAAAAGCATATTATACTTACCTTAGAGGGGAAAAGCTGCCATAAAGATTATCTTTTAGTAGACTAAACACAATAATATCTATCACATAAATTCTAATTTCCTTAGGGCTCCAGACACCTTTAGTCCTCTTCGTTGTGGAGCATGGTGCATGTTGGCCTGCAGGTGCTTCTATGGATTGTTATGGTGGCTGCAATACAAATTGGCTGTGGGCCTGTTCCCTGTCTCAGAGATGAGGGAAACAATTAAAGTCCACTTCATGTTACTTCCCTTCATACTGCTACTTATTTTGACTTTGAACAGAGAACTGGGATTTCACCCTCTCAAAACAGCCAAGATTAAGGTCAAGCAATTTAGACTTTCATTAACAAAAGGAACATGTCATGGAATGAAGGAAAAGACAAATATTTTTTCAAGCAGAAGGCAAGGTAGTTTTTCACCTTATAGATTAACTAAATCAGATATGTATAGCATAAGATTTCATGTGCTAGAACTCACTTCAGCAAATGCTGTGAAAGGACATCTGAAGAGCACTGTATAGAATGGAAGGAGTGATTTGAATACAAAACATAGGGATGGAGCGGGAGAGGGGGAGAAAGGAAGGAGAAGAAGGAGGAGTACTGGGAGAGGCAAACAAGCAAAGATCCCATAAAAACAAAGGGGTCACAAAAGCTAATCCAGGTAATGGGATAAGAAATCATAATCCCTGCTTAAACCATATTTGACACAATCCAGATTGTGGAAGATTTATTGTCCCACGGTTTCCCTTTTGGGATTGTTTTAAAGGTTTTCTGCCTAAGAACAGCTACCTTGAAGTCAGCAGTGCAATGTCCAGGGAGGCTAAAGTGTTCACCGCAAGCCTTTATATTTGTCTGCAGCTGATGTCAGTTTGATATTCATTCATTCTTACATGTAGAGACCTCCCCATCTGTACCATGCAGACAGCAGAGCTGCACTGTAAGCAGGTGATAGAAATGTTGGTAGAGCTACAAGTGAATGAATTTTGGATGTTATAATCTATGTTTTTCAGTTCATTGATGATGTGATCTGTATTGATGTGGTGGCACAGCAAGAATCTGGGTTCATTGTAAGGCTTGGTGCTTCGATGAGGATGGGAAGTAGTGACATTATTGAGGTTGCTATAGGCCAGGAAAGGTTTGTCCATCATGGCTACCTTGAGTGTTCCTTCTTTTCCAAGAGGGTTGGAGGTTATTAATAGTGCGTCTAAGGTGCTCAAGACAGGGGCTGTAGGTGGCAACCAGAGGGACTCTGTTGCCCTTTTCCCATAATAAGCAACAGAGAAAGCATCCCTCTGCCCCTTTAAGAGAGCAAACCGTTTATCTCCCCTTGTGCCAGTTACCTCCCAGCATATGCTCCTTGTGAGCTCCCTGAGCCTCAGTGTTTCTACAAGCAGCAAATGGTCAGCCCAGCATCTCTGGGTGGCTCCCCCGGGCAGAAGCTCCTTCCCCTGTGGCAGCCAGGGATAGAAACCCCTGCCAGCCTCAGCTTGAGCTTGTCTGTTCCCAGGGCCCTGCCTACATCCAGTCAGGTGACTGCCTGGGCTGGCTGCTAATTACCTCATTAGCCCTGTTGCCCTGGCAGCCGGCAAATGCTGCCTCCTGCCTAGCCTGCAGAGTTCCCTGGCTGGACTGCTTTTCTTCTTAAAGGAACAAAGAGCCTGGGCTCTGTCACATAGATATACCCTAGGTATACTAGGGAAGTGAGAGAGCAGCTGTGGAGGAAACAGACTTCGACTACTGTCATAAATATTTTGACATATTGAGGGGGGTATACATGTTACCATGGCAGTGCCATTAAATTTTAGGTATAGGAAGACCCCACATCTGAAATAATTATGTGCGAAGACAAAGCAGGAGAACATAATGGAAACAGAAACCGTGTCCTTGTCAGGAATAATATTTTTTATGGCTTGTATTCCATTCTCATGGTTTGTAGTCCCTGTCCTTGTGAAGGATGTTGGTGTACATGACACCTATGGTAGCTAACATGGTGTTAGCTGGAAACTTGTCAATGGAGGCCAATGGAGGAAATCCATGGTATCTTTTAAACAGGTGGAAGGCCCAGTGGCATATAAGAATAGGGTACAGTCAGAGTAGCCAGAAACTCCCTTTGTGATTATGCCAATGTCAGAGACTGTGAAATGTTCTGGGCTGCAAGATTTGTGTATCTTGGGTAAAAAGGAGAAGTTTCCTGTTCTGGACTTCTGGGAGGAATCCTCTCATGTGTTTCCTGACAGTTTCTTTCAGAGTTTATTTAGTTCCTCCTGATATTGTCAGGTGAGGTTATCTGTTAGGCATTTTTTAAACCCTGGATGCATCTACAAGTGCATTTAAGTGCAATTAAATTCAATGCACATTAAGCTAATGTGCATCAAGCGATTCTTGGAAGGTGTGTACACATGCAGGGACTTGTCACTGAAGTTAATGCACTTGGTACTAAAGTTAGTGCCAAATCTCTGAAGCCCTGCCATGTGCTCCTAGCGGCTGAGCAGGCCCAGCATTAAAGTTAGTGTTGGGACCTGTCTACATGTGCATTAATATGCTTTAACTAATTACACCTAAATTTGATACCTGTACTTGAAGGTATCAAATTTAGGCATGATTAGCCTAATTTTGCCATTTTAATGTGCACTAAGGGTGCGCACAGGAAGACACATGCCTGTGATGCACATTAAATTAGGCTAATGCACATTAATGTGTCTTGTGTTGATGCGCTCCCTGTATTGGAGTGTTGTCTCACACCCTGTTTTGTCCATGATAACAGTGACACCCCCCACATGCTTATTAGCCTGTTATATGATAGTAGCTGGATTGTTTTTAAAGCAGAGCATGGCTCTCCATTCCACAGAACTGAGGTTGTAATGTAAATGCTGTTTTTTTACACTCTTAGAGTAGTCACAGAAGCAGTGACAGTTTATGTACAAGTCCAGAGTAGTACTGCAGCTTTCAGGTAGAGTCCAAGAACGGTCCCTTTTCATGTGCTGTATGTGGGTCTGGAATGTGTCAGCTTGATCATCAAATGCATAGGTGGTGACTGTGGGTGCTCAAGCACCCACTAAAAAAATTAGTGTGTGCTCAGCACCCACAGAGCCATGCTTGCAGATGTTTAAAAAAAAGAAAAAGAAATCACTTTACCAGAAGAAGCAGTGTATTGCTTCAACTTGGCCCTGCAACAACTTTAAAGATCAGGCAATTCAGTGGGGTGTTTTACACTTTTAGCCAAAGCTAATTGAACTAGATATTAGGTAAAAGCACCAAAAAAGCCCCACTAAAGTGTGATCTTTACAGATGCTACAGAGCTGGGTAGAAGTAATGCACAGCCTCTTCTGGGCATGTGTAGGGCTTGGCAGAGGAATGTGCTGAGTTAAAAGTAAAGTGAAATTTTTTTTGTTTTCTTTTACATCTGCAAGCACCCACTGGCAAAAAAAAAAAGTCAGTGCCTATGATCAAATGGTTCTTTGTCATGGAAATATTTCCTCAGTCTTAGGCAGCAGAAAAAAGTCTCAAGATTTCCATATCTCTGCACCTGATTAAGTTGTGTAGTAGGGCAGAAAGAAAGATCACAGAATAGTACAGACACTTCAGCTGGGACAAGAGTGTAGGTGAATAAGTTGATGACATTATCATGGATCGTAGGATTGTTGTTTGAGCATTTAAGTTTGGAAAGTTATGCTCCTTTTTCTTTTTTTAAGTCATGAAAATGTTTGCGATAGGCTTTATGGATGGATGCAGTGATCTGCACGGAACAGTTCCTCAAGGAATCCATTTCTGAGCACTTGGTGGAGAAGAAAGTGATTAGGAACAGTCAGCATGGACTCACCAGGGGCAAGTCATGCCTGACTAATCTGATTGCCTTCTATAATGAGATGACTGGCTCTGTGGATGCAGGGAGACAAGTGGCTATAGTTTACCATTTTTTTTAGCAAGGCTTTTGATATGGTCTCCCACAACATTGTCACAGGCAAGGTAAGGAAAGAAGGGATGGATGAATGAACTGTAAGGTGGATAGAAAACTGGCCAGACCATCGGACTCAGAGAGTAGTAATCTACTACTAAAAATAGCTCTATGTCTAGTTGGCAGCTGGTATGAAGTGGGATGCCCCAGGGGCCGATCCTGTGGTCAGTTTTGTTCAATATCTTCATCAATGACCTGAAAGATGGCATTGAGTGCACACTCAGCAAGTTTGAAAATGAAACCAAGCTGGAGAGAGTAGTAGCTATGCTAGAGGGTATGGCTAGGATTCAGAATGACCTAGACAGATTGGAGGACTGGGTTAAAAGAAATCGAAGGAGGTTCAACAAGGACAAATGCAAAGTCCTGCACTTAGCACAGAACAATCCCATACACTGGTACAGGCTGGGGACTGACTGGCTGGGCAGCAGCTCTGCAGAAAAGGACCTGGGAGTTACAGTGGACAATAAGCTGAATATGAGCCAGCAGTGTGCCCTTGTTGCCAAGAAGGCTAATATACTGAGCTGCATTGGTAGGAGTGTCAGCAGCAGATCAAGAAAAGTAATTGTTCCCCTCTATTTAGCACTCATGAGGCCACATCTGGAGCACTGTGTTCAGTTTTGGGCCCCTCACTACTTAAAGGACATGGACAAATAGTAGAGAATCCAGTGCAGGGCAACAAAAATGGTTTGGGGGCTGGGGGATATGAGTTCTGAGGAAAGGCTGAGGGAACTGTGCTGATTCAGTATAGAGAAGAGAAGACTGAGAGGGGATTTAATGGCAGCCTTCAACTAATGATGGGTGGTTCCAAAGAGGATGGAGCTAAACTGTTCTGAGTGGTGGCAGATAACAAGGAGCAACAGTCTCTCGTTGCAGCAAGGGAAGTTTAGGATATTAGGAAGAATTTTCTCACTAGAGGGGTAGTAAAACACTGGAACAAATTACCCGGAAATGTTGTAGAGTTAAGATCCTTGGAGGCTTTTAAGACCTGGCTAGAAAAAGCCTTGGCTGGGATTATCTAGTTGGGGATGGTCCTGCTTTGAGCAGGGGGTTGGACTAGATGACCTCCTGAGCTCCCTTCCAACCCTAATTTTCTGTGATTATATGATTCTAACTTAAGGAATAGAAGCATATTAGTGGGTAAAATGCCCAAATGTCCTTAACTCTTCCATATAAAAAAATCATCCAGTTTCAATTACCATATAATCATGTTTTATTCATTTTAGTATTTGTCATTCCAAATTCAAATACATTGTTTAAAGATATATTATTATGTTTTTCCCATACTTGTTTTTCTTGCAAGGTATATATGTCATCTGTGCAACAGAGATCTCAGAAAAAATATTTTGTGTCAGCTACTTGTTGGTAAAGAAACTTCCAGTTATGGAGAGTAAACCTTAAAAATAAAACTAGCTGTGCATATTGCAGAGTTTTCAGTTTTCATTTATCTAGCATGGGTAGGTAATTTTTTTAAAAGCTAAATTGACTAATAAAGTCAGATTTCAATGGACAAGTTTCACTTAGAATCCAATTTCAAACACTTTCTGTTAAAATTTTGATATTAAAAGAAACGTTGCATAGAAAATCCAATGGTGTCAAAATTAATATAATGTGAAATTTCACTATAATTAGCCATCTACAAATAGAGAAAAGTAGGATCATAAATCTAATTTCAGGTGTGTTTTAGAACACAGGCTTAACAGTGATAAGTGTGTTAACCAAGCGCTTCATAAAGCATGAGTTGACTCCATAGTGGGCACATCTATTCAAGACGTTTACTGCAGTTGACTAATTAGCTGTGTAGTAAATGTTTTGGTGTCTACATGTGCATCCCTATTAGGTTGGAGTAAACAAATTTACTTTGCAAGTACTATCCTGCTGTGGAATAAAAAACTGCAGAGCAGTGCATGTGTAGATGCTGGAGGTCCTGGGTGGGGCATGAGGGTGCTTCAGTGTGGGTGCTGTGCCAGCTAGCCCTGCTAATAAGTCCCCTCATGCCCCAGTCACCCCTCCATAACAGGTTGAGCTGGGGGGAGCAACTCTAGGCTGGCAAGCTGACCTCCTGGGATCCCTGCCGGCCAGAGCTGCTCCACCATGGCTCAACTTGCTGCACACAAATAAACTGCAGAGCTTATTGATCTGGAGTGAATTGGTCCCTAGACTGTGTTCAAACAGTACATCCAAGGAGCAATAAGCTCTGATGTTTTTTTCATGTGCTGTAATTGCATGTGTAGACATGCCCAGTGTAGTCCTATATGCTTACTAGCAAACAGTTGTACTTAGCTTGATAGTGAGGTTCTCTATCCCTCAGTGGATGCATCAACACCACACCAGACACTGACTATGAAGTAGCCAAAAACTACTGTATGGTAGTGTATCATAGAATCAACAGTGCTGATTACTAGGCTACTGCACACTAGTGTCAACTAAAAGACTTTTGCCAGAGCTAATGCACAGTAACTCCAGTTACTGCACATTTATTTAGTACATGCTAATACAAGTACTAAATAAAGGCACAGTAATAGTTATGCAGTAGCATCTCATGTAGATGTGCCCAGTGTGTTTGCAAGTCTTTAAAGCATGAAAGAAGTGATAGTGAAGATGCCCCAGCCAGGCCTTGTAATATGTATAGTGCTGCTTGCATATAAATATTTGCAACACACTTTTTATAAAAAAAGATAAGGCAGAAAAAAAAGACAAAGGGCAGAGGCATAACTGGTGGATTGAGTATACTGGATGACAGCCATGCATGGGCCATCATCTGGGGCTATGCTGTCTGCACCATAACCATGGCCTAAGTCAGCAATGCAGCTGCTGTTATTTTTTCATTTCCCCCTCCCCAAGTGTCCCAAGCACCCCTTCTTCATTATAATACTAAAAAAGAGGTATTTTTAAGCACAGATTATGTCTGCTTACCTCAAACTGAATCTGGAGTAACTCATGAATTTGTATAATTCTTGTTGGCATCAACCTGCAAGTGTTGAATTCAGCTTATAAATGTTTAAAGACAAAATATAACTACACAACTTTGAAACCTAGCATGATGATATCAAGCCCCATAATGGCACTTTCTTTACCATGAGAGTAAAATCATGTATCAAGTCTGAGGCAGCAAGTCCAGGGAAATTTATTTTCTAATTATGTAAGGCTGGAACCTTACCACCTAATGAAATAATTTCAAGTACAAGCATTCAAGGTCACAGATCAAATCTGACAAGGTCAAATTTGTATCTTCTACCAGAATTGAACATCTATGATATATTACCTTTCCAGTAACTAAACTCTATTATGGGGCTATATCTGATCATTTAAAATGCCAAAATTATATCAGTATTATTATGAATGTGTATTTTTTCATGTGTATCATTCTTTTTTCAAAATGATTTAGAGTGAGATGGAAGATGGAAAAGCTTTGCTTAAATGGAGATAACAAGAAGTTAATTCCAGAGGCAGAAAGTTAAGAATCTCAGTTAACAGAAATATTTGGGAACATTAGAAACTTCCAGAGTGATCAACTGCAGCTGGTTGTGATTAACCAGTCTTTAATAATAATAAAAATCATCATAGTACAAACTCTCTTCTTTGTTTCTAACATCCTAATGTGACAGTAACAATTTTGGGGTTTAATTGTGATCATAATTATAGTGAACAGTAGAAAGAGTGCACAGTACATCATTTTATGGAAATTCCTTTGTAACAAAGCAATACAGACTTATGGGAAACAGCATGGTTTGCAAAAAGGCAAAACCTTTCTTTGTCATTATTCTGAGGCACCTTCACTGTGGTAATAGTCAAAAAAATATTCTGGGACAAATAACCTTCCTAAAACAATTCTGTGAGTTGCCAATAAAAATTACTTTATGAGTTTATTGCATTAACAAGGTAATCAGCTTGGGTGTTTTCATCATTCTAAATGCACTGTAGATATGTTTAAAACAATTTATTTAATATGTATTTACTGACTGTCCTAATGAATCTTGACTGCCAGTTGACATTTCATTCACATACTAGCTACAGCTTTCTGCTAAATATATTTACAGTGGCATTTAAATTATATGAATAACATGACAGTGACTGAGCTGTTGAGGCATCACTGCAGTTCTCAGGTCTTCAGCAGAATGACAGGATTTGTTGATGTGCTTTATCTCCTTTGCATCTGATTTATCTGCATGCATCCCCACCATACAGTATATGCAGATTTATAAATGCCCTTCTCTGCTTATTAAGTAATTCACTATTGAGCTGGAAGAGTGGGAGGAAAGGAAAGAAAGATGGAAAGGTAGTTTGACTGATGTCCTTTCTCCTCCTAGGAATTTTAAATGGATGTAGATCCCTAGTTAAATTCCTTTACAGTTTCATTATTCCAGCTGAATAATCATTCCCCCTGGAACATTAATAACAAAATGCAAATAAAAAATATCACAGTACAAACATTTAACATTGCATCTGTCATTTATGTTATGTGGGCAAATAAATCTCTCGTTTAGTCATCATGTCCTGCTCTCTTAGCACTATGTATTAAAGGGTTATACAGGTATCACATCTCAAAACATGACTTGAATATGGATTGACATACCAAAGTAGAAGACAAAGAATGCCATTTTTAATAAGATGGGCAGAAATAAACACAATTAGAGGGGAAGCATGCAAGACTCTTTCCAAAATGTTACAATAAAATGAAAATATGGTGACATGGCGCTCCAAGTGACTAATTCATTCTGCTCTGCATACCACATAGCCTATTCTGACAATGTAATTTACTCTGAGACAGTGAGAAACCACCTTATCAGTCTTCTATACAGAAAACAAGTAAAAATCAACACCTGAGTTACAGAACTAACGAACAACATACAGACCTACCAGGACATGCACCTGTTTACTAGAAGAAAGACTCACAGAATCATAGAAAACCAAGGTTGGAAGGGAACTCAGGAGGTCATCTAGTCCAACCCCCTGCTCATAGCAGACCATCCCAAACTCGATCATCCCAGCAAGGCTTTGTCTAGACGGGTCTTAAAAACCTCCAAGCATCAAAATTCTACCACCTCTCTAGGTTACCTGTTCTAGTGCTTTACTACCCTCCTTGTGAGAAAGTTTTTCCTAATACCTAACCTAAACTTCCCTTGCTGAAACTTGAGACTGTTGCTCCGTGTTCTGTCATAGGTGCAAAACTGTGCATCTTTGGTGGAACCAAAGTTTGCAACACAAGTCTAACTCTAAATGGCATTATTTTAGCAAAAACAAAAATATAGCTATACGAAACTTGAAGCCTAGCATATATAGAGCTAGTATGTGCAACTCTTACACATTTTGGAGACCAGGGGAGAAATTCATATTTACATAAATCATTACACATTTATACTTTTTCCAATTGATTATTTCTGCATAAATGTAGTGCTTTACACTTATCCTTATTGAATTGCATTACACTTATATTTAGGCCTTTATTCCACTTTATCAAGACAATTTTGACTTTTTATTCTTTCTTCATGTGCTTGTAGCACCCCTCCCCCCCATTTGGATAACTCTTCATTTTGACAGCGATTGATCGACAAGTACCCTGAGTATAATTTTCCAACTGATTTTGTACTAACTTTGTAGTAGTTTCACATAGACAGTATACCCCTAGCTTATGAGAATGGCACATAAGACTTCATCTCTTACCAAAGTGAAGAGATAACACAGCTGCTTGTCCTCTATCCATAAAGCTTGTTACACTGTCATAGAAGGAAATTAGACTGGTTTGGCATGACTTTGTCTCAAAAAATCTGCGTTGGTTGATACTCAACACCATGTTCCCTCCTAGGTACTTCCAAGTTGGTGATTTAATTATTTGTTCTATTACCTATCTAAAGTTAAGATGACTAGTCTGTAATTCATTGGGTCTTTTTTTTAAGATATAGACACTAAGTCTGCCCTTTTCTAGACTTCAGGAACTTTATTTATACTTTACAACTTCTCAGAGATAACTACTAATACTTGAGAGGCTGGTACCATCTTTTTATAAGTATCCTAGGGTGACTTCTAAAAGGCCCAGCTGATTTGAAAACGTCTGCATTATCCATGTAGTTTCTAAGCTGTTCCTTCTGTATGTCTTTTATTAGTCGTATCTCATTTTGTTCCTTAGTTTCTTTCATTTTGCCCCTTCACACTCTTTCTATAACTTTGTACTCATCCTTAGTAGTGAACACTTTTCTATCTGTGTACAGTTTCTCCTTTAATTCCACAACATTGTAAAGTTCTTGATTTAACCAAGATGATCTTTTACTACATTTCCTGTCATTCATTTACACAGAGATGATTTCTGCTTTTTCCCTTAATACTGTTTCTTTAACAGTTGTCTAAATCTTGTAAACCACTCTCTCTCTCAAATTTGTTTCTCATTGGCTGTGCCTACACAAGAAGTTTACTATGCAGCGGTTCTTTACTACTGCACAGTAGCTTGTTACTACTGTGGAGTAGTGCTGTGGGGCGTGAACTGTGATTCATAGTTTCATAGTTTCTAGGGTCGGAAGGGACCTGATTTGATCATCTAGTCCGACCCCCTGCCATGGCAGGAAAGAGTACTGGGGTCAAAT
>NW_017729034.1:47557711-47564062 GCF_001723915.1 Gavialis gangeticus | reverse complement strand
CATCTTAGTGTCATCAGCAAATTTGAACAGGGTACTTTTTACCCCCTCGTCCAAGTCACTGATGAAGATGTTGAACAGTGTGGGCCTGAGGACCGAGGCCTGGGGAACCCCAATACCCAAGTCAAAAATGACCCATCCACCACCACTCTCTGGGTGCGGCCCTCCAGCCAGTTGGCAACCCAATTGACTGTGTGGGTGTCGACACCACAGCCCCCCAGTTTCTTAATGAGAACAGGGTGAGACACAGTGTCGAAGGCCTTCCGAAAGTCCAGAAGGACTATGTCCACTGCTACCCCTGCATGTAAGGATTTGGTGATCTGGTCATAGAAGGCCGCCAGGTTGGTCTGACAGGACCTGCTGCTAATGAACCCATGCTGGTTGCCCCTAAGCATAATATCCCCTGCTGGCCCCTCATGGATATGCGCCAAAGCTACTGCAGAGTCAACATCACCAGGAGGCCATGCAGGGATACTACTGTGCAGTAATGCTGGTTACTACACAGTTGTTTAGTACTTGGGTATATAAGTTCTAAATGACTGCGCAGTAACAACAATGCAGTCAATGTCTCATGTAGACACAGGTTCTGGGTGCATCTACACATACAATTAATGTGACTGAATAAACTCTGGTGCAATTTAAGCCAGAGTAAACTAATATCTACATCACTACTTACATGTGTGTTTAAGTGCAATAGTTACTCTGCCATTGGATAGTACCTGTGTCTGATGGGACTGTCCAATGGCACTGTAAATTGGTCTACACCAGTCCAATTGCCATTTACATGTAGGCAGTGATGCTTTACAGTGCAGTAAATTAGTCTACTGAGCAGTAAAGAGCAGGCGTAGATACACCCATTGCCTACCAAATATAGAGTTTATTGAAGTCATCTTTCTTGACTTTGTCTTTATTGTGCTGTTTCCTACCCTAAATTAGAAACTCTATCATTGTATCATTGATGTCATTCAAGTTGCATTTCACATTCCTTTCCTCAAGCAGTTTCTTCATATTGGTCAGAATCAAATAGAGAAAAGCCTTTTTCCTCAGCTTCTTCATCAAGAACTTGTCCGCAAAACAGTCTAAAAACATTTAGATAGTCTGTAATGAAGCCTGGCCCCATTACTGTGGGGAGAAGTGTATCCAAGTCACTGGAAGTGTCCCCAGCTGCAGGCAATTGGAAGCCTGGCCAATGAGGCAGGACAGAAGGGCCCACCCCCACAAGCACAGGGCTTAAGAGCATCCAAGCATGGCTTCAGGGGACCTCTGGGGTGAGGAGCAATCAGCCACTGTCATGGATATGCAGATGGCATGAACCCTAGGTAGACTTTCCTTCACCCAACAGAACACTTGTTGCTAGCCTGTGACCAAATCAGGGCTGCTAGGGGCACCGGGACCACAATGAAGGCAGCAAACAGTGGAGACCACATATGGCCAGCACAAAGACAAGTGCAACTTTTTATTATTATTATTATTGATTTGTGTTAACAGTTATGGATTGTCATCAGGGAGCCCAGGGCCTGGGAAAAGGCCAGTAATACAGGAAGGAGCAAGTCTCAGGCTGACTGGCCAGGGAGGGCAGGGTCCTGATCTGTGAATCTTTGGCCAATTCTTGACAGCTAGAGTAAAAAGGGACAGGGTGTAGTGGTACATGCCACCCAGCACACCCAGCAATGCCCCTTCAGGGTTGCAGCTACCTGAGCGGCTCAAATAATCCTTGTCTAACGATTACTTTTCCAACATGAAGGTGATTACTTAAAGCCTCACCCCCACTCCCATAGCAGTTGCCTGAAAAAGCCTCATATAAGCTATCTTTCTGGTTTTGTGGAGTCATGCTCTTCTCTCCTTTTCTTTTTACCCAGGGACTTCCAGTGACTCTATATCCCACAACACTGGACCTCAGAGCAAGGAAATGTATCCTTGGTACACCAGGCAGCACCTCCTCCATTAGTTTCTCCTGGTTTTTTTCTTTCTGAATAAGCTGTGTGCTTCCATATCAGTAATATATTCATAGGAATTATGCCACCAAATCTTTATTATTTATGTCAGTTGAGTCATATGTTCGATTATGTATTAATACTTGCAGTTCTTTCTGTTTACCACACTTTGTACAGGCATCTATGAAGTTCAGCAGATTGACTCACTGCTTTCATTGTGCATTGTGATTACCCACATCAAATTAGGTTTCAGGGCTTTGTCCAGATCCGTGAAATTAATACTGACTTATGGGATTCTGTCAGTTCTCCCTGTTGAACCTATTTAAAGTTATCAACAAATTAAAAAGTCTGTCACCAAAGGTACTCTAGCACATTTTTAGTGGAGGGTCCCATCTCTGCACAACAATTTCCTTTCTCAGAATATAATTTGTGTAGCCTTAAGTACACATAGTTTAATTAAAAAAATATTTGAAGTAGGGGTGTATTATACCCCTTTTTGTAATGTAGCCAAATTGAGGGAGGGTAGAAAACTTGCATGATGAATTGGTGACAATACTTAGAAGAAATGCCAGTTATCCTGATTCTCAATGTTCTCTAGGCACTTCCAATTTTTAATTTAATTTTTATTTAATTAATTGTTTTATGATGGGTTTTTGTAGTTAGATATTGAGCAGATATTGTGTACTCTGGAGGATAATATTTTGATTGATGTAGATTACCTGAATAGTTACAGATAATTGCATGAAATTAAATCAGCTTGCCATACTATCTTTAATGTTCATATTTTTTTCTTTTTATTGAGGCATGTATTTCATTAACTAGTACAAGCATTTCATTATGTAATGCTTACGATGTCAGCACTGTCTGTGATGATCCTGTTCCCAAGTGCACTTGAGTTACATTCTTAACAACAACTCTCAAAATCTAACTTGAGAAATACTTATTAAACCTGTTTTTCATTTGTACTTGTTATAACTCTACATATTGTAAAGAAAATTATTTTCTAGTGAAAGGAATATCCCTGGGTATTACCATGGCTTCATTGTGCTTTAAGTATCTGCAGTAATAAAGAAAATGATTGAAAAACAACTGAAAATAAATTTATCACATTTCATCTCAAATACCTCATGTTTTACATTACACAGAGAAAAATTTAAAAAGTCTGTTATGGTATTCATAAAATGTACTAAAAAGTCTGTACTAAAAAGTCAGAACAATTTCCTTTGCTGACATTTTTGAGTGGCTCTAAACTATAGCAACTTTTTAAAATAACATCTTTACTGCAAACTTTTATTCAATAAAAAATTCTACTGAAAAATGATATCCAATTTCTTTCTGAAATCCTGGCTTACAGACATTTGTGATCAATACCTACATATCACCAAATGAATCTGTAATTTATCTTTGGCTTTAATTTTTTTTCTTTTCCAAAAACACAATTCAGATCTCCCAGAATCCAGATTCCATTTTTTTTTCATTCAACAAAAGTTATGGATTTGCTCCTGTAATAGTTCCTTGCTGCATCTCTTATGGTAAAGGATGAATGGTTTAGATAAGGGCTATCTGGTGTCACAGTGGCTAGAGACTGCATGCTCTACAGGCTACACCAGCATGAGCCACAGTCCCCCCAGAACACATGCTCTGGCCCCTACCTTCAGCTTCTTGGCCGCAAGCTCCTCTGCTGCATTGCACTGCAGCCTTTCCTGGCACAGGCTGTGCTCCCATAATGCTCCCTGGGGTTGGACCAAGAAGGAAAAGCCAGAGGAGGGAGAGGAGGCTAGAGATCCCATCATTCTGTAGCCAGAATAATGGCAGGAATGGTGCCTAGATGGGAGCCCTCAAATTAATTCCTTGGGTGCTGCATACCAGTTGGACACCCCTGATTTAGATATAGTTTCCAACTGGAGGAATTCAATAAAGTAATATTAAAACAATTTGGTATGGTCCAATTCATGAGAAATATGCTTCTCGTTACTCAGTATCAGTGATTCCCCTCTAATCTACTTTATTTTTCATCTCCGGAGTAAGGGAAGGATACTGAACAGTGCTTCTGGTTTAACTGCAAGACAAATCAATTCAGGAAAGGTGAAGTGACCCAGGTGTTTCAGAGACTAACTCTGCAGAAGAAGCCTACTGATCCCTGGCAACATAGTACTCCAGTGAAAAGTAAACTGAGGCAGGGAAATTATTATATAGACATTATGTTTTTGTCTAAAGTTGGCATTTTTATGCTGCTAAGTAAAGAACAACAGTGATCTAGAATTTTATTTGTCTATGGGTGTGAGGATACATATTATGTGTGTCACAAGTCACCTGCCTAAAAGGAAAACTATAAACCAAAAAGTTCACATCTTTGCTGGGAATATTAGAAATATATATGAACCTACTGGGGAGACTTGAGAAAACCAGAATTAGTTCTGGGGAATGGAACTGGACTGCAAACACTGAACGTAAATGACATAGTGTGAAGCTGTAACTTAGACAACACCAGGATCTGAAGTTTCATCTTTAGGAGGCTTGCAGAAGAAAAGACCTTTCCTCTACAGTTTAGAAGCCACCCTGGTAGCTGTTAGGATGCATCAACATTTTACAAAGTTTACAAGACTCCTCCCTCAACTCCTTTATAACTTGAATGAGGTTCAAAGCTAAATGTTGATTTGTGTATTGCATGAGATTTTATTTTATTTTTAGGTTTTTGGTTTACTACTACCTGGAGGATGGCGATAGGCACCAACTAACCTATTGAAAGTTCTAAAATGTAATCGTAATCATACTAGTGGATATTTATATATTATGTCAAACATAATGCTAACTCTGGCAATCCACTGCTTTGCTGATAAAAACCTCCCTGAGAGTAATGTCTAAGCCTTAGCCCAAGTGAAACATAGAACTTTGTGAGTGATGTGTGATGAGTAAGGAATGTACAAGCTGTTCAAGCATGACCTCAGTCTTCTGATTTGTTTAACCTTATACAGTGAGAACACTATCTTGTCATACAGCAGAACCCGAAGTAACATTTCCAGATGGGTAACAGCAAAAGACAACTTCTCTCGAGACTCTGTATTCAGCTACTGTTTGTTTACATTATTGAACATTTTTGTCTTGTTACTGATATTTGCACTGGAGTATGTTGCACTTAAAGCATGCTGCAGAGCAAGCTGGTATCCACAACTGCATATTAATATTAGAAAGCCAGTTACCTTTCATATAATCAGTGTCAGGGGTTAACAGCATTGATAAAAACTGATGGAGCAGACTAATAGTAAAAATGCTTTGCCAGCACCTATCTTGTGTATCACAGTAAACTTTTTTCCTTTTTTTTTCATTTGATACTTCTGACTGTGTTTAGTTTCTCAGTGACCATTATCTAAGCCCAGCGGTCGGCAAGGTTTTGGGACCATAGGTAAGATCAGCTCAGAAAGTGCAGAGCCCTGTTTTTCCCGTAGCATGGCCACAGCACACACAGACTTTCCCTAGCTTAGCTGTGGCATAGCACAGTGTGCTCAAGCCCCACTACCAGTCAGCCACAGCGTGAGCAAAGCCCCCTAGCTCTTTAGGCCAGGTCTGGCCCATGGACCATATATTACAGGCTATTGTCTTAACCCATGAAGAGATTATTTTTGTTATGGGCAATCACAGTGGCTAGAGACTGCAATCAACTGAAACATTTACATACTTAGATACATTTTCCTCTGGATCTATAGCCCTTATTGTAGTTATTTTGAAAATATCTAGAAAACCACAGATACTAAACTTATCCTAAGGTATTATTTTAATAATATAACCACAGCTAAGCTAGGGACAAATAAAACTGGAACATTTTGGAAGTAAAACATCAATCTTACCAACACACTCACTTGTGCATGAGGTGTGTTATCTGCCAGGGGCCAAGATCCGGGATGTCACGACAAGGATTCCTGACCTGATCTGGCCCTCAGACTTCTGTCCCATGGTCCTCATCCACGTGGGAACCAATGACGTGGCCAGGAGTATGCTGACCATGTCATGGGTGACTACAGGGTTCTGGGGGCCAGGCTTAGGGAGACTGGGACACAGGTGGTCTTCTTGTCCATCCTCCTGGTCAGATGCCGCAGTACGCATCACAGTGCCTCCATCAGAGAGGTCAACTTGTGGCTCAGGAGCTGGTGCCATACTGAAGGATTTGGTTTCCTGGACCACGACTCATACGTCCTGGCAAGGGACTTCCTGGGGCGCAGTGGACTTCACCTGTCAGTGAAAGGTAAAAGTCTTTTCTCCAACAGGTTGGCTGATATCCTACACTGGGCTTTAAACTAGCTCAGACGGGAGATGGGGAGGCAGAAAAAGGAGATCATCAGGAACCTGCATTCCACGGGACGTTCAACAGTACAGCACAGGTAAGCAATAAGCAAGTAAGCAGTAAGGGGCCTGTTGGGCATCA
>NW_017729034.1:47552410-47552711 GCF_001723915.1 Gavialis gangeticus | reverse complement strand
TAAAGACTAGGGAGGTGGTAGTCATGGGGGTCCTAAACTACTCTGACATCTGCTGGGAGACACAGACAGCAAATTCCCACTGTTTACGCAGGTTCCTATCCTGTGTACAGGACCTCCACCTGACGCAGGAGGTACATGGTCCCACTAGGGAGAATGCCTTACTGGACCTGGTATTGGCAACATGGGATCACATGATAGGGGACCTACAGATCAGTGGTCACCTGGGGGACCGTGACCAAATAATAGAATTCATCATGAGGTGTAGAGTGGGTAAGGTAACTAGTAGGGTGGAAGTGCTAGA
>NW_017729034.1:47547486-47552399 GCF_001723915.1 Gavialis gangeticus | reverse complement strand
GAAGGGAGTGGGTAGTGGGGTCCCGCAGGGCTCAGTCCTTGGACCGATACTCTTCAATGTCTTCATCAGTGACTTGAACGAGGGAGTGAAGTGTACTCTATCCAAGTTTGCAGATGATACAAAACTGTGGGGAGAAATGGACACACCAGAGGGCAGGGAACAACTACAGGCAGACCTGGACAGGTTGGACAAATGGGCAGAAAACAACAGAATGCAATTTAACATGGAGAAATGCAAAGTGCTGCACCTAGGGAGGAAAAATGTCCAGCACACCTACTGCCTAGGAAATGACCTGCTCGGTAGCATGGAAGCGGAAAGGGATCTTGGAGTCCTAGTGGACTCCAAGATGAACATGAGTTGTCAGTGTGATGAAGTCATCAGAAAAGCTAACTGCATTTTATCATGCATCAGCAGGTGCATGACAAAGAACCAAGGAAGTGATACTTCCCCTCTATTGGGCGCTGGTCAGACCGCAGTTGGAACACTGAGTGCAGTTTTGGGCGCCACACTTCAAGACGGATGTGGATAACCTGGAGAGGGTCCAGAGGAGGGCCACTCGTATGGTTAAGGGCTTGCAGGCCAAGCCCTACGAGGAGAGACTAAGGCACCTGGACCTCTTCAGCCTCTGCAAGAGAAGGTTGAAAGGTGACCTTGTGGCTGCCTTTAAATTCATCATGGGGGCGCAGAAGGGAATTGGTGAGGCTCTACTCACCAAGGCACCCCTGGGAGTCACAAGAAATAATGGCCATAAGCTAGCAAAGAGCAGATTTAGATTGGATATTAGGAGGAACTTCTTCACAGTTAGAGTGGCCAAGGTCTGGAATGGGCTCCCAAGGGAGGTGGTGCTCTCCGCTATCCTAGGGGTCTTCAAGAGGAGGTTGGATGGGCTTCTGGATCGGGTCATCTGACCCAGCACTTTCCTGTCTATGCAGGTGGTCGGACTCAATGATCTATTGAGGTCCCTTCTGACCCTAATATCTATGAATCTATGAATAATTGAGGAGCTGACATAAAATCTTAATATATATTAACTACAAAGGAAAGATATGGCAGCTGCAGAGCAGTATGCTACCATGTTTGTGTTTATATTTTATTCAGTTAGGAACCCTCTACACATGCAGGTAAAGGTGTGATTGGAGCTAATGCATGATCCACACAGCTGCAACTCCTGCCATGCCACACATGCATGGCAGGAGGTGCAGCTGTGGGATCATGCATTAGATCCCAACATGCCTTACCATCTGGGCAGGGGAAACATAGGATCATGATCCCAGGCTTCCCTTGAATTGGCTACCATAACTGTGAGCCCCATAGCTGACAAGGCTTGGTGAGGCTTGTAGATGGGCAGCATTCGCTGCACTGCCCCATTGCAAACCCAAGAATGCAGCCCCTGCTGTGAACCTCATTGGTTGTGGGGCTCCCAATGGGGGCTGTAAGGTTCACAGTGGGGAGAACACTGCTACCACTGTGAGCCTCTTGAGGTGTGGGGCTTGTAGCAGCAGCAGCATTCCCTGCACTGTGAACTCCGTAGTCCTTGTTGAAATAACTTTGCAACTTATTGCTTGTTTTATCATGCCATTAATTTGTTGAATGTGTAGTTGGGTCACAAGGTTTACCTGGTTAATCATGCCTTAAGTGTAATGTGTAGAGGGGGCCTCAGGGATCAATTGTGACTTCTTCTTTGAGAACCTGAAAGTTGCAATCTAATTCTGGGCTAACGTCAACAGGGTCATTGGTTGGTACAGATTCTCGATTGATAGTTTGTATCAAACCTGAACCATACCTGGGTATATTCTCTTTCATCTGTTTATCCAGGGCTCTACCCATTCACTGCCTATTGGTCCAGAAAGGGCAGCTACATCCCTGAAGGGACTCTTGTTCTGACTGCACTGCTATTTTTGCTTCAGGTAGTACGCCATTCAAGAGGGGAAGGGAACTCTTAAACCTCTTTGCATGACTCCAAGGCAAGGACACAAATTATCTCTTAGAAAGTTTTGTCAGTGTTGATCCCTCTACATGTACAGGTAAAAGCATAATTGGATATGATGCACAATCCACACAATCACACCTCCTGCCACACATGCATGGTAGGAGGCATGATTGTGGGATTGTGAATTAGATCCCATGACACCTTTTTGCTAGTTCAAGGGAATCCTGTTTCCCAGCTCCCCCTGCACCAGCAAGAAGTAAACTCCCATGGCTGGGAGCCCAGGTCAGTTGATGAGTCTCCCAAACATGGAGGAACACCAAGTGCTCCTGCAGTTCAGAGCCGCATCAGTTGACCTGGGCTCCCAACTGCAGGGGTGCTGCAGAGGTCCCTGCTGTAAGGAATCCGCAACTGATTCTGCTATGACTGGGATGTTGCATCAACTATGGTCTTGCAGCTGCAGGGGTGCCTGGAACACCTGTGTAGCTGGAACACCATATAAGTTTTGATCTCATAGCTGTGAAGCTATATGGGGCACCCGCACAGCTGGAAGCCCTGTCAGCTGATGGAGCTCCTGCCACAGGTGCATGTGCTCCCACAGTTGGGAGCCAGCATTAGTTGGGAGCTCCAATCAGCTGATAGTGCTCCCAGCCACAGAGGCCCCCGGCCATACATTCAATTAATGGCGTGATAGGAAGCAACTACAATGTTATTACATATATTTCATGGAATAACTTTATAGCTTATTCCTCTTTTATTATGCCATTAACTCATTGAACATGTGGCTAGGTGACCACTTAAAATGTGATTAACTAGTTAATCATGACTTAAGTGTAACATGTAAATGGGGCCTATCTTTCTGGCTACATTAACTTAAAATTAGAAAACAGGCATGTAACAGGGCTCCCTATATGCTCCATTACAAGGAGGAAAGGGAAGGGCCCTTTAAGAGGGATGAAATAGACGGGGATGTCTTGCCATGAGAGGGATATAAAGTAAAGACCTCAGTAGTGTGTGGCAGAAGTACTCCAGCAATAGAGAAGAACATCACTCCTGCCAGAGAAGCCCAGACCAGATAACAGTGAGTGACTCACTGCTGACAATGAGTAGTCTTGGAGAAAACTGAGTAAGGCACAAGCAGGCAAGAACGAAGTCTAGAAGGATTAAAAGAAGGTTTAGGAGAAGGCCAAATTGGGGAAGGAGCTGGCAGAGACTAAGGGAATAAAATGAATGGGAAGGGGACCAACAAGAATGGGTAACAAATGATAATGGATGTTACAAAGGGGAGGACTAGTGGTAGGAGACTGAACTCCAGGGTACCTATACATGTGCCCAGTGCCTGCTCTCATGCATGCTAGTTAGTATGCATCTGGACAAAATCAGTTTGATAGATTTCCATAGACATTAGGGCTGGAAGGGACCTTGGAAGATCGAGTGCAGCCCCCTGGCCCAAGGATAGGAAGTCAGCTGGGGGTCACAGGATCCCAGCAAGATAAGTGTCCAAATGTTTCTTAAAACAGTCCATAGCAGGTGCTTGCACCACTTCTGGAGGCAGTCCATTCCAGGCCTTGGGGGCTTGGACAGTAAAGAAGTTTTTTTTTATGTCCAGCCTAAAACGGTCTTGGAGGAGTTTGTGACTGTTTGAACTTGTCATTCCTTGGGGCACTCTGGTGAAAAGGTGTTCCCCCAGATCCTGATGCACACCCTTTATGTACTTATAGGCAGTCATTAGGTCACCCCTGAGCCTGCACTTTTCCAGGCTGAAGAGTCCCATGTCTTTTCCAGGCTGAACAGTTCCAATTAACAAGTCTGCTGGAGCATGCTAATTAGCATGTTCCAGTAGCCTCAGTGTCTTGTGTATTCAGTGTCCCCATGCTTCAAAATGGTGGCAAGGGCACTTTAACTGAAGCTCAAACAAACTTAGTTAAAGTGTTTCTCCCACCATTTTGAGGCTTGGGATGCTGAATACACAAGACATTGCAGGTGCTCCCCAGAGCTGGTCTAATTAAAGCGTCCCTTCCACCCTGTGCCAGAGCATGTGTAAAAAGGCCCCACAATACCTTAAAGCATCTCAAGCCTGAGGAGTGTCACACCCTGTCAGGAAGGTTTTCTCCTACAGGGACTCACCCACCCACTAAAAACATCATGGCATGGCAGGCAAGTCATGTTGGGAAACTGGAAATGAGAGAAAAACTTGATTTGTATGGGGGTCATCACTTACCACAAGATGAACATGAGCCTGCAATGTGATGCTGCGGCTAGTAAAGCAACCAAAATGCTGGCTTGCATCCATAGATGCTTCTCAAGCAAATCCTCGGATGTCATTCTCCCCTTGTACTCGGCCTTGGTGAGGCCACAGCTGGAGTACTGCATCTGGTTTTGGGCCGCACAATTCAAAAAGGATGTGGAGAAACTTGAGAGAGTCCAGAGAACAGCCATGTGCATGATCAGAGGTCAGGAAAACAGACCATACAACAACAGGCTGAGAGCCATTGGGCTCTTTAGCCTGGAAAAGCGCAGGCTCAGGGGTGATCTGATGGGCACCTCTAAATTTATCAGGGGCAGAACGTTTATCGGCAGAACGTTTGTTCACCAGAGCACCCCAAGGGATGATGAGGTTGAACGGCCATAAACTACTGCAAGACCATTTCAGGCTGAACATAAGGAAGAATTTCTTTACTGTCTGAGCCCCCAAGGTCTGGAATAGCCTGCCATTAGAGGTGGCTAAGCATCTACATTGAACACCTTCAAGAGCAAATTGGATGCTTATCTTGCTGGGATCCTATGACCCAATTGACTTCCTGCCCTTCGGGCGGGGGCTGGACTCGATGATCTTCTGAGGTCCCTTCCAGCCCTAACGTCTATGAAATCTATGAGACCATGCTGACTGTGCAGTATTCAGAAAAGGGAGTTGTGGTCACAGGGCAGTGAAAAACCCCCCCAAACTACAACACTAATATCATGGCATTACTCGCACTCATCTATT
>NW_017729034.1:47539753-47542486 GCF_001723915.1 Gavialis gangeticus | reverse complement strand
GCTGGGATCCTATGACCCAATTGACTTCCTGCCCTTCGGGCGGGGGCTGGACTCGATGATCTTCTGAGGTCCCTTCCAGCCCTAACGTCTATGAAATCTATGAGACCATGCTGACTGTGCAGTATTCAGAAAAGGGAGTTGTGGTCACAGGGCAGTGAAAAACCCCCCCAAACTACAACACTAATATCATGGCATTACTCACACTCATCTATTAAGACAAGAGTATCACTCATCTATTAAGACAAGAGTTTTTACAGGCAGTTAAAAGTCACATGTGAACCATATATATGTTTAATTTCCTCCCCCCCCCAGAACTGCCAAATCCCAGCTCAGGTAGATTGTAGAAGAAATTTGTTCTTCACCCTGTTCCCAGCAGTCCAACCTTGAGGACAAACAAGAAACATAATCTAGCTCCTCATAATTATCACAGCAAGCTATATTTATGTAGGAACTCTGAAAGAAGGGGTAACACTTGCTTAGGTACGTGAAAGTTAACTCTAATGTCCAAAACATTGTCTCTTTTTGGCTCTGAGCATGAACTGAAAATTCAGTCTCTGAAAAATTCAATATTTATTTTATTGGGTTTTTTGTCACATCCAAAAACCTCTACGCTTCTCTGCTCTGTCCAGAATGAAAAAGAAGAAAAACCACGCGATGGGATGTTCTACCAGTATTTCCAGCTGGGACTGAAAACAGTATTGGCAAATATCTCCAGAGAAACCCTGCTCCTAGGAGATTCCTAGTCCAAATTTTTAGCCCCTGGAAGTTGCATACAATTAGGTGATTCCATATAAATATGTTGCATATATACTACTGGAAGAGTTGATTCTTCTGGCACAAGCACTGCTCACTTTGAAACAGAGGTATAGTAAGAAACAGAGGTGTAATAAGAAAGCTTTGTGGCCTGGGTGGTGGTGCTGGCAAGTGAGCTAATAGCAGTTGGGCTGGAGGCTGCCATTCTTGCACCTCCTCTAAGTTAGAGCCCAGGGCTGATGTCTTGCTTACCCACTTTTAGTTATATGACTACTTTAAATTCACCCTGAGTTTTGCCACTGAACTCAGTGGAAAAATGGAGCCACCTTTCTCTCCAGGCAACACAACTAGCAAGACAAAGCCCTAACATCAATCTAAGCCAAATTGTTGCTTCAATTGCTGCCTGTATGTATTGCCTATTCTTTTACTGACACATAGTATAACATGCATAGCTGCTTCTACCAGGATTCTAGCATAGTTTTGAATTTTCTCTGTCGACTAGGAACAATATTTTTTTTCTTCTTCTAACAAGGCTATAATGAGTTGTATCTCAAATGTTATATACAGCTGTATGCTTGAAGACAATTATTCAAATTAACTTTCCATCCATTTTGAGAGGAAAGACAAAATGTGGTCTCTAGGTTTACAGACTGAAACAACAAAGCTTTGCAATGCATTTCTTTTTTTATTACCCATTGTCTTATTTTTATTTATTTTTTATTTGAACTGATAGGTAGACTTTTTTTCCATAAGAAATAGCTTTTCAGCTTTAGAATTGGGTTTAAATCAGATTTTGATCTATACTTGGAAAATAAAATGAGAGCTCCAGATGTTAGTTTCCAGGCATGATGGAGAAGATAAAGACAAAATCTGAGATGTACAGTATGAGCTGTTTATATGGATCATGTAACTTTCAACATATAAAAATTTCCTAAAGCCATCTTAATTTCTCCATCCCACAGAAGTGTTAAAAGGTAGTGTCACAAGAATTACCAAATGAAAGTGTGAACTCAAGTACAAAAGTTTTTGTTAATATATGAAAGTAAACATAATGCACATTCCTAGAATGGATTAGTAAGAGGGGCATTTTGTAATGTGTTTTCCTCTTGTGTTGGATCTGCTTAAGTTGATGAATATCAGCTGTTCATTAATTCCAAATTCAGTAGTATTCACTAGACAGACTGTGTTCTTTTGGTAAACATCTGCCTATATCCTTAGACCAACATTGCTACAACCAATAACACTAAAACATGGTAGCATTCACTATGCCTCCTTGATAAAAGTTTTGACCATAAGGTTTCTCCTCTGCTACCTCTTAATAGAGTTTCTCTGTGAGTGAAATATGTGCTTAGTATTAAAAAGTTTTTGGAGTTTCTATAAAATATATAGCTCTAATACAAAAAATGCTGAAAACACTGAAGGGAAGCTACACAAAATCTCATCTAGACAAGTAAAGAAGTAGTGGCATGACAGCCAGGGTTTGTGCCAGGCTAATTTAGCTGTGGTAGCTCACCTGGCAGCAGCAGAACATGCTGCTCTTCTTGTGCTCCTCTTGACTGGGTATCCCCGGCTGGTGCTTGAGGTACCACCACTGGTTATGGTACTGTAAAGAGGAACTTATTGCAGACTTAAAATGCAGTAATTTAGGTACAAGAAAGCACAATTCACTTACATTTATCTGGCAACATAACGTCCAAACCAGTGAATTATCTACTTTGTGATTTAAAGGCATCCATTTACAGTTGGAGTACTGCGTCCAGTTCTGGGCGCCGCACTTTAAGAGGGATGTGGACAGCATCGAGAGGGTCCAGAGGAGGGCCACTCGTATGATCCAGAGACAGCAGGGTAGGTCCTATGAGGAAAGGTTGCGGGACCTGAACCTGTTCAGCCTTCAAAAGAGAAGGCTGAGGGGGGATCTTGTGGCCTGTTATAAACTGGTTAGGGGGAATCAGCAAGCACTGGGGGAGTCCGTGTTCCCCC
>NW_017729034.1:47520619-47539624 GCF_001723915.1 Gavialis gangeticus | reverse complement strand
GGGGAGTCCGTGTTCCCCTGAGCGCTGCAAGGAGTGACCAGGAACAACGGTCACAAGCTGGCGGAGGGAAGGTTTAAGTTGGACATCAGGAGGCGCTACTTCACGGTGAGGGCGGCTAGGGTCTGGAACCAGCTTCCATGTGAGGTGGTGCAGGCTCCCACCCTGGGGGGTTTTAAGAGGAGGTTGGATGACCACCTTATTGGGGTCATTTGACCCCAGTGCTCTTCCTGCCATGGCAGGGGGTCGGACTAGACGATCTGCTCAGGTCCCTTCCGACCCTAGAAACTATGAAACTATGAAACTATTTCAACTCACAGAAAAACATTATGGCTAGGGACAGCCATTACACATGAATTGGTTTAAACATTGATCAGAAACTGGTTTAAACCTGTAACAGAACAGATGTTCAGTGCATATAAACCAGTTTGAAAATGGCTGAAACTGGTTTGAGATGAACCTGGATGAATGTAGTATGAGACTTAACTGATTTGGGTCAAACTGATTTATGCAATATCTGTTCCAACCCCCTTCCTGGTTTAAGTTAAACCAGACTCCCCCAGCATCCCATCATGATCTCTGGGCTGGTTGGGGCTCTCTGCTTCACAGCGGGGCTGGCCCCTCCCCTCTGCTCCTTTGCTGGAGCTCTGGCAGAGACTTGCAGGCACAGAGCATCTGCCTGGCTTCCTCCTTTTCCTCCTTCTTCCCCCTGCCCCCCGCCACCCATGCAGCTCACAGCTGAAGCAGGAATCCCTCCCTCCTCCCTCCCACAGCACGGATGTAGCCAACATGCAGTATGCTAGGCAATGCTGAAAGGTGTTGGTGAAAGGCAGACAGGACAGTGTCTTTAGGGTTTCTTGGAGCTAATCAACAAGTAATGTCCTTCCTTGGAATGCTGCCTTCCTTGCAAAAAGTTGTTTAAGAAGTGCTTGAACTAATGAGAGGGGCTTTGTTTTCTGATGGTGTGTTCAATGCTGATAAGAGAGCTGGTAAGTGCTCTGTTATCAAGGGAGGGGGATTCGTCTCTAATTGGAGCATCCTGTTGGTACCTGGCTATGCCCCATCAGCTCAGCACTATAGAAGGGAAGGCTGCTCTAACACCCTTCTCCCCCACCTTGCCCCCAGCTTCTAGACTGAGGCACTGCAGGCATGTGCCTGAATTTCCTCAGTCCAGATGGGATGTCTTCATGGTTACAATCTGGTTTAGCCTAGCCAAATTAGACTAACCTGCAAAGACTGAATCAATTCAGGCTCAGGCTTTTTGAATGTCTGTCCCTAGCCATAAGCTAATTAGTTGGAAGAGCATAAAACAGAAAAAATATGAATAGGAACTGGGATGATTTAATAACATTTCACTAAATATCCAAGATGTCAGAAACTTATGACCAGGAGTGTTCAGGGGAAGCTATTACTCAGAAGCAGGCTTGAGTATCATAGTGGATACTCATGTGAATGTGAACTCTCCATCCAACACTGGCCAAATGAGCTAATGCAGTCCTTGAAACCATAAACTGAAAATCTAGAAAATCATGATACTGATTAAAGGACTGGAAAACTTGCCTGACAGTAAAAGTGTCAGGATCAGTCTGTATAGTTCAACAAAGAGAAAGAAAAGTTCCCCCTCATTAGATGTATCTCTCAAAGACAACAAGACTTGGTCGTGGAACAGCGGCCCCAAGGTCATGGTGGGCCAAGGGTTTCGGTACAGAACAGGTGGGATTAGCGGCTAGGAGTCTGAGCGGTACGGAGACACATGTGGTTTCAAACAAATGGATTTTATTTACTTACGCTACAGATGATGTAGTAGCGTAGACAGGCAAGCTTTCTTCAGTTACAGTATAAACAACGAGAGGGGTCTGTTGGTCTACGGGGTTCTTAAGCTGAGCCCTTGCTTTCTAGCCCGGAGGCTAGGTGCGGCTGCCCAACTCAATAGTCCCAGGACTGGTCAACAGCTCATAAATGGAACAGACAAACAACGAAACTGTAACGAAACAAAAGTCCAACATGGACAAAAGCGGGTTGAGAGCGATACCATAGTTGATGCCAGAAAGAGGTAACGAAGCCGTGAATACGTAAGCTGGGTGAAGCAGATCGAGCCGTAGTCGGTGCCAGAAATGGGTTCTGTAACGGAGGATCAAATGCGAAGACGATAAGGAATAAGCTGTGAACCTGCAGTAGCGAGGAAACCAGTGGAGCTCTAGGATCGGACCAGGGCTCTAGACCTAAAGGCCTTCCTGAGGAGCAGTCCCTGCGATAGCAGCCTCTGCTCTCAGGTCGGGTCTGGTCTCCCCCCTGGCGGGGGCTCACAAGCCTTTTAAGACAACCAGGTGGCCAATCAGTTTGCTTTCTTCAAGGAATTTTCTGGTCAGATTATGTCATTCTTCAGGCAGAACTAGGCATGCGCATGGTAACAAGTCAAGATACCTTATGGCTGAGCCATGATTGACAAGCCAGAGGTCGCACAGGGGGCACGTGCTGGGCAGGCTTGTTCGCCCTCTGGGGATTTTCCATTGCTTGTCTGCGCATGTCAGTACTTAACTCTGTGTTATCCAGCATACACTTTGAAATTTGGTTCGGACAGACTTATTGGTTAGAAGCTGAAATTAAACATGCACACTAGCGTGGTAGATTCTCTATCATTGAAAGCATTTACAATTGTATATTTTTCTACAAGATATGCTTAGTCCAACAGAAATTAATTTAGGAAGTTCTATGTGCTATGCATGAAGTTATAAGATATGATCACAATGGATGCTTCTGAATATAAAGACCCTGATTAAAACAAAAATCTTGGTTAATTTCCAAACCATTGAAGCATTTGATTTTGAGACAGCTCCGGATGAAATAAAAGGATTAAAACCATCACTCCAGATAAGAATTTTTACTGCATTTTCTATGCAACAAATTGGAATTTTAGAACCATTTGTTTCAGGACAAAGTGAGAACATTGTTTCTAGCTTCAGAAAGGTAATATGGAATCGTGCTAAGGGATAACAATGTTGTAACCTCCCAGTCTTGGAACAGAAAGGCAAGAACAAGAAGAGTGGCATAGCATTGAAGCTTAGCAATGAGATCTAAGTGATGTGTCCAACTCCCATTCAAACTCAATATGAATCAGATAGCAGATTTTCAAAGATATAAATGGCACTGAAAGTAAAAACTTAAATTCAAGTTTGAAAATCTACACAATAAGCATAGATCCTATTTTACTCTATTCCGCTAAATAGCACATACACAGCTGTTGTAACTGCTAATAGCTTTTGATTCTATGCTGGTATTTTCCCATATTTTAGACCAACAACCTCATGCAGTGAGTAGAAGCTCCTGTACCCAAAGAGGTTGAACCTGCATCTTCTGCTTTCTAGCATAGTACAGTAACTATGAGGGCACAGGCTTTCTCCTGCTCTTTTCTTGAAGCCCCTGGGCACCTGAGAGACAGACTACATGGGCCAGGAGAATGAAAGCAAGCAATGCTGCTTCCAGCTCTAGTCTGGGCCATTGATTACAATAGGGCAGACACTTTCTCAATATTATTTTTCTGTTTCAGGGGTTGCCAACCTGCAACACAGGTGGCATGGGCAGCTTTTGTGTTGGGCACATGGCAAACCAGAGTGTGGCAAATAGGGCAGGGAGCAGAAAGCAGAGCAAAATATTGAGTATGGAGCACAGAGAAGGGAGCAGAAATAACAGCTAATCAGGTAGGGGAAGAGGAGCAGAGTGGTGGCTGTGGGTGTAGGGAGGGCGTGGGGTTAATTTGTTACATGCCTGCCAGAAATATTCTTGTCTCATCCCTTGGAGTCTCAGAACACCAGAGACTTCCTAGGCCTGAACCAAAAGCTTGCTAAGAACTTTTTTCCAACTACTCAGTTGGTCTAATAAAAGATATCACATCTACTCAAAAAGCCTTGCCTGCCCATGTCATCCCTTGTGGCAACACAGTTACAACAAAAAACCCTGCCAAAAATGTTGGTTCTCACTGATCTGCTTTATTCATTGAATATTAAATGCAAGTTTATTGGGCTAAAACATGCACACACTCCTCTCCTATATTTCCAGCAAGTATGTACATAGAGCGAACTAGAATCCCCAACTGTTTATAAGTGCCAATCTGCATTTATGTGACAATGCACAAGCCATTTACTTGTGCAAAGCATAATAGGATTTAGCCCTAAAGGCAGAGTCCTATTTTCCTTTGTGCACTTAAATGCCAATCTTCTAGTCATGTAAGTGATACATTTGGCAGTTCTATTATTCCTGTATTATGGATACATAAGGATGCATGTATAGTCTGCCTATGTGTAGTAAGTTATGTTCTGTCTGGACAGCTGCACAGCTACATTACTTACTCATGCTTCATTTATCTTCTGACATATCTAAACTAATGATGGTGGATGGCAAGGAAGGTATAGAGAGGGGATAGATTCTTTAAGATATATACCCAGTTCATATGCTGTATCTACTACTGGAGATAGGATGCTGGGCTAGGTGGACCATTGGTCTGACCCAGCATGGCATTTTTATACACTTATACATAATTTTAAAAATGTAGCCAGCCATAATGATATAATTTATGGGTATTAGATATCAGAAGAGGAGAACACTCCCATACAGTGTTTCATGTACAATAGCTGAAAGTTTAAGTCCCAGCACAATTCTCTAACTAGGCCACATTCTAGGTATTTTCCATGTCGTTTTCCAGTGTTCCTTTCTAAGTTGTCCGTCTGGGCAGCTAAGACAGGGAGAGATGTAGGGTCAGGAGGAAAAGCATAAACTAAAGGGTATGTGACTCGATCATATGGCAGCTTCCCTGGAAAGGAAGTGGCTAGTGTTTTAGTTTGGAGCCTTACGTTCAATGGGCCTGAAATTTCCCTAGTGTATTCCTCTCCACCCATTTCATTCAATGACTTTTAAATGCAAGATGCAGTGGCTCAGCTTCAAGAGGAATGCTTCAGCAGGGACTGGATAATGCCTGACTTATGATGTGCTGGCAAATCAGAGAGACACATGTTCAAACTTCTGGGTATGAGCTGAGGTCTTCTGCTTCTTGGACACAGTTATTCCAGCTGAAAGAGCGGGAAGCTCTCCCACCCCACTCTGGCTTTTTTCTGAACTTATATTCAAGTATTCACATATGTATTTTTGTACATGCCCAGCTAGCTCATAGCATAATGAGCAGCTTTAGTCTATGTGAAATGCTTACACATCCACAGTATAGGGGAGTAACAAGGTACATGGCTCAGGGACTGAAGCCCAGCTGCAGGGGTTACAGGATGGTAGGTAACATGCCTAGAAGCTCTGGGCCAGCTGATGGGGAAATTTGCTGACCCTGGAGGAAGTTAAAAGCTCCCAGAGAGATAATACTAAGGAGGAAGGGAGGCTGAGAATAAAGACAGTACTGAAGCATTGCAGTGAAGCCCTTGCCCTGGATAAGAGAGGATGGGGGGTGGGGAGGGGGAGCAAGGGAGAAAGGAGTTTGTTGATGTTTGGTTATTCTGTTTAGTTTAAGGTAGGAAACGTGAAAGTTTGGCTCCTGGGCTGGGCTAAAGTAGTAACAGCCCACTACAAAGGGTCATTCAGAATGCTCAGGTACATATCCTGTGATTTAGGCCCATAAAAAGAAGTGGAATTCTACCGTAAGTGATTCCTGTTGTCCCCTTAGAAAGCCCCTGCCCAAATACCATATTTAATTGATTCAAAGATGAGGTTTTCCCCTACATTTAATATAAATAAAAAGGTCCTCATCCTAGAACCAAATACAGAGGGCAACGGGAGGACAGACTGCTGCAGTGGCTTGGGCTACAGCCCATACTCAGAGTCAGGGCCATAGCTGCAGCTGCTGCCTGCCCCCCGCTCCTCTCCTGCATGCAGCTTCTGTTACCTTGCCTTTCTCTCTCCTTCTTCCCTTATCCTTGCTCCATGCCAACAGAGTGCATGAACACTGCAGCCTGGGGCACTAACCATAGTCCCAGCCTGGCCCCATAGCAGTGGTGGAGAACCTGCATGGCTGCCTTGGGAGCAGGCAAGGACTATGCTTAGTGCCCCAGGCTAAGACAGAAATAGAGCCTGCCAGCACAGAGCAGAAGCTGGGAGGAAGTGACGGAGCAGAAGCTAGGGGAGAAATGGGTGAGCAGGACCTGAGGATGACAGGCGGGGGGGCAGAAGTGCCAAAGGGCAGGCACGAGCAGAGTGCAAGGCGCTAGATTTTCCATACCACTTGCCTTCCCATTGCCTGCCCCCTGCAGCTGAGGGAGGTATGAATTAAGGACAACCCTCCAATAATTAGATTCTATACATGGAAAATTATAATCAAATTATAATTTTTCCTTGTATAGTATCTAATTATTGGGCAGTCATTTTAAATTCAGAGTCATCTTAGATTTGAGTAAATACAATTTTTTATTATTATCTACAGCCAATGGGAGAGGCTATTTTTTTCTGGTTACATACATTCAGCACTCTGCAGAATCTCATAGTATCCTGGACTGCTACTATAATTTAAGAGTGGATTTTTATTCCACTGGATTCAATTCATTACATTTATACTAAGAGAGTATAAAAACTTACATTTAAAGCTTAAATTTCTAATACTCTAAACTATGGAATAGATATTAGACAAACGTGAGATGTAATCTTACAATTCTATAGAGTTTGGCAAAGTGCAGCCATTGTAAGTACATTTTTTAGCTTAACTTCTAAAACATTTTCTATGATCTTATTAGACATATAAATGTCTTATCCCTTTGATGTACATATGTAACTCCTGCTGGTGCTAATGAGAAATATGTATACACTTCAACAGAATGAATCTCATAATATATAGGAAAAATACTTCAAAGAGAGTGGTTGTTATCTGTGATAAATATTCTGTTACTGTATGATTAAAGTAAAATCGAGGTGTAATCCAAATTGCTAGCCACTTTCATTTTTAGGTTGATAATTGAAGTCTAGTGAAATCAGTGCCAAGAACTGTATTGGGTGTGCAAAGCACAATTAACTAAAATCAAATATGCTCAAGTCGAATTATCTTAATTTGAGAATCACTGTCACAGGGCGGGGACCCAAAAGCAGCCGTGATCTCTCCTTGTGCCCCCTACCATGCCAAGTTGTCTATCAAACACCCTCGCTATCTCGCCCGCCATGTCTTTGATGATCAAATATGTTACAAGGGAGGCTGCCTTTTTGTCCCCTTGGACACGGTGTGCTTGTTTATCCTGGTCCCTGCTCTGCACTGCTCGTTCTCTGTTGCACCCAGCCTTATGGGCTATGCGTGGCTCCTACCACCCCTAATACCACACCCCAAGCCTCTCAGGTGTACCGGACGTTGTTGCGTCTATCGTTTTCCCTTAGCGGCCCTCTCTGGGCCTCTCCCCGTACTCTCACCCTCTCCGGGGCTTCTACTCTCATGCGCCCTCCCTGGGGCTCAACATAATACTCTCGCCCTCTCCGGGGCTTCTACTCTCATGCACCCACACTGGGGCCTTGCCTGCACTTGCGCCCACACTGGGGCCTTGCCCGCGCTTGTGCCCACACTGGGGTTCAGGCAGCCTCAGCCTTACCTGGCCCTCAGACTCCCTTCTTAGGTCTGTGATCCCTATCCGGCTCAGGTGACCTTGGCCTTACCTGGCCCTAGATCCAGACTGCTGTGCCCTCTCTGGCACCAGGAACCTCCATGCTACTGGGGAGCTCCTATGAGGCCTCCTCCAACCCGTACAGCCTCACCTGGTCCTCCGGTGTAACAATAACCAAAACCATAAGCCAATCGGCTGTAACAGAACCCAAGCCTCCTGGCTAAAACATAAGCCCTAAGCCCTCCGGCTCATCAACATTACCATCCCTGCCAGGGGTTCCTCTGCCTGGTATTCTTGCCCATAATCTGCTCAGGTCATCAGGCTTCTCATCTCTGCCTTCTCCCACAGAGCTCCATCTTTCACAGCTGCCAGAGGGGAACTGGCCCCTTGGCCTCAGCCTAGGCTGTTTATAAAGGCCAGGTCCTGCCCCCTTCTGGTCAGCTGACCTCTGGGGTTGCCCTGGCAACCCACACCTGTCCTTCTTTAGGAGCAGGGCACTTCAATGCCCTGCGACAATCACAAAATACATGTTTCTGTAAAATGTTCAAACATGCTTTTCATTGAACCTCAGGTTTTGCCAGTCATCATGAATAAGCTTTTACTTTTCATTCCAGAAGCACAATAGAATGATTTGCAGCCATGACAATCACAGTTCTCTAAACATATTTGCCCATAACATTTGCTATTGTACAAATATAATTCATCAATGAAAAAGATGCAAATAGAAGCGCATTAACTTTAAATGTTTGTCATAGGTTAGAAAGATGAAGACTTCCATCTACTCCAACTGCACATTAAGGGGTGAGGTTTTGTTCTGATTTTCTTTCAGTATGAAATTAGTTCATTTTAAATCCTAGATAAGCCAAGCAGGTGATGAAAGGAGAAAGACATTAATTTTTAGAGCCTTATTTAGAAGCCTTCCTTTGGGCTCATCACTTTCATTTATTGTGGCCCCAAAACATCATATCCAGAGATTCAGTGGCCAGAAACTATGTAAAAAGCTTCATCTCTAATTATACACTAGGACAAAAGGTATGGAAACCAATTGCCTCCCTTGCCTTCCAACATTCTCTCATTTTTGCAAGAGTGGTAATGTACATAGGGTTTATAAAGGGTACAATACCAGAAGGGCCAAAGTGTTCCAGTGATGAATGGGATTACTACCTTGAACATAGGCAGGAGCAGTATCTCAGGTTTCAGGTGATTAAAGTTGCTTTCTCCTTGTGAAATTATGAAGATTTCATTTAAAAAATCAGCTAAAATTCACTATTTTCTATGTGTTATGTATCCAAGTTTGCAATTAAAGAACTTTTTTTGCAAAAATCTTATTGGTCTAATAAAAGATATCACCTCTACCAGGATCCCTGTATGTGGGGGGTGATTTGGACATGTTTGATTGATATAGAATATTTGGCCTAGATGTTTGTTTATTGGGGAAGGGCAGCTATATGACAGTAGAATGCTACTCTCTGCACAAGACTGACCTTCACCACATGACAGAAGTTCCTGTAAGAAATAGGAGGAACTTTGCGAATACTGAAATGCAGGTGGGCCTCAAAATAGCCAGAAGAGGTCATCTCAGTCTAATGGAACTTTTAAAAATTCCATAACGCCCAAGTACCTTCAGAATAAAGTCAGGCCTCTTAAAATATGTTGAGAAGTCTGTGTTCCCTGCTTTCCCCATACAGCGGGTGCATCTACACAAGTAGCTTAGTTTACTGTGAAGTAAGCATGTGCATCTATACGTGCACATGCTTAATATGCAGTAAATTTTATTAATCATGAGTAAATTTACTACTTGCAAATCTGCTCCCGCTTCCTTGCATGTATAGATGCCTGCCTTGGAGCATTTACTCATAAATAAACTGATCCCAGATCAAATGCATGTGTAGCTGAGCCCAGTGTCTCCCAACAAGGTTAAAATACTCACAGCTGTGATGATGCTTGGAGAGCAGATGGCCTTGTCCACATCACAGCAGAGGCCTGCCTAAGTCAGGAAGGCCTCAAACAGGATCACCCATCCCTATGCATGCTCCAAACTAGAAACGCACTAATGAAACTACTTCACAGCCCCTCCTAGAAGCCACTCTCAAGCACACCAGAGACAAAGGTCTCAAGAACAGTTGCAGAGGAAAGTCCAGGTGCAGCCTCACTGAGATATTTCTGGGCATAGAACTTGCAAACAGAAATGGGTGAGCAGGGCATGCTCAGAAATATCCTGACCTGACACTCCACTGCTACAGTGCAAACAAGCCTTATGATTAAATAACTGTTAGGCTCAAGTATTCTTACCCTCAGGTTTCAGGGAAGCTGAATAGTGACATTCTACATCTCATGGAATGGTGTCTGAAAAGAAATGTGAGCTGCCACATGTTTGCTAGATTCCCAGAACTGGAAATGGCAAACAGAGTCCATACCCACCTGATATAAAAACATGCATTTGGGTCTCCAGGCAAATTAGTGACTATTTATTAGATTACTGATCCAGTGTGTAACTGGCAACTTTTAGAAAAATCAACATTTGCAGTACTCAGCAGTTACTTGTGTTTTCTAAAGCATATCAACTTTGCTCTAGTTGTCAACTATAATAAAATATAGTTGGAAATGATAAAACACCATTGGAAATATCCAACTATGTCAACTATGATAAAAGTGTGAACTTTTTCATGACAACCACCAGATGATGGGTATAGACTAGAGATGTTTGAAATTTACTTTTTAAAATCAACAATGTTCATTCCTCATTTTCAGTTTGATCTAGGACACATATTTTGGTCACATATATTCTATTGTTGTTCTAGAGCAGTGACTCTAGCCAGGGTACAATGACACCGTGGGGTGCCCTGAGATCCTTTAAAGGATATCACAGGGTGCCACATAATATTAGGCTTGAAAACATGATTCACAAGATAAAGCTAGATATTTCAAATAGGAATTCATAGAGTTAAAATATTCTGACATGTTGTGGTCTTTCAGAGTTCTTTCATAGAAACCACAAAACAATGCAAACTAAGAACTGGAATTTTCTGATGGGTGCCTTGGAAAATGCCTTTTGGGGTGCCTAAAGTCTAAACAGTTTGAGAGCCACTATCCTAGAGTGTAACTGTAACCAACCTGATTATTCTGGGTAGCATAGTCAATATGCTGGTCTGGTGGTGATCGTTTCTGGTCAATGAATGTTATTGGAATACGTACTATGAAAATGTTCCCATGGGAAATGTCACTGTTAAGAAACTGGTGCTCTTAATAAATGTTGCTACAAACAAGAATAAACTATATCACATATAGGTCTATAAGTATCTTGCCTGTTACAGAGCAGAAAATAAATCAAGGACTCTGAAGCTAGGAAGGCAGGATGAGAAGCACTCTAGATGTTGCCTTCCAGACTGCAAGCTTATTGTTACCATCAGCATATAGTCATAACACTTATTTCTAATCCTGTCTCTCACTTGGACCTTGATTTAACATGACTTGTGCCTACTTTTAAAAGATGTCCTAAAATGCTTTCCTGGATCAGAGCCTAATTTACTCAAAATAGACATGGACCTTATTAAGAGTCAGGATGACTATCCTTTATGGCTTACCTTCAAGTTACTCCATGTGAATGAAAGGGATCCAATTAATTTCAAATGAGTCATTTAACAGATATTAAATTTGCATTGCAAGTACTAATTTGAGGACAAGTAGAGCTACTGATGTTCCATCTATAGCTAGATGTGATACAACTATTTTTGAGAAATAGCTTCCTATTATTTGATAATTGCCTAGTATGTGAATGTAATTATTTTGATCAAAATTTTATTTCATGATAAGTACTTTTGTCATTCCTCAAAACAGTGCACTGAGGAAAGCATTTAGGCCTGCTTTTCAATATAGCTGTTTCAATGTAATAAAATAAGTTAGCGTAAACAAATGCAGATATTTGGCCACTGGAAATATTAAGTACAGAGTTTCCTTGGAACTAATTTTCAGAAGACTTGAGTTGTATCTTGTTAAGATGAAGGTTGGTTCTGATTTATAGGATCTCTATGGAGTTCCTTATTAAACTGTCACTCAGAGAGTACAAGAGTGGAAAACCTATTACTGATTTAATTAGGCCTGTGGTACTTTTCAGCCTGGTAGTGACAGTTGCCTGCATGTGGCCTAGCATATATATTATCAATGTGATAACACTAGCTGTGTTGGACTGCAAGGTTGTACATGGATGTGACATAGGAAAAAGAATACCATCTTGCCTCTCACACTTACAGTGTTGTATCAAAATACAATTAACATTCCAAGGGTTAGACTTTTTTAATGAAATATAGGAAGGTAAGAGAAACTGGAGTGCTAGTTAATTCTATTCTTTCGTTTTCCTTCTCATTAAATCACTATCAGTTAGGGATTAGCCCAGGGACTGTAACATTTAAGAAAGAAAAACAAACAATAACTTCAATCAACCACCAGACTCCTCATGGACACCTTAATACTTATCCAAGTATAAAAAACCTGCACAAAACTATATCAGATTTCCACTGTACCATCATAGGATTTAATACCAGAGGGACTAGTATGTTTATCTAGGTCTGACCTCCTGCACAACAATAAGTTCAGCAAGTTATTCCTCCATAGACCTCATATTTGTGGTTGAGCTAGACTATGTTCTAAAAAGACATCTTATTTTAAATAACTTTATGTGATACAATCCACCCCATTATTGATGTGTTGTTCCAATACCTAATGCATTCCTTTAAAAAATGTGCATTTTATTTCTAGCTTAAATGTATCTAGTTTCATCTTCTAATCATTTGAAGTTATTGTGTATTCAAGTGCTAGATTAAATATTCTTCTGCTATATGAAATCTTCCCGTGAAGGTACTTACAGATTTTGACAAGAGGAAAGGGATGAGTGATGGCTACGTTAGCCCCATGTGGCTCCCTGCTGGCAGAGGTGGGTCTAGGTCTGACCTGTAAAGAACTCTGTCATCCAGGTCTGGTCCAGGGGGACAAACCAGTTTGATACCTTTGCTTTGGAGCACAATAGTATTTTTAAGATACTGTCTGAAATATGGATGGCAAGGATAAATTTTTCAAAGATGCTTATGTGACTTAGCTACCAAAGTCCTATTTTCAAAAGCGACTTATGCACTTCAGAGCCAAATTCCATGGATTCTTATTAATCATATAGAGGACAGTTACTATGTGACAACAACAGGTTCCAACAAGGACCGAGAAGAGCATGCCTCACAGCATGCCACACCTCTGTGTCCACTGAGGTGCTCCAAACCTGGAGGTCTACCTGTGAGGCTACCCTGGGCTTATCCCCAGCAGCCACTTTCAGGTATGCATGAGATCACAGAGAGGTGAGCCTGAAGTAACAGCACCTTAATGGGTTTGGAGCATACCTAGCAACAGAACTGGGCACAGAAGTGTGTACTTAACACAGTCCTTGCTAGAACCTACCAGTAACCCAATGTAAACAAGCCTTTAGACTCCTAAATCCCTTCTGAAAGTAGACAATAGTCAGAGATGCGTCTTCTACAACTCTAAAATAATGATTATGTATTCAGGGAGGGTATGACAGGGAACAGTATGACAAAAAATAGGTATACTGTATTCATATGGTCTTCCAGTAGAGCATCCACTATTGCCACTGTCAAAAATAGGACACGGGCCTAGATGGAATACTAGACCCAGTATAGCCATGGGACTTCACATGTTCTTATAACACATAATTAGCTATTAAAATTTTAATCTTCTCCAAAGGAATAATGACTTGTCTCAAACCCACTGAAGTCAAGGGAAAGAATCCCTCTGACTTCTGTGGAATTTGGGCTCGGCTCTAAGACAGTACTAGCAGATGGATGAGAAACCCTAACAGATATGGTTCCCCCACATAACTTCTGTGATTTCTGTCATGTTCTCCCACAACTCTTTGTTTCCAGCCTTTTATTCAAATGCAGACTTCATCATATTTTCTGTCACTGTGACAGGGAGCAATCTCCCAGGCCTAGTCACAGTGCTGGCCCACCCACCTGCTTAGGGCAGTCAGCCAGATCTCACCTGGCATGCCTTTGATGTAAAATAAACTGGTGTTACAAATAAGTGGGTGGCTTCCCATTTTAAGACCCAAATATCTAGGGGTGCACACATAACTTGAACCTTCTCTTATCATGTCCCATGCCTCGCAAATGTCATTCTTGAGTTGCTGCTTGCTCTGGCTCAAGGCTGGGTCAAACTCAGCCTTTTGCTAGGCTGCACACACTTCTCCTTTCTGGCCATCTCAACGGGCCTCACACATACTATGGCGAGCCAGCAGGGGGTGCTCCTGCATTGAGCCACCCACCTCACTGCACCTGACCACCTTGCAGGCTCCAAGTGCCTCCCTGGGGGTGTCTCACATCTGACCGACCCCCTTCCTGAAGCACAGCTGCCAGCTTGGGGGTAATGCCACCACCACCTAGGGTCTGGATTGATCTTGGACCTATGCCTCATGGGAAAACAGAGGCCTAGTAGTCCTTGAGGGTACTTGACCCACTGCAAGAACTTGGGGTGCTTCCCTCAGTCTGAAGCACAAATAGTGGTCTTCCTTATTCTGCCGAACCAAGGGGACCCCAAGGCATAATCTAGGCCTTCTCCCAAGAAGTCTTCCATGCTAGGTCCAAAGGGGGACTTTATTTCTTACAAGGAGTAGGCTTGGAATAGGGTACAGGGGTAGAGCAATATCAGAGAAATCCCTTAGAGCAAACAGTGACATGGTCATGTTTGATTATGCATCTGTGTTACTGCAAGCTATATATCAAGTTAGATCTCAAGTATCTTACCCACAAGTATCATCCAGAAGCAGGTAGAGATTTCCTCTGGAGGCAAACAGTTAATTGAACATGAGTTTCAAGAGAAAGAGTGAGTTTCAAATAGTCCAGCTTCTCTGAGAGTTCTCATCATGGCTGCTGCCCCCACCTTCTGGGCAGTCTTTAACTTATATAGTCCTTATGACCTCATTTACCTGATCCAATGAAGGCCAGCATTTGTAGGCTGCCATCCAACCAATTTGAAATGCATAACTGGTTGCCAGGTAGACTGGCAGTCTCTAGCCCCCTTCCAGCCATGGTGGCATTGCTTAGAACAATAGGGAGTTTAAGCCCCCACCCAGGTATGTGAGGCCAGTCACGTAGGCAGAGGGAGCAGGTTTCCTCCTCCCTCTGGAATGTATTCAGCTCAGGTTACAACTCAGAGTTACCTGAAGCCAATGGGGCCAGAGGTGTCTGCCTTCTGCAGTGACTGTGGTAACAAAATTATCAGATTAGGCATTCGCCTGAGAGCCAATTTGGAGAGAGACAGAGATGTCATTCTGCCACACATACCACCTGCTCTCACAGGGTCCCTCACACTCCTCCCACTCTCAGTAGGCCTCTCACATGGTTTCCCACACAGAGCCACACTCAGCCTGCCCTGCTCCCTCGAGTGACTTCCGTAGGCCATCAAGCTTGCCTACACGCACTCCTTGGCTGGCCCTGGCACAGCCTCTTGGTCCTCTCCCTCAACCCTCATTGAACGGGGACCAACCAATTCACCTGGCCCTGGAGAGAGCTCTGACCCAGGCTTCTTTCTGGGTAACTCATAATTCTCGCTCTTTGATTAGGGCCAATTGCTTGCCCACTCAGCCTGAGGCCCACTTGCAGCCTCAGGCATCTGAGAATTTACCTGGGTCTAACTGCCCCCTTCCTGGGACCTCTACACATGCCCCCTCTCTGGGGCCTCAACTCATTTACCCAATGGGCACTCTGCCATTCTCTGGATTCTAACCCCATGCACTCCACTCCTTCACTGGGGTACCTACTCTGCCCCTCTCACTGGGGCCCATACTCCACCCCTATACAGGGACCTCAGGGTCTTACACCCTCATGGGCTCAGGTGCCTCTGTTTAAGTGTGCCTGGCCTCATGACCGACTGGATGATGGGGGCTTGGGATATCAAGTGCCCCTATCCACCTTTCACAGGGGAGGTAATTGGCTTGGCATTTCTGGAGGACTGTCCCACCATGGACAGTCCCACCAGACCACCCTTCCCTGTCAGGGTGAAGTTTTCAGCCTTACCCAGGACCAGGAGCCTCCTGCCATCCCCATTGTTCCTCTCTTATCACCCAGGTGTTCCATGAACAGCAGCTCAGCTGGGTGTTGTGGCTTCTTTGGCTGATTGCACCAAACTGCTGCCTCAACCTAGAGAGCCAGGGTAAAAAATGGTTGCCACATCAGGGCTAACCTGCACCTGCTGGCTGCTTGCTCTCACCCCTTAAAGTAACAGACACCAAAGGTACTCTATCACACACCTTCCCCCTTAAAATGGTTACCGGGGGGCAGGGGAATCTCCCTGCTGCTCACCATACAGGCTCCTCTGTACCCTGAAGCAGCACACTAAGTGGTGAGCACCCTGATTGTGCTCCACCACAGTTGCATTTTTTAAATTCATTATGTCGTATTTGAAACTTTATGTGAAACTTTTTGAAATTTTCTGCTCAGCAGAAATAAGCAAAGTCTGCCAGTCTGAAGACAGGCCACAATTAGTGTGCAGTGAAGGCTTCTCCCATGCATACAAATTGCTCCATCTCACAATGTCTAAAGAACATGGGGATGAATACAATAGAATAGAACTGTGTTATTGACTTGAAAGAAGGAATAGTAATTGGGAAAGGTAAGAAAGGCACATCTTTTTTATTTTTTACTGTTAAAGCTGAGCTCATCCCATGGATTTGCTTTCAGTAAAATGTGTAAAATATACAACCAAACCCTAATTAGCATACACTCTGGATAAACATAGCTATTCACTGCTGGCTACCATAAAAAGAAAGTTGCCTCTGTATTTACTGTTACCTAATTTTCAAAATCCAAATGCAAATCTAGATTTTCCCTGAAATTGTTGCACAAGGGGACCTTCACTCATGGATCTCTGATATTCCCCTACAGGAGATCCATGTAAGTGAAGGTTTCTGAAAATGGTGAGGAGTACACCAGGTTTTGGGCTCCACATATATCCCCCAACAGGATTACTTTTCTCTAACTGGCGTACCCCACCCTGTAGTTCAAAACCTCCAGATAGATGTTGGATTAAGAGTCCTTGTGAGTGCAGCTTCACCAGAACCAAGATACAAGGGAATAATGGAGTTTGAAAATTGGTGACCATAACCAATGTCCTAGAATCTTGATAGCATGAGTGGGATATCTGGTCAGATACTGTTGATGAAAAAGCAACAAAATAGTTGACCATTTATTATTGGGGGTTGGAGATTTCTGAATACTTCTAATAAGTAGTGAAGTTACATATCATCTTATAGAATAGCTAATTGTGCTAAAAACAGGGTGAAATGTTTATGACCAGCACTTCAAAAGTGAACCAGGTGGTCCTCACAAGTGAAAAGAAACAATTTTTCCTTTCCACCCCACTCCCCACCCCCGGGCACCCTAGTTGAGAATCACTGCACTAATCCATCAGGTCATGGTCCTGTCATGGATGTCTCTGACCCACTGAATCCTGAATCCTTTCTACCAAAGGTGCAGCTTAGAATCATAGAAAATTAAGGTTGGAAGGGAGCTCAGGAGGTCATTTAGTCCTGTTGACTTGACACACACCAGATCAACACTCGGGATCCCAAAATTGCACTGTAAGACAGGATGGCATGATACAAAATTATATACACACACACTACACAAACAGCACTATGAGTTCACACACATGTACACAAACACGCACTGTCATGGCTGTGTGTTAACACTAGGGGATGTTTGGGGTAACTTGGTGCTTGGGGTTACTTAAAGTCAAGTGGCCCCAGAGTTACTCGAGGTCACTTGGGGTTGTGGTTACTTAAGGTCACTGTGGCCCCTCAGGTTACTTGAGGTCACTGGGGCTTGGGGTTATTTAAAGTTAATTGGTATTAATTGATCAAAGGAAAAAGTTGAAAGGTGGTAGGGTGGAGAAGCGATGGTGGGGAGAAGCCAGCACAGAGGCCGGAGCCAGAGCAAAGAGACTGTGGGGAAACCGAAAGGTACAGAGAGAGGCTGTGGATGTCAGGAGAGGCTGCAGGTACCAGAAGCTGGACTGGGGAGCCGGGTCGGGGAGCCGGGGAGAAGCTGCAGGTGTTGGGAGAGGCTGCAGGTGCAGAGGTAGCTGCATGCATGCCAGGAGAGGCTGTGGGTACTAGGAGTCAGGTCGGGGAGATGGGTTGGGGAGCTGGGGAGAGGCTGTGGGTGCCAGGGGAGGCTGTGGGTGCCAGGAAAGGCTGCAGGTGCTGCAGGTGATGCAGGTGCAGGTTATGGGAGCCAGGTCAGGGAACCAGAGAACAGAGGGGAACAGAGAGAGACAGAGAAGATCAGGGAAAGAAAGCAGACACAAGCAGGGACAGAGGGAGAGATCAGGGAGGGAATGCAGAGAGAGAGAGATAGCGATCAGGAAAAAGGTGGAGGCAGAGAGTGACACAAATGGGAAGCTGGGGAATCAAGGGGGAGGAAAAGGGAGGCAGAGGTGGTGGGACAGAGCAGGGGCTAGAGCTGGGAGACCAAAGAGTAGGGCTGGGAGGTTAGTGGAGAGGGAAAGAAAGCCAGAGCTGGGGAAGATGGAGGTGGCAGAGAGGAACAACGCCCAGATGGAGGTCAGAGAGGTGAGGATTTGTTGGGAACTGCAGCAAGACAGAGACCAACTCGGGGTCAAAAATATCAGTTTTATTAGGCAGTATACTATATAACTCACAAAGTTATTGGTACATGCTCACAAAGTTATTGGTACATGCACCCACACAAGCACTCACACACACACAATGGTAGCAGGAGAGAAAAAGTCCTGGTGGAGGGATTGAAGTCAAGGTGTGTAGGGACAAAGTCCAGGTCCTTTGTTTGGGGAAGGAAGGTGGGTGATAGCTACCTATCCTGGGCTTTGAGATGATCCTCGATGGCCAGTTGGGGTCTTCTCCAGCAAGATGTTGTCCAGAGTGGGGCGCTGGCAGGGCCTATGGGTGGATAGATGGTGTGGTGTAGTGCTGGTCCAGATGGAAAGGGTATCCCAAAGAGATCACACTCTACCACCCCTTTTATAGGGGTGGGCTACCTATGGGAGGGACATATCCAGGCAAGGACAGTCCTGGTCGGATGCATATGTGCAGATTCAGGTGTCCTCATTGTCTAGTAGGACAAAATGGTGGGGTTGCTGGTTTTTGTAGGGTCTTTGTCTTCCAAATGTTGGGTTTCTGTAGGTTCTTTATCTTTCAAATGCTGGGTTTTGTCTCTGTTCCTGGGTGAGGTCTGTGGTTCCTGGGTGAGTCAATGCAAGGCAATAGTCCAGTCATTGAGTTGATCATTCAGTAGAGGCCTGCTACCATTGTACCTCAAGCACCCTTATTCATTCCCATTCATTCAGGAACCAATTTACATGAGACTGGTTAGACATGAGTCATAGTTACAACATAGGTTATACC
>NW_017729034.1:47514080-47520345 GCF_001723915.1 Gavialis gangeticus | reverse complement strand
GAGGGATTGAAGTCAAGGTGTGTAGGGACAAAGTCCAGGTCCTTTGTTTGGGGAAGGAAGGTGGGTGATAGCTACCTATCCTGGGCTTTGAGATGATCCTCGATGGCCAGTTGGGGTCTTCTCCAGCAAGATGTTGTCCAGAGTGGGGCGCTGGCAGGGCCTATGGGTGGATAGATGGTGTGGTGTAGTGCTGGTCCAGATGGAAAGGGTATCCCAAAGAGATCACACTCTACCACCCCTTTTATAGGGGTGGGCTACCTATGGGAGGGACATATCCAGGCAAGGACAGTCCTGGTCGGATGCATATGTGCAGATTCAGGTGTCCTCATTGTCTAGTAGGACAAAATGGTGGGGTTGCTGGTTTTTGTAGGGTCTTTGTCTTCCAAATGTTGGGTTTCTGTAGGTTCTTTATCTTTCAAATGCTGGGTTTTGTCTCTGTTCCTGGGTGAGGTCTGTGGTTCCTGGGTGAGTCAATGCAAGGCAATAGTCCAGTCATTGAGTTGATCATTCAGTAGAGGCCTGCTACCATTGTACCTCAAGCACCCTTATTCATTCCCATTCATTCAGGAACCAATTTACATGAGACTGGTTAGACATGAGTCATAGTTACAACATAGGTTATACCCGGGCAAAAGACACAAGATGGTGGCTTGACATACAAAATGGAAATTTGACATTACTTTACAGACATAGGCCTAAATCATATAAATTCAATATAAAATAGTAAAAATCAATACAAACATAATAGAAACATAATACAATACCATATAAAACAGTAAAAAATCAATACAAACATAATATAACACTATTTACAATATAAAAGGGACCTGTTACTATAAGAAAGTATATGAACTTATCTTAGATTACCTAGTACTACTTGTAATCACTTATAAGGGATAGAGAAGGCAAAAAGAAAGTCAAAAATGGTTGGGGAAGGGGAGGGAATGTATTTTTAAATAAAAAAAGAAAAAGGAAGACTGAGGGTTTTGCTACAGTCCAACCCCCTGCTCAAAGCAAGACCAGCTCAACTAGATCATCCCAGCCAAGGCTTTGTCTACCTGGGCCTTAAAAACTTCCAAGGAGGGAGATTCCACAACCTCTCTGGGTAACCTGTTCCAGTGCTTTACTAACCTCCTCAAGAGAAAGGTTTTTTTCTAATATCTAACCTAAACATCCCTTGCTGCAACTTCAGACAATTGTTCCTTGTTCTGTCATCTGCCACCACTGAGAACAGTTTAGCTCCATCCCCTTTCAACACCCCCCTTCAGGTAGTTAAAGGCCGCTATTAAATCCCCTCTCATTCTTCACTTCCCCAGACTAAATAATCCCAATTCCCTCAGCCTCTCCTCAGAAGTCATGTGTCCCATCCCCCTAACCATTTTCATTACCCTCCACTGAACTGTCTTCAATTTGTCTGCATACTTTCAGTGGTGGGGGGATCCAAAACTGGACATAGTACTCCAGATGTGGCCTCACCAGTGCTGAATAGAACGGAATAATCATTTTCCTCAATCTGCTGATAACACTGCTACTAGTGCAGTCCATTATGCCTTTAGCCTTCTTAGCAACAAGGGCCCACTTTTGGCTTATATTCAGTTCATTGTCCACGGTATCCCCCAGGTCCTTTGCTGCAGAGCTGTTGCTTATCCAGTCAGTCCACAGCCCATTGTTTTGTCCTAAGCACAGGACTTTGTACTTGTCCTTGTTGAACCTCATAAGATTTCTTTTGGTCCAATCCTCCAATTTGTGGTGGTATCTCTGAATTTTAGCCCTACCCTCCAGCTTCAACAGGAGGAATAGATGGCTTCTGATGGTTTGGGCACTCTCCTGAGATCCAGGAGTTGTTGGCTGGATTCACCCTTAGGCTGAGAATAATATTTAATCCAGGTTGCCCAACTCCTGCAGTATTATATAAAAGGTGGGTGACCGTGCTACCAAATTGTGTCAGGAGCCTGATAATGTTACTGCATTTTAGGTATGTTCTAAGGACATCTACTGGTGTGGGTCTTCATATTTAGATAGAAAAACACTCAGAATGAGTTTGGCACTGAGCTGCTCAGAAAACGGCACATTTGGACATACACAAGGGCATATCTCTAGGCATTTTAGGCATTGTTACATGTGCTCTGGGAGTGGACAGGTGGCGCTTTAATAGAGCAACTCCGAGAACTGCTCTAATTAAAGTGCTGCAGCATCTGGTATCAGCATCCCCATACTTAAAAATGGTGGAAGGAGCACTTGAATTAAAACTCATTTGATGAGCTGTAGTTCAAGCACTCCCACCACCATTTTTAAGCACAGGGATACATGAGATGTGGGAAGCTGCTGGAGAGTGACTAATTGAGTCAGCTCTGATGCACTGGAATTACAGCATGGCAATGTCCAGGTAAAAAAATAAGGCACCTATAAAGTTTAGGCACTGAAAGTATTAGGCAGGAACTAAGAGAGATTTTCTTGGGTCACAGTTTTGGACTTAAGTCTTTAAATGCTGCCTTAGTCCTGCTTTAGGTCAGGGTTTCCCAACCTTTTCCAGCCCAAGGCACACTTATATGAATAAACATTTTCTATGGCACACTTGTTAAGACATTCCCCATCCTCATACGTATTGTAGCTCATTGCCCTGACAAAATTCCATGGTGCACCTTTTCATTTCTGACGGCACACTTGTGCCACGACACACTGGTTGGAAACACTGCTTTAGGCAACTGAGTCATTTACTAGATCTGAACCACCCTTGTGAATCTAGTCCTTGGGTCAACTGCCTATCCACATCTGCCTTGTTTCCTAATTTCTCTTCAAATGTGAGCTTCATTTGGTTACCACTTAGAGTTGCTTTGAAAACAAATGTTTGAAAACAAGCATTTCAAAGTTATGCAGGCTTCATTCCTAATGCAATTAAAATTAGCTTTTTCAATTTAAAAGTTCAAATGCTGTAGAGTGACATAGGATGCATGAATGTCAGCTCCCCTGCCATGAACTTTTTATATTCATGTCTGATAAGTTTTGTCCTATATCTCATATCTCAGGAAAATGATATAATCTATGGAAAAATAAAGACGCATCATTATTTGGACAGATGAAGAAAAGGCATTTTGAAGTTTAACATGGATGGTTAAAATAAAAGTTTAAATCTTCTTTTCATGTACACCTATGCAAGAGCAGTATAGTCTAGCTTAATAAAGATGGTGACACTTCCAACTGGCTCTATGGTCTTAACTCTCTGAGACTGAATAGTTGTTTGTGAAAGGAGAGTTTGTCCTGTGGTGATTAAAAAATTAAAACAGATTTAAAAGGATGAGATGTCTTTGGAATGAATTCATGGCTGAATTCAATCAAGGGGCTCTAGTGACACTGTGAAAGCACTTCAGCTGTAGTTATCACAGTGTACACTGTTAGCAGTGGCACTTGAGCAAATTAAACTACAGGACTAGTTATTATCCTGCATATAATTACATTCATTCCACTAACCTCTCTGTATAACATCCAAACTATTTGGTTCTAACAACAATTTGACAATGAAGGTGGGAATGCAAGTGTTTTTGTTCTGCACTCTAAAAAGACAACAGAGAAACTCTCTTTTAAATTTGGGTCTTTTTTCCTTCAGCTAATCTCTTCTTACCAGTGATCCAAATCTTGGAGCACAAAGCAGCAGTACAAAACATCGGTCTCTCATGCCAACAAGTTTATTTCTGTGTGGGAGGGCAGAAGGGTGTTAGATGTGAAGCAGCTATGCTATAAGAAAATGTTTGGTCTTCCAGCTGCCATAATTATTATCAGCTGCAAACTTACTGGGTTTCCTCTTGTTAATGTTATCACTTGGCATAGAACTAGAAAAGCAGACTTAGCCAATCATTCATTCCTCTGCAAAGTAGCTTAACTCTGTAAGGCATGGCATGAAACAAATTCATATTACTTTTGAAGAATCCACTGTCCATACCTCTGACTGCAGTTCAGTTAAATAAAAATGAAGTCATTTGTGAAATTACCTTAGCTGGAATAATTATCTATTTGACCATATGAAAATGCAAGGATTCTGCGTGCATTCTGTGACTTTTGGTGAAACTTCTAATTGTCTCCAAAATATTTTCTTAGTAAAACACTTAGACACTGAGCCTCCTCTTAAATTATTTCCCTTTAAATACACCAATTTTAAATAGAATATATTTCATCTCTTGTCTTCATTTTCTGGCAGTGAGCAGAACAAATTAGTTAATTCCATTAAGGACCATTAGAGGAGCAATATGGAACACTAAATCTGGTCAATAATAAACTGACCTATTGAATCATCTTGTGGTAAATTAAAAATGATTTTAAGAGTTTGCAAGCTGAAGCATTACAAAAAAAAAAAAGAGGGTGAGAAGCAAGGGTTTTTATGGGTGACATCTTTTAGTGGGCCAACTGCGTGCTTGGAAAAGACTTAGGACTGAAAACAGATAGCACCTGAACCATTCCAAGAACATCGCTAACTGGAAACCTGTTCACAGTAGTCCCAGGTCATAAGCACTTGCACATATACTATTAAGGGTTTTTAAAAAGATGGCCACATTTCATTCCAGCCCAACTGCATTTTTTCTCTTCCCTCTTCCCACTAACATTGACTTCAAGACCCATTCCTGCAATTTACTGAAATTTGTATAGTGGTAGCCCAGCTAGCAAAGCTAGGGGTATGAGTGTTGGATGGGCCTGCTGCCTAGAGCCCTGCTTTTGGATTCCTGTGGTGGAGGTAGAGGGGAGAGAGCTGTGGGTTCTGGACCTGCCAGAGCTTTTGTGACTTTTAAAGAGCAAATTTGCTCAAGACATTCAGCAATTCACTTCAATTCCTGGAAACTGACCAGGGTTCAGTGCATCCCAGACTGATCTGGGGGTAGAGAGGTAGGGGAGAGGACACTTGCTTAGGTGTGGCTGGGTAAAAGCTAGGTAAGGCTAGGTAAAAGCTCCTTGTTGCTTTTAAAGAGCTGGTCAATTTTGTTCCATTGGTGGCAACTGTCCAGAGTTCTCCACATCCCAGGTTTATTTGGGGTAGGATGCAGTAGTGATTAGACAGGGGAGTGGGCTGATGGGCCCCCTGCTTCTGTGTGTCTGGGAGGTCAGGGGACAGCTCCCTGCTGCTCTTAAAGAGCTGCCATTCCCTTCCAGTGGTGACAGTGGGATACTTAGGCTGTCCCCTGGAGTTCCCAGCCTCCAGCTATATAGGAGGAGGAGTATAGGCAGCCCTCTCCCCCCATAGCCATATCCCACCTCAAATAAGCCTGCAATGGACAGTCTCCTGGTCAGGTGCCACCAAGAGAAGGAAGTTGACCAGCTCTTTAAAAGCAGCAAAGGGCTGCTCCTGGGGTCCCCAGCCAGATGGATTGATGGGCTTGAGGGAAAAGTTGTACAGTGTGGGGTGCCTGGGGGACAGAGCAAACACCAGCCATGGAAAGTTTTGTGTCCACAAGCACCGCTGAACTGGAGAACCAGTTCAGAAAATATGGTTTAGTAATTATTCAGGAGGTTTAAACTGTTGTAAACTGGCTTGTTCATGATGCTTGCAGTTTAAACTGCATTTAAGCCGGTCTAAGTGTTATTTCTTTCTACATTCTAAGTCTATCCCAACCAAGCATCTTTGTCCAATAAAAGATATTACCCACAAAGTTATTTATATCCTCATTTATTTCCTGGACCATCATGGCTGCATCATCACTCCAATACTACCAGAAAAACAGCAAGATTTTTGAGAATTAAGGAAATAATTATGTTAGAGTATGACAGGTAAATGTTGTGCCCATTTAAACCTACTAAATACACTTATCTTTTTTGCAGGAACAATTTAGCATACATGGGATCAAGTTAGCCAGTATAACATCAGCATAACTCCATCAAAGTCAATGGTGCTGCACTAGCCTGTAACTGCAGAGTTTGTGCTTTTTAAATTAATGGCAAAATGCAGTTAAACCTAACAGTAAATATCTTCTGTTACAAAACAATGGACTTCGAAACTGCAGTATTGGCAACAGCTTTGAAAGGAATGAATTTAGGGGCAAGTCAACTCCCTTTGAAGTCAATACATTATTTCCATTGAGTTCAATAGGAGATGGATCAGATCATTCAAGAAAACAAGTACATACAGTCTAATTTCTTTATAAATATATCCTTTAGCTTGAAGCTGCCTGAGAAATGTATTCAATATGTTAGCACCATTCCTAAGGAACACAGAGGAAACATATGAAACTTATAGCTATTATAAAAAGCTGTGCTTTGGGAGACATCTAATTATTTCAGTGGT
>NW_017729034.1:47508679-47509080 GCF_001723915.1 Gavialis gangeticus | reverse complement strand
ACAATGGACTTCGAAACTGCAGTATTGGCAACAGCTTTGAAAGGAATGAATTTAGGGGCAAGTCAACTCCCTTTGAAGTCAATACATTATTTCCATTGAGTTCAATAGGAGATGGATCAGATCATTCAAGAAAACAAGTACATACAGTCTAATTTCTTTATAAATATATCCTTTAGCTTGAAGCTGCCTGAGAAATGTATTCAATATGTTAGCACCATTCCTAAGGAACACAGAGGAAACATATGAAACTTATAGCTATTATAAAAAGCTGTGCTTTGGGAGACATCTAATTATTTCAGTCAGAGCTAGTGCAACATCCCAGTCCCACTTGCCTAGTTATTTACCAAATAGTTTGTGTAGGTGTCCCCTACTGATTTTACATTCCATGTTGCTGGCAAGTG
>NW_017729034.1:47494172-47503679 GCF_001723915.1 Gavialis gangeticus | reverse complement strand
CAAATAGTTTGTGTAGGTGTCCCCTACTGATTTTACATTCCATGTTCCTGGCAAGTGTTAGAGTTGTATTCTTACTCTCCTTCAACTTATTGTGTTTATTTAAGTGTGTTTTGTCCCTGTGATTTAAGTTTTCCCCCTTATATTCTCCAAGTGTATATACAGTGGCTGTGATAATTCAGAAAATAAAAAAGGAAAAATTCTCAGCTGATATAAATCTCATAATCCCATTGGGCACTTTTACACATGATCTAACATGTTCTGATTAGAACGCATCACAGCAGACTCAGTTAATCAAGTCTGCTGGAGCCTTCCAATCAAAATGCTCTAGCATGCTGTAGCATCTCATGTATTCAGCATCCCAACTTTAAAAATGGCAGCAAGAGCACTTTAACTAAAGTTCGTCAAATGGGGCACTTATATACATGCCTGATGCATGTTCTGATGAGTTCTAATTAGAACACATTGGAGCAGACTTGATTAATCGAGTCTCAATTAATCGAGTCTGCTGAAGCATTCTAATTAGAATGCTCCAACAGCCTCAGTGCCACATGTATTCAGCATCCCTACATTTCAAAATGGCACTTTAAAGATCACTGAACAAGCTTTAGTTAATGCACCTCTACCACCATTTTGAAGTGCAGGATGCTGAATACACAAGATGCTGTGGGAATTTTAAAATAGATTCCAAGAGCCACTCTGATTAAACTCAGCCCCCCCCCCCCCACACCCCAGAGCATGTGTAAAGATGCCCTTTGAAAGACATTTTAGATTGGCTAACAAGTAGACATGTGTGAACAGGTAAGTATTCAATTTGGATTCAGCCAATTCAGAGGACAGTGATTCAATTCGGTGATTCAAATCACTGTCCCCATTCAATTGGGCCATATCATAATTGGAGATTTGGTGCTGATTTGGCGCTGATTCGGAGATTTGGATTGGCCAGGGGGAGGCAGGCACAGCTGGGCAGCTGAAGGTTCTCCTGTGGCTCCCCCGGCTGTACCTGTGTCTCCCTGGGTGGGGGGAGCTGCAGGAGAAGCCACCATGGCTGCCCTGCCCAGCTCCATTCCCTGCCTGGCCCCAGCTTCCCAACACTAAAAATAAAAAAAAAAAGAGCCCTGCACTCACCACTTTTAGCAGGGGCAGTGGGGGCAGTGGGGTCTCCTGGCAGAGCCCCCCCCATTTATCCCCGGCTCCCCAATCACCCCCCTCCACCCTGATGGCTGCCCTGCCTGGCCTCAGTCTCCCAGCTGTAGCAGCAGTGATCTGGGCCTCTGGGGGCTCATAACAAAGCCCCTACATCAGCGCAGGGCAGTGGAGGGCAGTGGGGATCACCCCCCCATACCTGGCACTCACGTGGCAGCTGCCTCATGTTGCTGGTGCAGTGCAGCTCAGCAGGGCACCGTGCACTGATGGGATCTGGGATGGCTCCACCTGTCAGCCAGACCCCACCAGCACTCAGCCGGAGTGGCCCCAGCTCCCAGACAGTGTTCAGCACCCTGCCAAGCCATGTTGCACCCGCATCATGAGTCATCTGCTGCACAGGTGCCAAGCAGGGGGATTATCTTGTGCTGTGCAGGGAGGGTTCTACTATGACCTCCCAGAGGCCCTGATCCCCACTGCCAGACCTGGTAAGTGTGAAGCCTTTTTTTTTTTTTAAATTGCCAGGAGGCTGGGGATCGGTGGGGCAGCCATCGGGGTGGGAATGGGTGGGGGAGGGAGATCAGGGAGTGGAAGCTGGGCAGGGGCCTCTGTCATATGGCCCCTGAGCCCCTGCAGCTTTTAATGGGTCTGTTGAATCAATTCAGATTTGGAAATTTGGCCGCCAAATCTCTCCCAAGGCTTTGCACAGCCCTATTAATCAACTACCTAAGGATCTGGCTGTGATCACTAATGGCAGCTGCCAGCCCTTATGAAATATTTATACCTTTCTCCTTGGGCTTGGGGCTCATAAGAATGATTTATGCCTTTGGGAACTTGTGGCAGAATTAATATAATGCTACTTGTTTGGGGCTATCCTTGAAAACCACTCAAGGCTAATTGTACCACAGTGACGTAACATGATGGCTCAAGGGTTTCTTCCCAGGACAGTGGATGATTTCTACACTCAGTGATTTCTGGTGGCTATCTTTTTTTCAAGAAATTTACCTTTTGCTGTTTTAATATCATCAGTCAAAGGTTTAAATAATGTCAGCTACACCTATGTGAAGTATTTTCTGTTGCCTATCAAGGCATCTAACATCAAAAAGATTACAGACCCTGACTCTGCAGTAGTTGCAATCTAAAGAGGAAAATAATATCAATTTGAAATTTTCATTGTATATCCCAATTGGTGTCTTTGGCTCACTTTGAGCATTTTTTCAAATCCAAATTCAGATAGAACATACTTGTTTGAATAACTTTTAAAACAACACTACCTTACTGGTTCCCCTGAAGTACCTAGCCAGTTAGGATGGAGTTGCCTGAAAATACTTTTCTCTGTGCTGCATTGGTAACTAGGAGATTAACAAAGTACTTAGATGCCTAACATACTGTTTAAATGAAATAGGAATCAGGCACTTAAATACCATGTTGAACACAGTTCTTGCTGTGATGGTTCAGAAAATTTGCAAGAGGCAAGAATTTTTATAGGTGTTATACTTTATTGGACAAATGCATGATCCACTAAAGTATATCATCTAAGTCTAGCCCAGCTATGCAGTTATTTCAATAAGGATCTCATTCACAAAAAATCTTGCAACTTGTATGAAAGGAAGAGGCAAAAAGAAAACAGTGGAAGGGGAGAGGTAGAGCTCAGGATAAGGCTTCCTCTTCTCTAAACAAGGAGGAGAGGCTCTTATTTTACCTTTCCCATGCCCATGGAAGGTGAGAATTTAAAACGTGATTGTTTTGGTGTTTGTGCTTTGGAGGAATACTGTTCACAGCATAGGTGGATGTGATTATCTATGAAAAAGTGAACTCGAAAAATAAATCCCATGAGCAAAAAACACCAAGCTGTATTCAACATGAGTCTGTGATCTTGTATACTTTTTTTTTTTTTTAACCAGAATTGAACTTCTTCAGCTATGTTGTTCATCCCTAAACATAAAGGTTCAGAATAGAATTATGATGCAATTGTTCATGTCTCACCTGGGCAACAAGACTTAGTTCTCAGCAGCTGATGAGACCAAATGATATCAATTGGCAGTAGTTCAGGGTCCCAAAAGGCCAAAAGCCTTAGATGCCTCTGGAGTTCATCTTCACAGAGTGAAGATTTCAAGGGAAATGTATTTTTAGAGGATTCCAAATAGTAGAAAAGAACCTTAGCTACAAAGTCCTTTTTTCTGCAGCTCATATATGACAATGCATCCTTTAGAGGTTTACTCAAGAATTCCCTCCTGTAAATAATAAGGCATTACTGGAATGTAAGTTACAATTCTAATTCAGTCAATATATGCTGCTCTCTGTTTACTCAAACACCTGTTTTTGGCATCACTCAGAATTGCAAAGCCCCAGCATAATAGAGTGAATATAATAAATGTGAAAATTTTGAAAGCCTATCTAAGAATCGCATCATATATTGGAGATTTTTTTATGTATGCCTTTGACGATTTGCAAACCACATTTTGAATGAGAGAATTGTTCACCTGCTGTCCTTTTATCTGCATGGGCCCATTTCATTGGATCTATTTTATATCAGAATTGCAAGGGACGGTGGCAGTGAGCCAATGTACGGTGTTATTAACTTAAGTGCTCTCCAAATAAAATAGAACTATCCTAAACAAGACTTTGCCATTTCTCATCGGGGAGGTTTCCTAGCAATGAAATGACTGGATAGCAGCCTGGGGTCACATACTGAGACTGACCAGGGGGTCATATGACAGAGAATGCTGGAAGGATATTAAAGGACAGAAACTGCTTTAATCTGAAAACCTATTTTCATCAGTTCAGGCTGAGGTGAATACTGAAGCAGCTTAGTGAGGCAGCCTCCTGAACCAAGATGTACTTGGAAGCTTTTCTCAGGAAAGACTGAGTTGCCATGAAAGGTATTGTATTTAGGGTAGTGATTGATTTCTAAATAATTTGTTTTTGATCTTAAATAAAGAGATAAAATTAGTGAAATAGCTTATAAACTCATAACTCTATCACTGTAACTCAGGAGCCTTGCACCATTGGTAAGACTCTGGAGAAAGAGCCACAAGTTTTGAGGAGATGGCATGAGTTTCAAGGCTTAGGCATTTGGACTGTATTCTCATTCTCAACAGTCTTGCTCACGAAGGTAATATATCTGAACCAGGAGACTGTGCCTAGAGGACCAAAGCTGGAATTACTGTACTGCGTGCTAAGGGCTTGAGGTATTCAATGTGGGACTGACCTCAGAACAGTCTGGTGAGTGTCTAGTAGAAAAAGTGTTATTAGAGTTATGACACTAACTTATTGAAAGTACAAGGAGAAACTAGATGAAAATAAGACTTAAATTTATTTATAAAAAATTAAATAATGAAATAGTCAACATACAAAGAGAAATTGCTATGACCCCCACTGTAGAAACATGAGGCAGATTCATCATGTGGCTTCTATGACTTTTTGATAGCAATAAGTCTCCCACCTTCCAGCAGTAGAAAAGCTAATGTTAGGGAACTACATGCCAGACACATTCTGTCCTCTACTGGCAATCCTGAAGTGGCTGCCAAGAACCATGAAAATGGGCACAGTCAGGCAGCAACAGGACAGGGAATGCAATGGGACTGAATGGAGATGCTCTAATTCAGGATTCAGGGCATCAGCTGGACATAACCACCATAGAGAGGCAGAGTACCACACCTCAGTTGGGATGTTGTATAGCATACTCACTCTCCAAACCCAGAAATATGCTTAGAAAGATGCCCCTCTCTGCAACTGATATTGAGAGCCCACATACCGATATGCTATTCTGCTTTAGAGAGGACTGAGGATTGTTTGAAGACAGCACATCCAACTAACAAGAAATAAGATATCAAGGAAAACATTGTTACTGCAACAGTGCAATACTTTCTGAATCTTATAGCCAGGCTGGCTGCATGGCTGTATGAAAGGTCAGAAATGTAATACCTATGGGTTTGCATGTACCACTACATCCTGTATTACAAGTGGGAAATTCTGAAGTTCCCTACTGGGGTTTATTTCTCTACTACACAGATGAACCATTCCATCTGTCTATTAATACCAAAAATCTATTCATAAGCACCCTTTATCATACTTAAATACTTACAAAGCAAATACTAATTACAAATGTATGCCCAGGTGCTAAACTTTCCAGTAAACCATTTCTAATTTCAAAAGACTCTCCTATATATCAGAGAACCCAAGTTCCTATCAGGGTTGTTGGTTTTTTTGCTGGTTTTGTTGGTTTTTTTGTAGAGGCTTTACATTTTGAGAGTGGCATTTTTCTTAACAAGCTCTCACTAGCTAGATTGTTACATGAGAGAGCCTATATTTTAGAAACAATAAGTGTACCTTTAATAAAACATAAAACACTGTATTATGCTGCATTTCAGCTTGGTTTGTGTAATATGACATTAATTCCATAATCAGTCACTCATTTATTTACTTGCTCCATAAACAGCAAATTATCCCTTAAAGCAGAAGTTCCTATTGCAGGTACAGATATTTAAACATCTCTTTTTTCCCACTGTAATCTGTGCCAAATTAAACTGTGTATGTCAAAAGCAAAACATTCTGCTGGCCAGAAAAATGAAGGGCACAAAATAGTTTCCTCCATTTATTTGCATGCTCCACTTTGCAGTATCAGGAACACAAATTTTCTCTCACATGCAATTTTAATCTTTTATTCAGGGAACAGACATCTACAATATTTAAGGAAAACATTTACATCACAAATAAAGGATATCTAATGCATTGCTTAGAAGTTTCCAGTTTACCCTCATTCTCATCCCCTAACTTCTTGGAAGGAAAAAAGACTGCAAGGAAAAAAAAACATCTAATGGTAAAATTGCAATATTAAAGTTCTTTTGTAGATCATCTATGACAGCTACGTTACATTCAAGAGCTGGTGAATTCCCATTATCCATCTTGTAGGTATGACAAGGAACTAGACCCAACTGCTTCAGTTGCAGCGATAAACACAGTTTAGATAAGAAATCTTACCAGGAAACATGCCATCTCCGGAGCAAAGTTTAATAGAACCTATCCAAAGTCAAGAGGAGCTGGACTTCATAGAGCTCCAGACTCTGGAGGACAGAATAGCAGTCAGCTGTGCTGTATGAATGGTCTGATTTGATCATTTGGTGATGTGCATTCAAGATGTTTTATATATAACCACAGCTAAACAAATTACCAGCATCAGTCCAAAATGCCTGTATATTTCTCTAAAGCCCTAGGTGCATACTATGTACCTTGTCTCCTTCTGTGATAACTTCTCTATTAGTTTCCTTAGTTTAACTGGTGGCCAACAACAACAATACTACTACTTCATGTACGCTGTAATGTGTTTCACGTAAATACAATTGGTAGTTTCTTGTGAAACAAGGAAAAGAGAATATTTCCTTTTGAAAGAAATAATTACTGAGAGTCTAACATGAACTCATTGGAGACAATGGGGCTTTATTTGTCTGCTTACCCTGGCAAATTAAACAGTAGGTCTAAGTTATATAAAGGTGCATAAATGAACTGACAAATTTAAAGCTAGGTGCCCAACAATCAGCTGATTCTTGCTTGGACTGGGACCACACTGGGGTTCAAACCAGCTGGCCAACACCAGCTGATTGTCAGCCAGAGGGGATCATATCAGACCCAATTTGAGCCCTGTTGGAGTTCAAGATCCAGCTGACAATCAGCTATTTATCAGCCAGTGAGGACTGCAGCAGGGCTGGTTAGAGACCTCGGTTCACACGTGTTCAGTTTAAAGATCAATGAAAGCTAACCACCTTTTTGTGTAATATTTTGTGGCTTGTTTCTCTTTTGGTGGCACCATTAATTCTCTGCATCTGTGACATGGTTACCATTTAAGATGCCATGAACAAACTAATCACATCTTAATCACATCTGTCAAGCACTAAGGAGATCATTTACAATTTTGATCTTCTCCTCCAAAGTGTTCCCGATTCTTTTCAGATTGCTGTCCTCTGCACCTTTTACATGTGTACCCCCTACTTCATCATCCAAGTTAGTACGAAATATTGAATTAGAACCTGATCTAGGCCTTTTGAGACTCCATTCCCATCTCCCAGCTTGACAGTGGAATATTGATAGCTACTTTTGAGTTTTGAGGGGGTTTTTTCAAACACTTGTGCACCCAATTTATGGGGACAACTTTGAGACAAATTTTCATAATTTAGTTATAAGAATGTAATGTGGGGTCATATGAAGAGACTTACTAAAGTCAAGATGTTTCATATATACTGGGTGCATCTACACATGCCCCTGACTGCACAATTGGTACTGCACAATCATTTAGTACTTGCTAAAGCTTTACTTGCTAAAGATTTACCAAGTACTAAATGATTGCATCGTACCAGCTTTAGTAAGTACCAACTTTAGCAAGTAAAGCTTTAGCAAGTACTAAATGATTGTGCAGTACCCACCAGTACTGCACAGTCCCAGCAGTGCATGGGTCACTTCTGACTCTATGTCACTGTAGCAATGAGCTACAGCTGTGTAACTTATCACTACAGTGATGTAGCTGTGGCATCATGGTTAGTGCCCACTGATGCTATGTTGCCATAGCTTGTCGCTATGGCAATGTAGCATCTCACATACCTACTGTTTCCTTCACCCTCCTGCCCCCACTCTCCAGCATCTACTTGACCAGTCTAAGAAGCACCCACTGGCAGGGTTCTCTTTTGTTTCCCTTTTATACCACTATGGCAGCTTACAGAGGAGCAAAAGGTTGTCAGCTAGATAGGGAAAACTTCGCTGGCACTTTCCAGGAGGCAGGATGTACCTTATATTGCAGTGAGAATGCTCAGTTCTTTAGTGCTATGAAATTGGTCCTGGGTACTCTACTTATGCTGGAGTGCTCAGTTCCCTTAAACATCCCTGAAAGGGAGGAGTGTTTTAGCCAATTTAACATCCTTAGTCTGAGTCTTGTGAAACTGCCTGAGCTACAGAACAGACTCCTAGACTATACAATACAGGTTTGGGTTGTTTTTTTTTTCAAATAGAATCAGAAAAACTAGGATACATGTGTTCATTCTCACCACCAACCCAAATGTATGCTTTTTTCAGTGAACTGGCTATGTCGTGCACTCCCTTTATATAGCATTTGGTACATCTCCTTTCCTTTCACTTATTTGCCCTGCAAGGTACCATTTTGCCTTATCATGTCAGAGTAATTTAGCATCAGAATCACAAAATAAATGTTTGTGAGTCAATCATAGCATAATCAGAATAAAAGTTCATTTCTGAATATTCTTCTATGGGGTTGAAGGTGGGAAGGGAATACACAGCTGGAGATGATTTCTAACAGAACTTAACCAAAAACAGGGTGATTTGAATCAAGGTCTCATTTTTCCTTAGCTTCCCTAGAGGCTAAGTTCTAATAACTTTACTCATGTTAAGTATTACCTCCAATGGTTTACAGGACAACTTGTACAGTATTATGCACCAGGAGTCAGATTGTCCAACTCAGCATTTAAAGGAGTGTAAATCAGAGGATTACATTCGATATAGTAATCTTTTTTTAAAAAAAGCTAAATTCTGCTCTCTCATACCACGAATCCAAAACAGTTCTGATGAAGTCAAATAAATAGCTTTTGCATTCACACCAGACTCACTGAGAACAGAATTTGGCACATGATTTTGACTTGTATGTGCTTTACTAATATTTAAATGGAGATTGGTGTCCTTTGTCACATAAAAGGAACTACTAGCTCATTTCCATGTTAATAGAACTCTTTCTAGGATGCTACTGTATTATTTTAGATCCAGTTAGCAGTAAAAAGGAGAGGTAGCTGATAAATGTAAGTAAGGCCTATTCAGCCACTTTGAAGCTGTCCGAACCAAATTTTGAGTGGATGCTGGCTAACACAGAAGGGTTAAGTCTGAGCATGCGCAGACAAGACAAGCCTGTGGAAAATTCCAAAGCATGCCCAGCATGTGCCCCCTGCACGACCTTAGGGCTTGTCAATCATATCTGACCCAATTTGTTACAACATACATGCCCAGTTATGTTAACAGCATGAGGTAATTAGACTAGAAATTTCTATGAACTAAGCAACCTGATTGGCTCTCTGGTTGTCTTAAAAGGTCTGTGAGCCCCCGCCAAGGGGGGAGACCACACTTGACCAGCGAACAGAAACTGCCTTGGCAGAGACTGTCTCGCAGGGAGAGATCCGTCCTGGGAGCAGAGGCTGTTCTGACAGGGACTGCTCCTCAGGAGGGCTTTCAGCCCACTGGTCTCCTCATTGCTGCGTTTCCACAATTCATTCTTCCTTGCTTTTGTATTGATTTCCTGGTTACCGAACCGATTTCTGGCTTTGACACCGACTACGATATTAATCGATCCGACCCACTTTGACTACGGCATCGTAA
>NW_017729034.1:47480570-47489172 GCF_001723915.1 Gavialis gangeticus | reverse complement strand
AAGTTATTAAATATGTTGGCTTTGTCGTCTCATCGTGTTACAGTTCATTGTTCGTTTCCCATTGATGAGCTGTTGACCAGTCCTGGGACTATCGAGTTGGGCAGCCACACCTAGCCCCCAGGCTAGAAAGCAAGGGCTTAGCTCGAGAACCCCGTGGACCAACAGACCCCTTTGTTGTTGTTTCATTTCAAACTGTAACTGAACAAGCAAGCTTCTTTGTCTACGCTCCATAAGCATAAGTAAAATAAAATTCACTTTATTTGAAACCGCACGTGTCTCCGTACCGCTCAGACTCCTAGCCGCTAATCCTGCCTGTTCCGTATTGAAACTCTCGGCCCACCGTGACCTTGGGGTCGCTGTTCCCCAACAAAAGCCACTGGGGAACAGGGAGAAATTCTAGTTTTGTCATTTATTTTTCTGAAATATCTGGAGAACAAAAGATCTTGCTGGAAATGATTTTAAGAAAAGACTGTGTTTGGTGTAATATAAAAAAACCCCTAAGTAAGAAAATATGTCTTCTTGATAAGGTTATTTTAATGACAAATTAACATATATCCTGAATGTAGAACAAAGAACCTATGGGCTGGATTTGTAACTATGTCATCTGAATGGTATACAAGTAAAATTCCATTAAAAGCCTTTCCTTATGACAACTTCTCTTTTAGGGAAGACAATTATTTCTTCAGAAAGCAGACCAATTAGGCATTTTAGTTTTGTAAGTTTATTTTCATTTCATTACCTGGAAAGATATTTATTATTTTAAATTATATGAGACAGATCCTCCATAAATTAAAATCAGCATACTTCCAGGAACTTCATTGGTATGCTGATTTATACTAGCTGAGAATCTATAGTTGGTGAGCTGTCATGGCAAGCAATATTTCCAGGGAACTAAGGATGTAATGCAAGAAGTAAAGATATGCTCCAGTTTTTAACCATATTATATATAATGATAACAAGTATTGTTATATTTCCACATGTGAAAAATTCCATCTGTATTCTTACACAGATCTTTAAGGTATTTTAAAAAGTCAGTTCCCAGATTTATGGCTAAACATCTAAAAAGAAAACTCAAATGATCATGTTATTCTTCTTTTTTTTAACTTAATTGGACAAATATCTGACCAAATCCTGGCAACACTGGGCTGTAACATTCATTATGTTGGCAAATTAAGTCATCTCTGGAAACTCCCAAACAAAAATGTAGACAATTTAGATCTCAGTAGGCATGTATAAACAAAATCCCCAAATCCTCACATGGAATTCAGATCTATATTAATCTCTCAGTTTGTTGCTTTAAAAATTTGTCTCCGATGCAGCAGATCCCAAACCTCCAAGCTTTGGGAAAATTAGGGTTATTGACTTTGACTTCAACTCTTAAATTCAGATGTGGGATCTTAGCTTGGGTCAGTATAGTAATCAAAGTTCAGCTCTAGACTTTATATCTGGATCTTGGCTTGAGTCCCTATTTTCACTGATATACAGACAATGATGATTCTTCACAAATATTTAAGAAAGATTTATAAAGAATGTGCCAGTGAGTTTGATGTAAAATCATGTGTTTGTGACCCTCCCATTTGGGATAATACACTAGCTCTAGTATTCTGAAAGTATAATTCCATATAATGAGGCTTTTGCTGGTCACTTGGGACCAGGAAGAATATTTTCCCTACATGAATGCTACTAGATCCAATAAGCGACTCATTTTCCTCTGAGACATTGGGACATTGGCCACAACAATTTTTGTTTGTTTGTTTGTTTTACTAAGTGCACTCATGTTACTGCTAATACATGCAAATCTCAGGCATCAGATGGTCTTGCTTTCCTGCTCAGGGACAGATGACTCACTATATTTTATGGTCATGAATATATATTTGCCTTAGATTTTATTAATAAGGTTTGTGAGGATTTGGTGAGGTGGGGGAGTCCCCTTTGTGTATAGGTTGGACATGGTCTTTCCTTAGGCTTTTCTGGGCATTTGTTAACCATCTATACTGCACTCTCTCCAGTTTTTACCTATTTCATATTAGAGGGTATTGGTGATGTTTCATTTTCAGTTGAAGAAATCAAACAGAAAAAGCTACAGAAAAAACTCATCACTCTCAAAAAGCAATTGACTAATATTTAAGTAAAAGTACTCTAATTTTACTTTGTTGGGGGGGAGTTGTCTAGTTGATGTCTAAGGGTGTGCACACACATAAGACTTAAAATGGTGTACAAGTGGTTTAAACCAGAAGCAGATAGACATACAAGCCTGCTAAACTGGTTTAAATCTGCTTGGAATGGTTCCAAAGTGTACCTGGAAAATCAATTCATATTTTGAACTGGTTCCATGTGAGCTGGTTCAATGTTGTATGTGGGGTGTGATGGCCAGAACCAGAGGGGTTAAATCAATAAATATATGCTCTTGGAGACATCTGGTAATTGTTTGGCATTTAATATTAGCGAATGCAAAGCTTGCAAGTTTGCAACCCACAAATGTAACTTGTCTGTCATAAGTTTAACCAAAGTGTTGAAACTGTCTGCACTGATCATGGGATTAACTGGGCCCCAAAAATAAAACTGCAAACATCAGGTAGTCTAACGGTTCTTACTTAAGGTTCAGCCATAACGAGAAACCTTGAATACAAAATATAATTAGCACTGTACCTGCCTGGTTTTGAACATCCGGTCACGTGCAATGCGCCCCCGGATGTTTGGGGTTGTCCACCTGTCCGTCCCTGTGGTCCCACTGAGTCGGTGTCGTTGACCAGGATAGTCTCTCCCCAATCTCGCCTGCCACAACTTCAATCTTATCCCAGTGGTGGGGTTTGACTATTGGCGCTTCTCGTACATGGGACCATGGGACAATGATCTTCTGCAAGGCTCCACCTCCCCTCTACCTCACCCTTACACCCCACCTTGATGAATGCTGATGGTCTTCGGCCATGCCCCTCTGATAGCAGGGGCTTCACACCCTTTCTTTAGTAGGCTATAGGAGAGTCCGGCTAAAGGCCCCCCTTTGCCACCTTCCTCCTCACAGTTGACTGGCCTTGCCCGTGGTTGAACCCTATCTGGGCTCCTCACCTCACCTCCAAAACTGGCAACAAAAGACAACACAAAGTATATCACCGGCAAAGAAACACAAGTTACCAAGGGATGTCCTTTGCCCCCTTTTATACCTATTCCTACAGCCTGCCCTATTACCACCAGCTGTAGCCTCTAAGGCCCTTGAAAAGCCTAGCCTGGGTCTGGGTCAACCCGTTTTCCTCCACTTCCTCCCCTTCGTTCTCTATCGAGCCTGTGGGCTCACTGTATTCTCAGTGAACCCCCTCAGCACATCTCCCCCATGTCTTCTGGTAAGGCAGCTCTATGTGGCTATTGCCCGTCCTCCATTGCCCTTCCCGCTGATGGTGCCCTTCAGCCTCCACTCGGGGTATCTCCTTGGGGCTGTCCAAGCCCTCTATGGTCCCACCTGATCCGGCGTTCTGGCTTCTGCCGACTCTCCTGACCCTTTGTGGGCAACTCCGGGTCTCAAACCTCTCCTGCTCTCTTCTGTCTCCGAGTCTCTGCTCTGCCCTCTTGTCTCCTGCCTTGTTGTCGGTGACGCTTTTCCCCTGCAGGGGCTGCAAGATGCAAACCCCCACACTCCTCCCCTCTGAGGGGACTCCGGGAGAGATTCCCCCTCTAGTGTTCCAGCTGGTCTCCCTCCTTTCTGCTCACCCGCAGCTCCTTTTAACACCCCCTGCTGGCTCCTGCAGCTGCTGTTATCAGCTGGCTGCAACTTTATAAAAACACGGCTAACGAGCCACTCGGGTCCCGCCGCCATTTCTGGCTTTGATGCATTTCTGTCTAAAGGTACGAATCTTTCTGTTTGCTTCTCTTTTTTTTCTTTTCTTTCCCCAACCAGCTCCTGCTCCCTGGGTTTCTCCCAGACTCCTTGGGGTTTTCCCCCGGTTGCTCCCCATGACAAGCACTTTTTGAAAATCCAAGGAGAAGCTGAAAAAAAGAGGAAGAAACCAAGGGGTTGAACTTGGGCGGAGTAAATGCTAATCTCAAACCCCAAATTGGTGTGATGTGATTTGCTTATTGGGTGAGTCCAAGTTTAGGCAGTAACCTTTTATGATCATTTCTGACACCTTCTAATCCCATGGGGTAACAGCTGTAGGGCAAGATTGTGAGTAGCTCTAAACTAACAGTTTAGTATAAAATAAGGTATAAAGTAGCACATATGTCAAGTGACCAGCATGAAAGATGGAACAGAAAGATCATCGCTGTACCAAGCCTGGACCCCGGACTCCCAGTGTGAGTGAGGACCGGATCCTGACCCAGGGACCTTCCCGGTGACCCCTCAGACAGCATTGATCAGGGACACCTGACTTTGCTGGAACAACTTGGCGCACACCTAGCATAGAGGGACTGCCAATAAGTTGCCAACCCCATGTGGGAACTTTTTGTCATTTTGTCTATCTGTTGTTATTATTTATTATTATCTTTTTATTATTGTACTATCTGTTTGTCCTAGTAATTTTTTTGTTAAGTGTTGTATTTGTTGGCGATCAGTAAATTTGTCTTTGCTTCACTCCCGACTTGCCTCCTCGATCTGAAACCTAGCAGCCTAATGGCTGATACACTCACAGCACCTAGCTGGCCTGTGACAGTGGGGATACCAAGCTTTCTGTGACATGGATCTTGTCAGTCCTTCAGGCATTTCACACTTCATTGCACCTCCCACCCCCTTTCCCTACCCCCCATACACTGCTGCAACTGGTTGCTCTGCTACACAGCCATGACTCCTATTACCCTCCCTCACCCCCTCACCCCCTTTATTGGCACATTTTGTCAATGAGCTCTTTTGCACTGCTTGTTCAATAAAACTAAGCATCAGCTGTATCCTCAGTCCCTACCCAGCTGTCACCCTTTTATTACCACCCCCACCCTCCCCGGCAGCTTCTGGGAACCAAAAATCATGGGACTAAGCACTTCTTCCCTGCCCTCCCAGCTAAGGCAGGAAAGTACAATGCAGAGTTTGCATAATTGCAGGCTACTGAAATTTACTGAGACCCCACACACAGCACCCATCTCCTGGGATCCTTAAAGCATGGGTGCAAGCACTCCCCCACCCCATACCCACTGCAAGGCATGCTGGGCTGGGTGCTCACACCTACCCCCATGGTGTCAAAGTCCTGGCTCTTCACGCAGCCGTGAACTTCTTCCCAAACAGCAACATTTTGTAGTGATTTTCAGATTAGGGACCTACATAGATCAATTCACAATGTGGAACCTAAAGTTGCCATTGTCATCATTGTTTTATTGTGGCAGCTGGCAAAATCCTACCACGGAGGGGGGAAAAAAGACTTGTCACAGTATATGAAACATTATAGAATTTGTTATTACAGTTCATATATTTTTACATAAATGTGAAAATTCTGCTCATGCAGGCAAATCAAATTCCTGTTGATGCCAGAAAATAATATATTTTTCTGCCTGGCCTGCACAGAATTCTCACTAGCAAATCAGACTGCATGAATTCTTCAGATGTGTGTTTTTTCTATTTCATGGCCCAGTGGTCTATTTTTTAATGCAGTTTCTTTGAAGAAGTTATCATATTCATCCTTATCATATGCTTGTGAGTTAACACCCCTTAGAAAACCAGAACACTCACTTCTGCTGCCCTATCAGAGCATTACAGAAATTAAGTATCATAGCACAGCAGGAATTGAGACCTTAACTTCCTAAGCTTTAAGAGCCTAATCAAATTTCCCTGGCAAATTCCTGTTAGAAGATCCTAAAATCAATTTATCTTAGTATTAATTCAGAAAGTCTTCCAAGCAGAACTTTTTCCTAAAACAAAATAAAAGGAAAGATTGTCAGAGTGTTGGTGGGTTTTTTTCCTGACAATTGCAGTAACAATATTTTTATCATAAGTGTGTTTTGTATAATGCGTTCTGCAAGACAGAGAATCCTGAGCAGCCTCTGTTTGGAAGTACAGTGCCTTGTGTTGTTTATTGTATTAGCTATCATAGCTGAAGAGAGGCAGTATCTGGTGTTAGTAACAACTTGTTATCTCTTTTAAGCTCAACATGTGGCAGAATCTTGAATCCATTTGGAAACTGATGCCAAAGCAGGCCTCTGCATTCTGCACATTAAGTGAAGTAGCTTGGTAGAACATGTGACATTGGTTCTTCATAAGCTATACTTCTATACTTTTGTAATTTCTGCATGATTTCTATATTGTGATGATTTTGTCTTAAAGCAAAGTCCTAGCACATGTTTGGGCATCTGCTTACTTCAGAGACTGGCAGCCTAAGAACAATACTGCCCCAGATGCAGAGAAAACAAAATGTGCAGTCTCTTCAGTGTATAATATACAAAGTTGCTAGAAGGTCATTCTTCCTCTTGGTCTCCCAGTTTTGAAATTCACTGTCTCCAAAGGAAGAAGGAACCAGTCTATGTCCTCTAGTTGCCCATAACCAATTTAAGAATTCAGCAATACAAAAGAAAGAAAAACAGAAAAAAAATCAATAAGGAAGAGGGATACAAAACAGGCCCTTTTTTCTTTCATTTAGGGTATCCAGGGCTATGTTGCTGTATAGATGCAGCAATTCTGCTTGCTGACCATGGCAGCCAGACTAGGTCAATCTAATTAATGGAAAAATAACCAAGATGTTTTAGGTTTGAGGTAGGAATTATTAGATGAAATTGTACAGGTTGTATTAAGCAAGTTGGGGGTCTGAAGTCAGCAGGGCTAAGGTGTCCTGCTACATCTCCAGAGAAGTATGTTTTAGCCTGACCATGAACCCCTCTCCAGACTTATGCTGAAGACTCCCTTCCAACTTCCCAGCTGTAAATGGGCTTTTGGTTATTCAGACTGCAGCAGCTCTATGAGCTGTTCAACTGTGCACAGCTGAGATCTGTGTTAGACAAAGGAGCAGTCTAAATTATTTTGATGGTATCTTTTAGTTTTTAGATCTTTGAATTAAACCTATAGTCCATAACCAGGTAAATTATGGTGAAAATCATTTTATTCCAACAATTACCACCATTCAAACACAGGGGTAGGGGGAGGAAGGTGGGAAAGAAGAGATGCTGTTATCAGATTCAGGCTGTTTCAGATCAAGGTGGAGAGTGAATTCCAAAGCCCCAGGTCTTTCTGAGATAATACCTTGCCAGCTTCCTGGTCTTAATTATGCCAACAACCTTTCAGCAAGGTTGCCTGAGGTGATCTCAACCGTAGAAGGATCACACAGGGGAGAGAGAGAAAGATTCTCACAGGGAGCCCTGAGTCTGGGATACAAATCTGTTATAAAAAAAGTTTAATGTTACGATCTCTTCATTTATGCTTGAGTTTCACTTGTATGGCTCTGCCTGAAGAAGCAAGTTGTAAATCAAATGAAAAGCTATTCATCAAATTAATACCAAATGCATTTTTCTGCACCCCTGGGGATTCCAAAATAATTCACTCACAGAGTATCACAGGGTTGACCTAAAAAATCTTAAGATTTTAATAAATAATACTTCATTCTCAGCACTTGTCTTGTTCCTCATTTAATCCTTTGTTGATCTTAATTGCAAATTTTAGCTCCAGCCATGAAGCATATATGCACATACCCACATGCATACACATATGTGACCATATATGTGTATGTATTTATATATGTGTATATACACAGACATAAGCATACTTCTATAAATGTATGTGTGTGTAATATTTTTTATGAAGACTGAAATTCTCACATAATCATGACTCCAGAAGCTGAAGCTTCAAGAATCATAGAATCATAGGGTACCTACTCACAAGCATGGAGGCTGCTCTGATGCACTAAAAATACAGTGCATAAGAGCATACTCGATTAATTAAGTCTGCTAGAGCATGGTTATTAGCAGCCTCCTGCACATTGTGTATCAGTGTCCCCGCGCTTCAAAATGTCAGCAGGGGCACTTGGAACTAAAGCTTGTTGAATGAACTTTATTTCAAGCACCCCCAGCACCGTTTTGAAGCATGGGGACACTGATACACGAGATGCTGCAGTGCTTTAATTAGAGTGTCTCTAGGAGCTGTTCTAATTAAAGTGTCCTCCCAGCCCTCCTGGATCACATGTAAAAGTGCCCAAAGAAAAGTAGGGCTAAAAGGGACCTCAGGAAGTAATCTAGCCCAGCTCTCTGCTCAAAATGATTAAGGATAGATACAGACATTACACTCTTACCAATCGAAATGGTTGGAGACTGGTCTAAACCCACAGTAGTTTGCTGCAGATAGACTGGTCTAAAATGGCAGAACCTGGTCTATGGTAGAAACGTAGTCAATTTAGGTTAGACCAGTGCATCAAAATTCAGTATCAGTTTCCCTATTGATTCAAGTTAGGTCACTGTCCATCAGTATCCCAGGCTTCTTTGGAGCCTCCCACTAACCATTTCTCACAGAGCACTAGCACTCACCTTAGGCTTGGCTGTTCCAACCAAGTACCCAGTGGGTCCCACCCACAAGCTCTCCCAGAGTCAAACCAGCATGTACCTTCTCCCCAGCCCTGCCTCCTGCCTCAAGCCAGCTGTCAGTCATAGCTAGGCAGCAGAAGGGTTGGGGAATGGAGACTTCTGCCACATGGACCCAGCCCTGGCTCTC
>NW_017729034.1:47468201-47475570 GCF_001723915.1 Gavialis gangeticus | reverse complement strand
TTAGGTTAGACCAGTGCATCAAAATTCAGTATCAGTTTCCCTATTGATTCAAGTTAGGTCACTGTCCATCAGTATCCCAGGCTTCTTTGGAGCCTCCCACTAACCATTTCTCACAGAGCACTAGCACTCACCTTAGGCTTGGCTGTTCCAACCAAGTACCCAGTGGGTCCCACCCACAAGCTCTCCCAGAGTCAAACCAGCATGTACCTTCTCCCCAGCCCTGCCTCCTGCCTCAAGCCAGCTGTCAGTCATAGCTAGGCAGCAGAAGGGTTGGGGAATGGAGACTTCTGCCACATGGACCCAGACCTGGCTCTCCTAGACCCAAGCTAGAACTGAACCTCTCCCCAGCCCTGCTCTCTGCCTCCAACCAGCTGTCAGCTGCAGCCCGGCAGTGGAGGTGGACAGCTTTTGCTATGCAGACCCAGCAGCCAATCAGGGGTGGCATGGCTGCTTGGTTGTGCTTGGCATTCTCTCACAGCCCATAGATCTTACAGGGCCTGCTGGGAGGCATGTGAGAGCATCCCCAACATGCTGAGCTTGGCCAGTGCAGGTAGCCTGCATGTGTGTCTCCCCCCTCCCCCCCGCCTCGACCAAAGGGTGAATGTGTGTTCTGCTCACTCCCAAACTAACTTACACCACTTAGAGAAACCGATGTAAGCTTGATTGATTCTGCCTTGTGTTTTTTGAATGTCTGTACTTAGTCCTAGAGTCAACAGGTCTTGAAAATGTCTTGAGTTATCTTTTAGAGAGACCAAATAGCAAGTTTTTGAGGGGAAAAAATAATTTCACGGTGTAATAGCTGCTACGAATTGTAAAATTAGTTTTGTTATTACCTAGTGTTTGATCCCATACAGGTAGTCTTTTGTTGTGTCTCTTATAACCTATATATTCCCGGAAGTTACATTTTGGCAAGTTTTATAATCTTCTGAATAAAACTTGGCATGAAGTAATAGAACAATTATCAACCCAGGTGCAATACTTTTTTACATCTTGAGTAATGAAGCCTTTTTTGTATATCTTAGAGTAGTCAAAGCATTTTAAAAGGTTTATATTACAGAGATTTCTTTTTCATGCTCTGTAACCAAAACACTTTACTTCAAAGACTGAAAGGTTTAGGCTCAGACTAATGGGATTGTATTATCTCCTCACCCTCCCAATTGTCTCTGAAAGGGTCAATAAAAGGTCAATAGATATGTCTCACATCTAATATGTGAATTAATTAATCGTATTGGTTTTCTGAACACTTGTATACAAAAGAGCCGATTAACTGGAATTTTTCAGACAATGCAAGGATCATCAAGCTTACAATAGCTTCTTAAGGGTTCAAAAAAGCATTTTGAGATACAGTATGATGTCAAGGGAATATTTCCATAATGATTTCTTAGAGAAACAATGTCAGCAGAATTGAACTAACATCTTGCTGGCTCCAAAAGATTAAGTGTCTAGTGCTGACATGTCCCATATACTTATACAGAATTTATTGATAGTTTTGGAGCTTTTATGATGACATTGGAGCCAGATGAGAATATTTTTATTTATTTTCTTAACCTGTATTCTTTTAAAGGAAGTTTTGTCATATGATATAATAAACCAACATTATAGAAACATTATAGGTCTAACTTATGATTACCCACATAAGTGGTAAATTCATCATTGCTTGTGTATCTTAAATTGAAAATGGATGTCTTCTTAAAAGATATATTCTAGTTCAACTAGTTCTTGGGTTTGACAGTGTTCATTTATCTTATGAGGTTCTTAAATAGCTCTCTTATCATAGTATGTCATCACCTTACAGTCTTTAATGTATTAAGTCTAAGAGTTAGAGCTGTATCTCAGTTTTAAACAAAGAAAACTATGGCACTGAGAGACTATTGATCAGATTCACAAAAACAATTGGTCACTACAATGTTCATTGCAGCACCTAACTTTTAGATACCTTTTCCCATGGCAAAATTCTCAGCCCCAAGCTGAGCAATGAATACAGATGCCTTAGAATAGGATCCACAGAGCCAGGGCACCAAATACAGACCCTTCTAGAAGTAGGTCATAGGAAACATTAGAGAAGGGGGGTGTTGAGCATCTTATATCTCTATATGTCTTGCACACTTTATCCAGTGCTATCAGTTGCCTCCTCCCCACTCCCTCCTGCAACTTAAGTTTTGCAGTTTTCATCTCCCTCTTCTGTGTGCTTCCTCTGACCAAATTAACCTTTGAATTCTCTATGTGCAAAAGATAAGCTTCATCAAGACAGAGTGGGAGGAACTCACCTCACCTAAACAGAACCAGTGACAAGGGTGTTTGCCTGTGAGGTGGGAGAAAGATGCTAAATCTCTTTAGGTGGTGGGCAGAATGTAAAGTTGGTTTCCCACCCCTTGGGTGAATGCTGTTACCACTGAACAGAAGGATGAAAAGATGCTGATACCACCACCTACCCTCTTTCACTTGTTCCTTGGAAAAAAACTGAGGCAACATATTGTGTGTGGTGCCTGATCTCATAGGTGCTGCCTGAGAATGACTTCCAGAGAATCCTAGAGACATCTAGGAGGCAGCTGACACAGAGCATTATGCTGTACTTTAGACCATGCCTACCAAGTGTGATAAGTTTACCGTATATGTAGCAGCATTAAAAATGGACCTACCTGAAGGAATAGGAAGGGCCGCCCTGCAGAAGCACAGAGTGCGAAGAGACAGAGTTTGTCCCAGTAGGACACTGTTTGCTCCGAGGGTGAGTGAAGATGCTTTGGAGGTAGCCCTCTTGAAAGTGGGAGGAGTGATGTAACCCCAGCAGAGTTTGAATGAGAGGTGCTAGCAAAAGTCAGGGAAGAGCCCTGGCCTGGGAGTGGCTAAGAGGCTTGGTTAAAAGAGGGGAGCAGTTTTCCCAGGGGGAAGAAAAAAGGAGATGGGGGGAGGGGTGACAGACAGGCTGGAGACCAGAGAAAGGATCTCCCCACGGCTGTCTCCCCCGAGAGCCCCTGGCAGAGCCCTGTAGAAGTAGCAGCAGAGGCTGCACTGAGAGTGCTGCAGTGTGTCCATTCTCCCTCCCTTGCCCTCCGAGCCCTGCGGGGCAGGACAAGAGAGGAGCTGCCTGTGAGGAGACACTGAGGCTGGGTAGACCTTTCTGCAAGCCCAGTGTGGCTGGGTGAGCACAGCAGGGGAGGGGGATGCAGGGCCAGGGGGGGACTGCCCTGGTTTTTCTGCTGTAAGTGAGAAGGCACTGGGGAGGGGCAGGCTTAGGGTGCTGAGGGAGGCCTGGGCTAGAGGAGCAGGGACTGCTCCAGCCACCAGAAGCCCCAGGGTGGGCAGGGCCCAGGCAGGTGCTTCATTTGTCAGGTGCTGTGAGGCTGTGCTGAGAAGGAGAAAGTGTTACAACCTGCAGCCCAGACACTGCTCCCTGCTGAACCAGGGCAGCAGTCTGGGGAGGAATCAGCTCTCTTGCAGGCACAGCAGGGGAGGAGCCACTGTGTAAATAAGTTCTTGATGGTTTATTAGTTGGAGTATCAGTGTATTTACCTATGGGTTCCTTATTTACCATGGGTAATTTGTATACCTTCCCCTAGCGTAATCTGTATCCAAGAAGCATTAACCCTTAAGCCACCATCACCAGGTCATGAGGTGTAACCTCATTGTTCTAGTGCCTTGGGCATATGTTACTTTGTAAATAATTAAATCCTGTAAATAGTTTTATAACAGTCTGCAAAACTGGTTGATTGTAAGGAAAGGCTCTTTGCTCTGGGACCCTGAAGCAGCTACCCAGGGAGCTGGGCAGGGCCACTGGCTACCGGGTGTCCCAAGATCCCCCCATTCAGGTGAAGGCGCAGGTAGGCGCAGAGAAGGTGCAATAGTGCAGCCCCACTCAGTTGTGCTGAATATGAGCTCTTGTTGTGGTGTCTGCCCAGAGCCTCTGGTTTTGAGTGACTCCAGATTCACTGAGAAGGGGAGGGAGATTCAATTCAGTGAGGAGGGGAGGGAGAGAGAGGGTAAGGGGTGGTCTCCAGAGGAATTACTGGTTGAAAATCCATGGCATGTGGCATGCAGGAAATAACATATACCCATACCCATCATCTATTCATATATCCCCTTCTCACCTTAGGTTAATAGATTTTTATAAGCTGTTACAAAAATCCTCATAGGTTTGAAAATCTACAACTCATCCTATGTGTAAGTGGCAGTCTACTTTTAAAATAATTCCACTTCATAAAAGCAAACTTTAATCCATATAGCTAGCTAGTTGACTCACATATAGGTATTCAGTGTTTGTAAAGGTTTCCTATCACTGTAATCCTTGCCCTCTCTTCTATTTGTTATGCCTAATTCTTGTGTTTTGTCTTCAAATACATAGTAAACAACTGAGGGCTATCTATGAAGGTCCTTCACCATAAGTTCATACAGCACATTATTTGAACCTGGGACCCATGAGGCATTTCTGTAATAGATATTCTTCAGGAAGACTTTGATATATGTAGTTATAAGGAGTTCTACTCCTTTTTTAAAAACACATAGTGATCCAGGCTAGTTCAGGCTGTTTTCCTCTAGATATTTGTAAAACTTTTGTTTTAGCAGACACCAGCTTAGCCGGATGTGACAGCACCTAGAGGAGTACTTCCTCTTGGCCACTCACTGAATTGTTCTCAGGAGTCCAGCCATTGAACTGGTAAGTATTTAAGCCTCTGCAGTCTGAACAGAGTTCAGGTGCTATCCCTGTTTGGGAGTCTCAAGGCTTGTTTTCAGGGTATAAATCACCTTGTATCATCTTGAGAACTGGAATCTACCATATTAATACCTGTGCCCAAGTCTAGTTATGACTTTTCATATTCCCATCATGGGTCATAAGCTTTCTTCTCCAGAATGTCACCGAGCCTTCTCTAGTTGACTGGAAGACATATCTCTATTGATATTTTTTTTTGTTTGGTTGGTTTATGCTAGGACTTCAACTGCAAAAGAAGTGAAAAGACAACAGAGAAGGTTAAAAACTTACAACTGTTTTTGTTAGCATGGGAAAAACGTATATAAAGTTTGTAAACTCATCCTTCATGTGCTGTACTGACAGACTGCAAATCACCACATCAGGAAAAGCTTCATGTTAATGTGTGTGTGTGTGTTATATTACATTGTGATCACTCCTTTTCAACTCACAACTACCAGCTTCCTATTTTGGTTCTTGGAAATTCATGAATAATTCGGACCATGCATACTATCTTGCACTCTTAAAAATATGCAGTAGTAATGTATTGTAGTTGTAGATTTTATTGAGCCCCATGGTTTTGTCATGTCTTAAGCTTCTTATATTAATGATCCCCAAGGAATATAGGACTCAGAATTAAAAAAAAAATCAATCTCTCTCTACAACAGGAAGAGACGCTGTCTTGATAGTTCATTTCTCCCTGATCCCGTATGACACAGCAAACATGCAAAGACAGATTATAGTAATTCACCTGGACAGCTGGTAATTCTGCTCCATGATGTCTTCTATTGATTTATCCAGAAGCTGGCAGGCCAATATCGCTGAGGCATTCAACAATATAGCTGAGGCAGTCCATGTGCTATGGCTATTTGCTATCACTAACAAACAATTTCATTACCAGATATAACTCAGAAAAGAATTGCACATAGTTCCTGTTTCCAGTATTAAAACTATGCAAACAAATGTAACATGATTTGGCACCCATTATTTTTCTGCAGGAATATAAGATGATAGGTGAAATCAAACTCAGAGATCATATTAAAGAGACAAAGCAAAACTGTGATCTTTTGTGAGTGGTACATAATTACTTAGGTATTAGTAGGGTGATCATACTGTCCCAGGCAAACTGGGGCAGTCAGACTTTTGTAGTCCAGTTGCAGACCATTGGTCAAAATTTCCAGAGCAGAGTCTGGCGGGGATGTGGAGCAGCATGGTGCACCAGGCAGACAGCTGGGCAGGCAGCACTGCTGCTATATGGGAGCAAGACAGGTGGACTTGAGCACAGTCTGCTCAAGTCCACCTGCCCACCTCCCTTGGGACTCCCTTGGGAGTCTCCTACCTTGGGGGTCTTCAAGAGGAGGCTGGATAGATATTTGGCTGGGGTATTATGACCCCAGCACTCGTTTCTGCCCGGGGCAGGGGCCAGACCTGATGATCTGATGGTCCCTTCCAACCCTAAGCACTATAACTATGACACTATAACTGACAGAACCGAACTGCGGACGCCAGGACTGTCCCAGTTTGTCTGGGGTGTATGGTTACCCTCTGTATTAGTAGTAAGTTAGGGTGTGTGTAGAGAAAATGGGGGCCCTAAATTGAAGTGGTGGGTTTTAAAAAACACTGCTTCAATTTAGGGCTGATTAAACCCCCATGTCATGAACACACCCAGCTGACCTACCTGCGTCTCCAGTGAGGAGGGTAGGGTGAGCTGCCAGTGGGTAGATCAATCCCTGGTCTGGGAGAGGGCTGGTGCTTCCCTCTGTGGCAGTGGTGCCCCCTTCCCCCTGCGCCCTGATGGCACCCGCCCACAGGCACCTGACTTGGGTGGTCCTGAGGGGCACCACAGCCATGGAGGAAAGCACTGTGCCCCCGCACAGCTCAGGCAGGCAGGCAGGCAGTCAGGCTCTGGGGAGAGAGGAGTGGGCAGGAAGATCAGGCTTGCCGCTTTTCTTGGGTGAAGCTGCTTTCCTGGGCTGCTGCCAGGCTGCTTGTAGGGCTTCCTGCAGACCCATGAAGCTGCATGGATCTCAGGGCTTCATTCCACAGCTGTAGGGGGTAGCAAACTAAGTCCAAGTCATTTAAAGTGCATTACATTGCCAAATTTCCTATAGCAGCTGGAATTAATGTGCAATATGCTACCGAGGTGTGCAAACACTGACACCATTAAAGCAAAAGTGTTTAGCCCACTTTAAAGTGTCGTGCACACATGCCTCTCGTTTCATCTACACATGGCTTTAAATTCTATACTCACTTTCTCATAGACTCTGATTATGAAATTATTCCTATTTTTGAGCCAGATTGTTGAAAGTAATGTCATTTTGTAAGTGTCAGATTTTTTTCATTCATGCTTTAATTCCTATAATTGAATTGCACACGAAAGACAGGAATAAACCAATATTACAAAAAGCAGTATTATTATCCCTATGAGTGGGGTTGATTATAAAATATATGAAGAGTAACCTCCAGCTAACATATATTTGATACCTACAGCATGATATCAACAGGGTTAGAAATTACATGTTGTGAAGTAACTCTAGAAAATGTTTTCTCTTTTACATTCACTTACGTATCCCCTGTGCCATTTACATCTCGAACCCGAGGATGATAGGGGTACCAGTTAATTTTAGTACCTTTATAGTTTCATAGTTTCATAGATTAAGGGTCGGAAGGGACCTAGTAGATCTTCTA
>NW_017729034.1:47451120-47467387 GCF_001723915.1 Gavialis gangeticus | reverse complement strand
GATGATCACTATTGCCCAGGTGGTCAAGAACTTGGAGGCCCCTTACCAGGTCATCGCCTGTGGCCAGGACCAGGTCCAACAGGGCACCTCCTCTGGTGGGACTGTGCACCTCCTGAATCAAGTGGAGGTCCTGCATCTCAGCCAGAAACCTCCTGGAGCGGTCCGTCCCGGCTGACTGCTCCTCCCAGCAGATGTCTGGGTAATTAAAATCACCCATGACCACTACATCCCTTGATTTTAGTGCCTCTGCAAGCTGGCCTGAAAATTCCCTGTCCAGCTCCTCCTCTTGGTTGGGGGGTCTGTAGTAGACCTCCACCGTCAAATCCCTCTCCTTTATCTTACATCCCCAGTCAAAGCTTATTGAAGTCAGGCAGAGAATTGTCATAGGAGATTTTGATCAGTCCTTCAGGGACTATCAATAGGACTGTAATAATTAAAATTACTTACATGCATAAGTGTATATAGAGTTGCACCCTGTGTCCAAAGGAATGTACTTTATTGGGGAGAGGGTGTAAATTAAATTAGTAAGCAATATTTTATCGTATATAACACACAACAGAATATCATATGCATTTGAAAAGCAGAATGAAGGAAAAAAATGATTTCCCCAGTCCTGGCTATATATAGCAGGGATAGAGATTTACTCTCTGCCTTTCCAGCTTAATTGAAACTGAAACCCTAGCTGCAGCTGAAGTCTGGTCTCCATAAGTGAATCTATGATTTTGAAAAGAGCTAAAAAGCCTCCTATTTCACAGCCCTGGAAAGAGACCAGAAGGAGCAAACAGACACCAAAATTACCCTAAGGCAGGTTAGTTTGAGTAGTGGAACATTAAGACCATTGTAAAGGAGAGATAATTGTTAATACTTGTGGAGTGAAGAACAATAAGTCTTTAAGTCAATTGACTCCCTCAGCTGACTGATTAGTAATGTCACATAGGCTGCACTGTGGAGCAGTGTGAAGAGGTGAGAAAAGCCACTTTTGAACAACAGCCACTGGTGAAACCAACTCATCTGCCCCACTGGAGCCAGTGACAGCAAGAGACCAGAAGCTGATGTTGGAGCACCATTTTATCAGCAGCTGTTCAGTCCACATTGGACCACTCCACAGCTGTTTGGGTATTTCTGCTGCCAAGACTGGAGGGTCAGCAGGACAGACACTGGAAGAACGTCCCAACGCCACAGCATCACTATGCTGGAGCTGAGACTTTGGAAGCTGAAAGAAGGATTGTCCATCATCCAGGGAACTTGGAGGAGCTCCCATAGCCCAGGACACCAGTGCTGAGCCAGCAGCACTGCAAACAGCTAGGGAAGCAGGTGGGAAGCCACGCTGGGAGATGGGATGGCTGCAGGCAAGCCAGCTGCACAGGAATCAGGGTTTTTGTTTTCTTTTCCTTTTAGTTTCACTTTCAGTGGTACAGGCTATCAGACTGCATCCCACCACCTTCTGTAGCTTGGGCAGACTGCTGGAGCTTGAGCCTGGGGCCACAGGCCAGGAGGACTCTCTGGAGGAGGGCCAGGTCCCAGTGTGCTCCCCCCAACTCAGTCTTACTTAGGAGCTTGGGGAGCCTGGGCCACCACCTGTCTCAGCTACTCTAGCAGTAGAACACCTCTGACAATGAGGAAAGGGAGGGAATAGCCCTTGAACATGCCAACTCCAGCTTCTCACTGAAGGGAACCACTGTCGGGGCAGCCAGGCACCATGCCTTGGTACCCTGGGACATATCAGTCAAACAGACCTCCTCTCCATAGTCAGGGACATCCTCAGACATCTGGAAGCACCTGCCACACCCACCTGGTAAACTGCGCACAGGGAGGAGGCACAGGGAGGAGGGCTGGGGGGTGAGGGGGGAGCTGTGGCCACCCATGCCCATTCCAGTTCACCCACTCACCCCCAGGTTGCACATCTGGAGTTGCACAGGAGGTTGGGGAGGCCTTTTCTCCCCTCCCCACCCTGCCTGGGTGAGCTCCCTGCCCAGCCTACCAGAGTCTCCATCTCACATCATGCATGGAGGTGAGAGGTAGTTCAGAAATGTATTGACCACCCTGAAGGCTCCCACCTGGGCAGTCAGGGGCCTATCACATGTAGAGAAATTTGTCAATAGCAAAAGAAATCTCTTCCTTAGCCACAGAAGTCAGGCACTTATAGCATAGACAGAGATACTCCTCTGAACATTGTGGGGAAGTGTGGGCTTGCCTCTAGCACCCCTGAAGGTCTGGGACCCACACCAGTTTCTTAGCTGCACCTGTGGAACCATCATGATCAACAGGAGCAAGGCATAGTGTATCAGGACCCCTTAGAGCACTCAGCTCATCACAATGTGCCCAGGTGACTCTGACTAGGGGTATGCTTGAGGCAAAGCTGATGCATGGTGGGGGCCCTGGCCTGGGGGACCTTTCTGGAGAGGGCCACCAGGTGAGGGGGTCATGACCAGACCTGCATCCTAGCCAGAAGGGAGCCCATCACCCCCAAAACCCAGTTGCTGTGGCCCTGGCAGCACAGGAATGAAGTGCCTGGCCTATAGGGAGGAGAAGTGGGGAGGAGGGGGCTGCTCCATAGCTGCCATGGCAGCTACAGGCAGAAGTCAACCATGGGCTGGCCTGGGTAGGGTACAGGGAAGGCAGGGTGCCTGTGGCTAGTGGCAAATGGCCTGCCTGTCCCCACTGTGGAAGCATGGAGGGAAAGCTTAGCCAGCAGCCACCTGTGGAAGGGCCCACCTGGGAAGTTTACCGTGGTCCCTGGGCATCTGTGCATGCAAGACCCCTGAACTGTAAGTGGGAAGTGCACAGCCCCTCTGTAAAATGCATGTTATCTCTGAAATGTTGCAAACTCTCACAAAGAGCCTCTCTGGTTCTGCAAAGCATGAATAGCTGCTGCAATGAAGGATTGGGGGGTGGGGCAAACACACCTCCTATCAGTATAGACGGGGTCTGAAGGACACCGCCACATTCAGCAGGCATTCTCTGCATGTGCCTGCTCCATCAGAGCCAGGATCAAACTCTCTTTAAGTAGCCGGTCACCATCTCTGAGGTGCAGCTCAAGAAAACTTGAGCCTAGTGCCGCAAAGTCTGCAAGGTGGATTGGGTATACCTCCCCTCCTGTACAGGCAGGTTGCCCTCCAAGAGAGGCAGCTGGTGGGCAGGAGGAGCAGCACGGCATGCTGCTCTGGGTGGTAGAGGCCATTGAGGATGACAGGTGAGTCCTAGACATGGTGCTAGACATGGTGCTAGACAGTCTCTTTGTGTTGCCTGACACCCACACCTCAGCCCCAGCTGGCCCCTAACAGCCTCCTGTGGGCCTGCATCAACCCCTTAGTAGGCATGGGAGGAGGTGTAGCTGGTGCAAGGGCTTCCAGCCCCTGCTCTAGATCCTGACAGCCCAGTGGCTGAGTCCCCAACCTCACCTGCCACCTTCTTCTGCTCACCCTGCCTCCATGCAGCCTCTGAGTGGGAGATGGCATTGGCGGGGCTACCTCATGATGCAGGCCCTGCTGGCCTTGGCTCTGTGGAGGAGGAGGAGGAGAGGGCTGGACAGCACCTACCTTCACCCTGGGCCAGTCACAGCATCCAGAACCGAGGTGGTAGCCGCAGAGTCTGGGGTGCCAGGTGCCTTTCTCCAGGTTCCATGCTGTAGGTGCCTCCTCCCCACTGTCATTGTGTCTCTCCCCTTCCCCCACCCCTCCACCCAGCTCATGCAAAAAGACACTTGTGAATGCTTTAAAGGGGAAGAGAGTGCTTTATTGGTGGTGCACGGTGGGGTTAAGGAGGCTCTGTTGTTGGGAGGAAGGAATAGAGGGGGTCTGTTTTTGTAAGAGACAGAGTGGGTTGTTGTGCTCTGGAGGGAAATAAAGGTTGGTGTTTGTTGCAAACTGCCTGCAGTGTTCATGTTCTTGGGGTTGCAGCATGAGTTTGGGGTTTGTGGGCAGGTGCCCAGGTACCCTGCTGTGGGGGTGGAGGAGGAGGTGTTCAGTGAGTGCCTTGCGGACACAATGCCATGGCTGCCACTGCTGGTGGGAGGGCAAGGAGTATCCATGGCATACTGGCTACAGGCTCCTGGGACTGCATCCTTGAGGGCTGTGTCAGCAGGCTGCAGACTGCTCGGGCCCATAGAGGCATATGGCCAGGAACCAAGGCATGGGGTAGCATCTTGCTGTCTAAACCAGACTCCATTTCAACACATAAATTTTTAGCTGCTCTTTCTGTCTCTGGGAATTTTAGAGCTCTTCTGAATTTTGCCCTTATACACTGAAGCAACCTTTCTACCCTTCTAAGGGAGCTCCTGCTGGCATACCAGTTTGTAGCCTGGATCAACCACACACAGTGCTAGCTGCGCCTGGGTTGCTCAAACTGTGCTAAACTAAAAGCACTCCAAGCACAGATGCAGCTAGTACAGCTACATGCTGCTTTGTGTCAGTAGAGCAAAATCAATGCTACAACATACAAGCAGACAAGAACCTTGTCTGCCTATGTCCTTAGACCAACACGGCTACAACCTATACCCCTGTAACAAAGTACAAGTGACATCTGTACAGGGTAGTATTGTGGGTATAACTGCATTTACCTAAGTAATTTCTGACCAATATCGTTATGTTGGTTACGGACCTCACCTAACACATGCCTGGCCAGTATAGCAAGAGTGTGCAATATAAATATAGCCCCAGCATTAGCCAAATGGTGTCAATTTGGTGTGGGTATGGGCCCCTAAAGCTCCCCCAGCTGGTGCACGGGGCAGAGAGCAAGGCAGGAGCAGCCCTGGCCTAGAGTTCTCCACCAAGGTTCAATTTGTTCCTGACCCAGGTGCATGTGTAGATGCTGCACCCAGGAGTAGATTACTGCGCAGTAATGTACTCATCCAGAATGTCTTTGTCTCCTTTGATCTTTACTGTATTATGTTTTAGGTTTTTAAAGTGGGCTATAAAAAAGAGGCTACACTGGATTATGTCTGCATCATTTTGGACAAATGATTGCCTAAGAATATAGGCTGCTGGACTCAGTTGCCTGAGAGGACCGTTGTTCCTATTACTTCCAGGTCTAAATTTAGTCAGCCATTCATATGTGGAGAAGCAAATACGCAGGCTGCCTAATTATTCCCTGAAAATGAAATCAGAGTGGACATAGGGTGTGGGCTTACCAGTGGTTAGACTTGGCAGTGAGAAGAAAAGGAGATATTTCTGCCTTCCTTATAGAGCAGATGACAAAGAAGAAAATAGAGTCAGGGTTTTAGAAAGAGAAAGATCTATTTAAGGACGATTTATCATCTAGTTTGGTTGTCAGCTCAGAGATTCAAATAAGCATCCAAATGGTAAAATACCTTCCCCAAATAGTCTTGTCTTTGAGACTATCCTATCTTTAACTATAAATAATGAAAATCAAGCTGTAACCACTCAGGGATATACTATCTGTGGAGTACAAGTTAAATTAAAATAAAAATGCTTAACCATTATTGAAATAAAATAATACATTGGACAGTGGTCCTTAAGCAATATGTGCTCTGTGCACCCAAAGAGGGTATTATCTTATCCCCTGCTCACCCAAGTGATGCAAAATGTAATAATCATTCATGAAACCCACTGATAATATGCCAATTAATGTTATCTTTAAGTAATGTTTAACCAAGACTTCTCTCCCTTTAATTAGATTTTTTGTTTCCCTTTACCTCTCATGTTCCTTTTGTTTACCTTTGTCTCTCATGCCCCCTTTTCCCCTTATATTTACTATTTTTTCTGTATCCTTTTCTATTCCCATCCATCTCCTTTCTTCCAATTTCATTATTTGTCCACAGAATGATCTTTCCTAACTTTTTATCATTTTTTTCCTTCCTTATTCCACAACCAGTATAATTTCCCCTCTTCCTGTTGTGACTTGACTATAAAACCCTGAGGGCTTACTTTATGTCCACAATAACTTTTGGTTTCACTTTATATTTTTTATGAATGTGGAGGCCAAAAGGGATTTTTTATGAGACTCTAGATATACAAAGAAGGGAGCCTGATTACTCTCTCCTGTGGGGAAACCCAGTGGGAGAGGGGTATGAAAAAGAAAGAAAAAGAAATTGATAAGACTCCTATTGAAAAGATTCGTTAACTGCTATTTTATTAAGGAAGAGGGGACAGGTCTGCATGTTGTCTCATCTTATAGAGAAACTGTTAGCTCTTTGGGACAGGGAACCTCCTTATAGGCTGCATTTGTCAAATGCCAATCTTAGCCATGATTTGTTAGTATGAATAATCAATTAGATACCTTTCACAGATGTTCAGGGCTGGAAGGGACCTTGTGAGATGATCGGGTCCAGCCCCCATTCCCAGGACAGGAAAGACTGCTAGGGTCAAATAACCCCAGCAAGGTGTGTGTACAATCTCATTTTGAAGATCTCCAGGGTAGGTGCCAGCACCACTCCTCTGGGAGTCTATTCAAGAGTCTTGTCACATGAACTGTGAAGAAGTTTTTCCTTATATCCAGTATGAAACCCTCTATTAGGAGTTCATGACCGCTGTTGTAAATGACCAATTAAAGTGAAGTGCAACAGAAAACTAAGCCTTAAGTTTCCTCTCAGTGCAAGGGCGTTAATACAAATTCCATAAACACTTCAAATCCACAGAATCCATATAAATCACTTCCTGGATTGCATTAATCTTAAATCATCTGTATTTATCAAGAAGAATACAGAATGGTTATTAGCAGGAGCAGGGTATTGTTCGACTTGTGCTACTCAATCATGTAAGACTGTTTCAATAAATCAGCTCTTAATGTGAAAACAGCATAGCTTCCAAGTGAAGCATTATTTGATTGAGAAAGAGTCAAGCTTCAGGAGGGATGTAGTTCAGTGTGTCCTCAGTAGTTCAGGTGAGATAAACCCAAAATGTTGACACAGAATTCTGGAGAAGTAGCAATCACTTATCACAATTGAAAACTTCTCTTTTCTACAACCTGTCACATCATCTATTGCTAATAAGATGCTGAGCACTTCATGCCATTTAGAACACAGACCACTTCAGCTCCATTCTCATTTTATCAGATTACGTCTCCTATTGGGCTCTTTCTCATTACTTCTTAATTACTCCAGTGTAGCACGTGATAAAAATAATTATATTCTATTATTTTAATTTCTTTATTCTATGTTTGCTTTGAAATTTCCACACATCTTACTTAAGCTTTCTTTTAACTGTGGCTGAGTTTCAAAAGGAAACTTAGCCCATGGAAGCATTAAAAGAAAACGTGATGTTTAAAGCAGGATACAAGCTGTCCAACTGACAATGCAGATGTATAGCTTTGTGTCATGATTGCCTGCATGCCCCTAAGACTAATTTAATATAACACTCTCAAGCATTATTCTCCATATCTTAGTTGACAAACACTTCCCTTTGTTAGCACAGAACAACATTTTTTATTCGTTCTGTGCTGGTTGACTTCATAGTTTATGGTCATCAGCAAATTACAATGTCAATTTTATTGGCACAATTTATTTCACTTACCAGGAAATAAAATTCTATAAACAGACTGGCTGACTGTAACATAATATTTTTTCAAAGCTGCAATTAAACTGACTTGGAGAGAAACAAGGTAAATATTAATTTAATAAGCAACAAGTTACACAGAACAACTGTCCATACATTTCCTTTTATTCACGTAAGAGCCTGTCCCCAACAGGAATTTTTTGCCAGAGTGTTGATTGCAATCCATGTTTATATATATATAAGGAAAGAAATGTACCCATTTGTACAGAACATAAGTGATGCACTGATCTTGTTCTGGCAATCTAACCTACAATGAATATTACCCTGAGTGTATGCTGCATAGTGAAGCAGTTTGATTTTACATCCCACATGAGGCTTGCTATGTTAAATATACTACTTTTATTGGAAAAAATATAAATGAAGCTGGTGTGCAGTCTCCCCAGGCAACATAATCAATAGACAGGCCAAACTGTCTTGGTTTCCTGATACCTTTCTTCAGGGAAGGTTAAGCAACATAGCTTCCAAACTGAAGCTACACCACCAAGCCCAAACCAGGAAGGCATTCCCACACATTAGCACTCACAAATCTTTTCCCCAAGCAACCATGGCTTCCTATTCCTCTCCCAAGCAGAAGTCCCATTCAAACTCCCCTGTTCAATGGCCTGTTCACTGGTTCTGATGTCACTGGCTCCTGCTAAGCCCATTGCTGAACTACTTTGCTGAACTGGTGCCAAAGTATTCAGGAGCTGATATTAGTAATCTGCAGGGGGTGGGGGAGAGGGGATGAAATCAAAGTTGCTTAATTAGATTTAATTACGAAAATGCTTTTTCACTATTATTGCTTTATTCTGCAATAAGAATTTACATTCTAGTTTTAATCCCTGAATTCTCAAAAGGGATGCAGATTGTATGAACAGCAGGTTCATGTTTTGAAGTGTAAAATGTAACTTTTAGACATTTAGAAAAGGAAGTTGCAATTAATTTCTTCCCCTTTTGTTTTCTGAAGCAGCTTAGCTATTACATAACATATTGTGGCTTTGTAGAAACCAGGAGGGAATTATTAAGTATGCAGTTGTACTTACGGTTTTGGGAGCTTAGAATAAAACTGAATATAGTGAATCCATCTGTGATGACAAAATTGGTTGCCTTTGCTTAACTGGACATAACGTTTCAGTAATCAGGATAATAGTAATCATGGTTTTTAGTTTTGCTTTGTGTACTGTCTTGGCTAATACCTTCTACAGTGCACTATTCTTTGAAAATTAGAGTTTCATTGTTCAATTATATTGGTGTATAGTATTAAAGAAAAAGGATGTCTCTTCAAGCTAACATGGAATAATGACAATAAGAGTAGCACTGACTTCATTCTATGAGATATGGAAGAAGTTCATCGTAACTTCTTTTTCTAAGCCTAGGGACAGACATTCTAAAAGCCTGAGCCTGAGTTGATTCAATCTTTGCAGGTTTGTCTAGCCTGGCTAGGCTAAACTGGTTTGTACAGACATCCCCTCTGGACTGAAAAAATTCAGGCACATGCCTGTAGTGGCTCAGGATAGAAGCCAGGGGGGCATAACAGCAGCCCCCCCTTCCCTTCTGCAGTGTTGATCTGAGGGGGTCATGGCTAGGCCCCATCAGGATGCTCTTATATATTTCCCCCCACTCCAGAGCAGCACAGCAAGAAATGCTTATGACCCCTAACTCAGTGTTTATCAACCCATTAAGAAAACAAAGCCTCTCTCCATTAGGCCAAGTTCTTCTTAAACAGCTTTTCCAAGGAAGGAAATTATCAGATACCTGTTGATTAGCTCCAAAAAGCCTGTCTGCCCTTGTTGTCTCTCACAGCACGGACTGTAGCCAACATGTGGTCTACTATCTAATGCTGAACATGTGTTCTGCTACCTAATGCTCAGGTGTTTGCGTAAGGCAGAGGGGCAGAGAGAAGCAGGCAGATGCTCTGTGCCTGCAAATCTCTGTCAGAGCTCTGGCCAGCAAGCAGAGGGGAGGGGCCAGATCTGCAGTGGAGCACAGAGCCCTGCCCAGCCCAGAAAGCATGCGAGATGCTGGAGGAGTCTGCTTTATCTTAAACCAGCAAGGGGCTTGGGACAGACATTGCATAAACCAGTTTGACCCAAATCAGTTAAGTCTAATACTGCATTCAATCAGGTTTATCTCAAACTGGTTTCAGCCATTTTCAAACTGGTTAATGTGCACTGAACATCTGTTCTGTTACAGATTTAAACCAGTTTCTGATCACTTAAACCAGTTTATGTGTAATGTCTATCCCTAGCCTAAATGTCTAAAAGTTACATTTTAAACTTCAAAACATGAACCTGCTGTTTGTACAGTCTGCATCCCTTTGAGATTTCAGGGATTAAATTTTTTATGTAAAATCATATTGCAGAAAAATCAAACAAGATGCTATTGTCAAAGCTAGGAACAGATTAAGGTGAAATACTGGCTCTCCAGAAGTCAAAGGGAGTTCAACTTCAGTGGGTCCAGAATTTCAACACAGGTCTCTTATTACTGGCTCCAGGCCCTACCATCTGGATTATGACTATGATAGCATGCTATTTTGACTGGCTTTTGTCCTCTTGAATACTTGACATACTTTGAGTCTAGAGGACACTTATGGGAGGGAATATAATTGATGTTTATTGCCTTTAGCCTAACTTGTAGAAAATGGCCCATCACACAAAGTTGAAACAAGTAAATGTGTCTCTCTTCATATTATCCCCTTAATAAACTTAATGTAGAAATTACAATAGCTTATGGGTCATCTCTCTTCAGCTATGATCAAAAATCTATTTTAAAGTTTGCCTGATGGGATTGACGGGCACTTTGCCCACTCTCTGTAAAATGATTTTATAACAGTTTTCTCTCATACTGATGAACAGCATGGATTTGGAAACCTGTTTTTACATTTCTGTATTTCCCCTCACAGTGAGGGAAATAATTCCATGTTTAAATAATTTAAGTTAAATTGAATTATTAATTACATTTTTAATAATTTAAATTAAAGTTATTGAATTCAAATTTAATTAGATAATGCTAGTACACTATGGACATGTCTACATGTATATTAATGCACCATAAATACTGTGCATTAATTTTCATATCTATAATAACAGGTACTAACAGAATGTGCAGTAACCAGTGCTACCAGTGCTACTGTGCAGCGGCACTGGCACATGCCTTTTTAGTGATGCTAATGTACAGCTTTTTTTCAGTATGTGCTAATGCACAGTAACATTAGTCTGCTGTGCATTTAGCATCCTGTGTAGACTTGATCTGTTAGTTTTATTTAAAATGTTTTCTGGAACTCTGTTACAGATGTATCACTTTTTCAAAGTTTGTAGGTGGCCCATTTTTTTTAATTACTTTTCAGTACTGGTTCTGGTATCCCGGTAGGTAAACCACCTTGAGTACATTTAGTTCAGATTTCTATTTCAGCAACATAAAATAAACAAATCTCTAAGGACTAATTTTTTTTATTCTCTTTCTTCTCATGCCATTTTAACTCCTCATCACCAATACTAGGAAAACTTAACAGCCTCTTTTTTCAATGCTAATTTTGAATATGGGAATAATATAACATGGATTCACAATGCCTTTTTTAGGATTCAACCATATAAGAGTTTCATACCTGGGATATAACTTTTCAAAAATGTGAGCAACGGGGCCAGATTCTACTGTATTAGGTGCCTAAGTAGACTTAGGCACATAAGTGCAGTCATATTCTACCCTCTCTCTCTCTCTCTCTCTCGTATGGCATTAAATATCAGCTTCCAAATCTATGAGCCACCGCCTGGTATAATCCCTCAATGCATGCATTCCACGTGCCTTGTCTGGGCCTTGAAGCTTTCAGTTAAGTGCTGTGCTGTTTGTTGGGCATCATATTCACACAAGTGGCTGCCCAAGATGTTCATCTTGTGAAGCGTTGTTTTGAAGCATCTGTATCCAAATCTCAGTCTGTTCAGCTTGACCCAGGCTTCTTTGTCAGTGTTTTGCCCAAAGGGGGACTCAGTTGATGCTGGTATACAATGATGTAGGAATAAGTCTGACCTTTACCACTCTGTTGCTGCCCATAGGTTTGGTTTAGCATCTCCAGTCTCTTCCAGGAGCTTGTGGACTTCATGTATACATGATTTATGACTTTTAAGCCTCTTAAGTCTCCTTCTATTTGAGTCTTCAGTTAACTGGTTGATGAAGAAAGTGATTTTTGTCATCTCTTACCCCTGTTGCCAATAATTATGTTAGAGTCTGTCTTCTTATGTCATTTGGTCTAAGGCCCAAGAGTACAGGGAGTACAGCTGTGTGTGTGTAAGTTGTGCAATGTGTTATATACCATGTCATAGCACTGTTTAATACAGCATCGTGCTTTTTAGTGAGACAACTTCTGGACCATATAGGAGCACAATATTTTGCTGGGGCATATACCGTTGCAAGTGTCGTGGTTCTGACCACTTTGAAGTTGGTACCCCATGTTGTGCTGGTTTAAGACAGCTACCCCTATGGAGACTTTACTGCTGACATTCTCAATGTGACGTTTATAGGTGAGAGAACAGTCTATTGTGACTCCTAGGTAGGTTGGGGTATGCTCATGAGGAAGGGTGTTATTGCCTACTCTGATATTCAGTGTGCTCTTGTCTCAATGATTATCCAGCTGGAAGAGTGATGATACTGATATACTGATGCTCAGCTTTAAGCACCCTACTTATGGAGATAATTAATGATAAGTTCCAGGTTAGTATTCAGAAATTTTTCTAGTTCTGTCATGTCGGTTCCTTGGGCTACTGTGGCAACTTTGTCAGCGTATACGTATCACTTAGATATGGTATGTGAGAAGTCTGAGATATATACATCGAAAAGTATTGGTACTAGCACTGACCCGTGGGGGACACTATTCTTCAGAGTTCATACTCTGCTTTTTCTCCTTCGCTAGTAATGAATATTCCACCCTGAAAAACTATTAATACAAAACGTGTGTGTATGTGTGTGGGGGGGGGATCTTTATCACTTCCTCCCTGCTTTTTAGTGACTCCATCTTAAGTGTCAAGTGACACTACTACAAAAGTTTAATGGATCTGCACGTGATGTAGAAAAGGATTTTCAGGTAGAAAAAAATATCTCACTTAGACACCTAAGTCCGTTTTGATCCCCAGTAGATGAAATAGGATTGGGCCTATAATGTAGATTTTAACCACAGCTTTGCTAGCAAGTATTATGCAAATCTACAAATGGCTGTCATTCTCAAATCATCTTATATGATACTGCCAAGTACAGTTACCATGTTCTTTAATGCCAGAAGCTGAATATAAAAATTAAAGGTACTACTCAGACACATGACTTTTCAGATTCAACTACTTATACTGGTGAAAAATCTTTTTTTTTTTCAATTAAGCTTCAATTTACATCAGCTGAGAGCATTGCCAGAATATTCAATATTCCTGGAGATTTTATCTGCACTGGGAATCCAGTCAGGTTTACTAGCTCCTATCACCCCAAGTGTATGCATCTTTAGACAAGACATTGATGTGGTATTAGTGACAATACCAAGAGTTTATATTTTAGAAATAGAAATATATCACCATTCATATTATATACTGATTTTTATGTATTAAAATTTTATAAACATATACATGATCCCATCTCTACAGCCTTAAGAATGTCTCAGAATACATTTTTGGTGTTTTCAATAGATAGAATAGAGATTATCGTTAAATCACTTCCAATCCATAGTAGAATTAGTAAAATGTTTTGCAGTTATTGGAGTGTAATCCAGGGGTATCAAACTCACCTTATGCTTGGGCCAGATCCAAACCACAAGGCTCTAGCCCGGGACACACAGACATTATGGTGGCTCTGGGTCCTGCCACATGCCTGGTGCCAGAGCTGGAGCTGCAGCAGCAGCAGATTCAGTTGAGGAAGAGATAGGGCTGCAGTTTTGTAGACTGACAAAGTGACTGGATGGGGACTGGGGTAGTAGCAGCCCTTGCTCGCCATCCTGCTGCTGATTTCCATGTCCACCAGGGCCCACAGACCCTAAATTCTGGGGCAGTCACTCATCCAGTGGGTTGGATAGAGTGGTTCTGGCCCACAGGCCATGTTTGACACCCCTTGTCTAAACCATCAGCAACTGTTGAAAAGAAAATGGTCCAAAAAGCAGGAGTGTTAGTTTTCTTATTTCATAACTTATCACACTTATAAGAGAATTACAGTGGTAAAGAGGCAAAATTAATATACAGAACTGCATTGTCTGTGTAGAAATACACTAATGTTCTATGTCATTGGTGCAATTGTAGCAGATCATCAGTGAAACTGCAATAAGAGGGACTCCAAGCTACACACACATTTTAATCTGATTCCTACTTTTTTCTGCATTGGTCAGATATGTCTTAAATATCCTATCCTGAGGGACGACTCATAAATATCTTCCCACTTTAGGAAAAGAAAAAGTGCTCAAATTATAAAATGAAAGTTAAGGTTTTCTTAGATAGATGCCTGAACTCTCTTGCTAACCTTTCACCAGGGTTTGCTCATTTGGAACCAGGGCCAGCTTAATGACTTAGAATGATCTGCCCATCATTACACTTTGTGCCACGTCCATGTAATGACTGGGTCTACAATTTCTTGTGTCTTTTTATAATGAGGACTCTGCAGTGCTTGTATCCACTGTATTGTTGTGCTTTTTTATTTTTAATGAATTATTAATAGCTTATGATCTCAAGGTTAAAAGTACTCAATTCTTTTCTAATTTAGGAACCTTTTTGGAACGTGAATGCTTTTTATTATGTTGTCTCCCAGCGTCCACTTCCTTAAATGGCATGTGTATCAGTTAGCAAACAGACCAGACCTAAAGACCAGGTGAATGTTTATTCAGGTCTTGACAGTGCATCTATGACAAACAAGGTAATATCATTATATATATATTTTATGAATATGCTGGATGACTCTTGTTTATTTTCTACAGAGTCAATCAAAAGAAATTGCTACAGCAGGAAGGTTAAATAAAAGAGTGATTACCTGAGCAATCAGTGAAATAAAATTTGGGGGTTTATAGTTGTGAGGAATTGACTCCTTGGACCTGACCCTGGTGACCTAGAAATTTTATCAGATGAAAGACAAAGAGAGATGGGGAGAGAGAGGGAAGATGGGGGGAAAGAAGGAGAAAATGGTGAAAAAGTAAAACATTAGAAGATATCAGGACCCAAACAAGGACAAAGGGAGTGAGTAGCCAGAGACTGCCCATCTGCAAAAGCTGCTGGGCTGGCAAGAGACTGAATGCGCAGGCATAGCCTGGTGCCAGCAGGAGAGTCTGTTTCTCCATGCCACAGGTGACTGTTAGCTGGGCTGAAGGGAAGCTAGAAAAGCAAATAAGTAAAGATAAAAGTATAAATAAGACCCAGGTCTTTTATTGTGTTTATCCTTTGCTCTGTGAGTGTTTAACCCTTGAAGAAATACATTAGTGATGCTTTGTTTTTGAAGATGCTTTCTTTGAGAGATTTTCCCCAACTGGCTGATCACAAGAGATTGGAGTGCGAGGTCTTACAGGTGCCAAACAGAGCAGGACCTATATATTAACACACCAGAGGGAAAAGAGCACTACAGCCCAAAGAAATTCAACCTTGAAGTGGTTGAACAGTTTTAAGATTTAGGAAGCAAGCCTTCTTAAGGGCACTTGAGGGACATAAGGGTGCAATTTAACCCTCTAAGACTAACAGCTCTCTGAAGACTGACAGGGATTTTTCATTGCTTTGGTTACAAATGAAGATAACTTCATTTTGTTTTGTACAATATATATATATTGCAGTGACAGTAATGAGTTTCCCAGGTGCCAGACTGATACCCGTGGAGAGTGGAATTTGCAATTTAAGCATAGAACAAGTACAGCATGGATTAAAAAAAAATACTACTTTACATTTAGAAGGCACTTGTAATCTACAGGTCTCGGAGCACTTTAAACCCATAGATAAGTATTCTGTTTTATAGAATTGGAAACTGAGGCACAGACAAGAATGTATTAAGATAATTCAGGGCCTTAGACACTCCATGACTGGAGGCTTGACCCTACCTGGAAGTGGATGAGATATATTTATGTCCACTGGTATTATATATGGATTTGGTAAATGGATTAGGCAAATATGTCATGACTACCATTTTTATGACAACTTTATGTGGAACTTTCATCCCAATCCATTGCACAGTGGGTACATCTACACATGCTTTAACATGGAGTAGTAAATTGCAGCGTACTTTCAGCTGGGTCAGAGCAGCCCTGAGCGGGCAGGAGGTTTGCGGGGTGTCACCCCAGGCTCTGGATGGCAGCATTGGGCAACAGAGGGGCTGGCTGGGGCATGAAGGTGCTAAAATGTGTGACTAAACAGCAGGCAGCACCTGTATACTTTAGCACCCTCATGCCCATGCCAGCCCCTGTCACTGTCTACATGTGTGTTTCAGGGCATATAATTGCTCCAATGTTGGATAGTACTGTCCCATACAGTACTTTCTTACAGTGGAGTTAAATAATTTAGTGCACCCTAATACCAGTGCATGTGGAGATGATGACGCTTTACTGTGGAGCTAATCAGTCAACTCCAAGATAAAGTACACGTGTAGATGCACCCAGTCAGTATGCAATCATTAAAGTATATGTTCAAGCATAAATTTTAAGTTCCAAATAATGGTGTATCCATTGCTTGCCTAATATCACATTATTTATAACATAGGTTTGTAAGAAAACGGGTCTGAAAGGGACCTGACAAAGTCATCTCATCCAGCCTCCTGCTCAAGGTAGGATCATCCCTGACTAAACCACC
>NW_017729034.1:47420443-47446120 GCF_001723915.1 Gavialis gangeticus | reverse complement strand
TCCCAGCCAACTTACTCCCACAAAACACTAGTTATATTGTTAGCAGCAAGCATTACCTTCAACAAAGGAATCACATGGTGTCTTCAAAACATTAACTACACACCACATCCCCTCCTTCTGCAAGTTCCTCCATCTAGTCAAGGCCTCCAACCTGCTCTTAAAAATTTCTAGGGATGGAGATTCCACGACTTCTCTAGGTTTTCTGTTTCAATGTTGACTAGCACATAGTCAGAAAGTTCCTCCTGATCCTCAACCTAAATCTCCTCTGCTCAGACTGAGTCTAGTGCTTCTTCCCCTGTCCCTATGCCGTGGAGAAAAACCTGTCTCCATCTTCTCTATCAGTTATGAAAACTATTACATGTTCTTAATGTCCAAGGTCTATTTTCCATTCTTAAATTTATCCAGTGTCTCTTTTCCCAGACTTAGCACATGTTGTTCTTTGTCCATTTCTAATCTTTTAGACCTTTCCTGTTTTTTTCCTTGTCCTGGTGTATTTCCAAATCCTCCAGGTTGAAGATAATTTATTAATGGAGTTATTGGAAAGCTTTAATCCATGTTTCAAAAGGTTAAGGAAGATATTAAGATCAAGGGTGATGCTGACCACAGTACTACCACTCCACAGAGCAGTACTTCATCATTCCTTTTTGTTTATACTTCCCTAGAAATGTTTCAGTCTCTTCCTATTTAAGGTAATATGAATTAATTTTGAGAGTAAGATTAAAAGCTATTGTCATAAAACTGTTGTGCACTGTGTTTTATCTCTTCTATTTTACCATCAGCAATTAATTTCATGTTGTCAGAAAAAGTAGTTGTTTGCCTGGAAACATAATTTTTATACACCCCTACTGCTGCTTGTTTATGCTTGTTATAAGTCTTGAATGGTTTTGTACTTCATGTGCTTGTGTGTAGACACTATTTTAGTAGGGCTAAAAACTGACTAGTATAAGGGCTACAAATAAGCATTCATTTCGAGCAGTGGGTATTTCTAAGAAAATGTGCAACTGCCCCCTCTCCTTGCACCTTCCCCAGACTGGGGTGATCCTGGTCTCAGGAAAGCATGGAAAGCAGTGGCTGCTCAATTCCCCCCGTTCCCAAGGGAAATGTAGTAATGGGGAAAGGCCCCTCATGCTTCCCCAGACCAAAAAACACACAAGCTTGGGCAAGGAACAGGGAGTCTTTTCTGATGACCAAGTCCCCTCCTGCTGACTGATCCAGAAAGGAATGGAGAAGTAAGACCAAGCATCAGCTTGTTCCCCAAGCCAGGTAGTCCCTGGTTTAGGGAAGTGTCGAGAGCATTGCCTGGCTACCCTGGGGAAAGTTTTCCCCTTTTAAATCATCTCTGCCCAGCTGGGCAGCACACACAATATTTAAAGCCTGCAGGGCCAGGTGTCAGGGCACGAAAGCCCACTTGAGCCTGCTTTCTTACCTGCTGGCTTTTAAACTTCTACCCTGCCATCCAGCCAGCTTTGACATTTCTGCCTACTTCCTGCCCCCACTGGTTTTGGTGTTACTACCCCCACTGCTAGCTGGGTAGCACAGATCACAAGGAGAAGCTAGTGGGGCTGGAAACCAGGCCTGAGGGGAACCTCCCCAACCCCAGTTCCTGGCCCTGCCATCACTGTCCCCACCTCCCAGCTGGCAGTCCCTGGTTTGGGGAAAAGACAAACCAGAAAGAGAGAGGGGAGTTTTTTCCACAAGGGAGCTCTTCCAATTTGACACCTAGACACACTTTCTCTGGTAGAGGACATGGTTCCCCTGGGAGAAATTGTATGAACACTTGTTTGCTTTTTCTGCTAACAGAAGTATAACACCAGTTCATGGCCAGTGTTGACTACCAGGAGCATTCTTGGTTTTGTGAAATTTGTTGTTGTTTTTATTTTTATGGGGAGGTACTACATTTACTCTTCTACAACCTTGCAATACTTCCTCACTTTTCCCCTTGAGTTTTCAAGAATAATGGTATAGCAAATATTAATTTAGCTAATTCTCCTGATAATATAGAATGAATATCAGGTTATTTGTACATATGTAGTCTCCCAGTGTTTCTTTTTCTGGTCTTGATTGAGTTATTATTATTTTGTATGATTTTTTTATATCTCAGCCATTTTTAAGACATCAAAATTTCATCTTTCCCATTTATAAAGAGAGCTACATTCTATCTGATGCTACATTTTTCTCTTTACATTTGTAAGAGATCTTTTGATTTCTCTCTTTGCCACTACCTCATTCTACCTTTTTACTTGCACATTTTAATTGCCTCTGTATATTTCTTAAGTATTTTAAATATGAAATATTGAAAGCATTTTATGTTTAATTGTTACTTTGCCTAAAAGTGATTAAACTAGCTATACTGAAAGCTGCTTGTAATTTTCAAGCTGGAACAAACCTGTCTAAGCTGTATCAGGAAAACAACATGCAAAGCAGCATTGAAAGGAGGAGGTTCCAGCTCATAGGAACTCTACTTAGAATGCTTGAATGATTCTTGGAACAAAAGAAATGTCTGCATGAATATGTAGGTAGTGCAAAAAAGAAAAGGCTGTTAGCCTAGCATCCAGTAGGCAGATTGAGACTGCTACATTGCTTCTAGCAGAAAGCAGAATTTAAATTTTAGAATAAGTGAATGCTTGACAGGGAGGAATAAATCATTGTTAAACTGTGTAAGGATTTCACAACAAAATACATAACTATACAAAACTTTCTGGGTTTTGGGTTGCATCGCAAGCTCAATGTACAGAATGGTTTTTTTGACAAGTTTGTTTGATTTAACAAAACAATTGAGCATATCTAGGACCAATGTTGAGCTCATATTTCTGTGCGAACAAAATGAAGGAGATAATGGGTTTTAAACTTCTAAATGGAACACAACCAGGCCTTGTCCACTTCTGGTGCCCTACTCAGTCTTGAACTTCCATTTTTATGCTAAATACCAATCATTAGAATAAAAGTCTCTTACCTAAATAGCTTCATAGATAACATACTTTCCTCCCTTACTTTTTATGCCACAAAAAGATCAAGCAATAGCAAGAAAAAACAGCCCAGGATCTCTTAAAATTCAGTATTATTGTTTAAGAAGGGGAGTAAACAAAGACCCATTGCAGTATATTGAGTAGAAATGAAGCAGTGATTGGAATGCCTGTCGCCAAAACCCAGGTATCCCACAGATGGATTGAAAAGGAGGTATTTAGAGTTTAGTCATAATCCTCAAATATGCCATAGGCCAGTGAACATTACTGTTTTTAATATCTTACTTGAAATGATTGTATATTGATTGTGAAATGGATTGGAAGCTGTTAGATTGCAAGCTGCTCAGGCAGAAACTATGTCTTCATATAAGTGTGGGCTGTTCTTAGTACATTGTGGGCCTTACCAGAATACAAATACTAATAATAAATAACTGTAAAACTGAAAGTGCCAGGAATAACTCTCAGCATAAATGCCAAGACGCCACTTACCAAAACACCATATTTGAGGAAAGGTGGCAACAGTAGCTTCCCTGCTTGAAGCTTTGTGTTTTCTACAATCCCTTTTTATATAGTTGATGCCAAAGTTAACCTTGTCTGGTTGCCTTTACTTCTGAACAGTTTTTGAGCTCAAGGTAAGCAGAGCATCTGGCTGTGCATCTAGGCGTTGTACTCTTTCTCATTGATTCTGAGATATGAATGTGCTACTAATTTGGAGCCAAAGCCAAACTTTACTGAAGTTCAGTGTTGTCAGCATTTGAGTATTGCTGAAGACCTTTTATAGACTTCCCTCCTGGTCCTAATACATGGCAATCACCTTGTTCAGAAACCTTACTTTTACCCACTAGGTATCATCCAGTTATTTCCTGGGGGATTCAGCTAATGCAGGGTAACTTTCCAATTTTGTCCAGTGTTTTCACTGTGTCCCTTTAGGCAGGAATTTCTTCCAAATGCATGTTTCCTTCCGTTGTCCAAATTGTCTCCCTTGGGCAGGCAAGAAAACCCTGAACATTTGAGCTCCAAAATATTTAGGTTTAAGAGATTTATACTTGTTCCTGGCTTACTTCTATCTCAGGGGAACTCTGAGAGGGGGTGGAAAGGCAAGTGAGCAAAGCTAACCTATGACCTGACCTGGTGGTTAGAGCACTATAGTAGGAAGCACGAGAGATGTAGATTCAAGCCCCCACTGGATGAAGGGTGCTTAGAACCTGAATCTCTTGTTTCTTGGGCAAGTGCCACTCGGCTATTGGACTAAATATGGGAGGGCTACAATTTAGGGACTTAAATACATGCTCAGGTGCCTGAGTATGCAGCTTCATACCTGTCTGGCCAGAGCACAGGTGTGCTCAGTAATATTGTGGATGTGCATTCACTCTGCATACCGAATGGTGTGCATAAGTGACAAGCTGCCCAGAACTGCCAAAAATGGTAAATGCCTTTTGGGGCATGTAATGTGAAATTGGATTCTGCCTTGTTTGCCACTAAAGAGTTAGGTAAAGTTTTGAGGATTGTGTTCTTTGACTTGGATGTATAAATTCTGCCTAAATCCCAGTTTGGACACCTCAGCCTCTGTGGATCTTGCTTCTAATTCCAAAGTGACCTACCATTTACTTCCTGTAGGATGAGACAAATTACAGTGGGTGTGCCTGAAATTTAGTACATCAGCATGAGGCTCTGTACCTACCTCTGCTGTAGTCCATAAACCAATTTTAACTCTCTGTATTGAAATTCAGGACGAACATCTGGACTATAGAATTTATCATATGTTTTCCCATTTGTTTTGCAAAGTCTAATCTCTCAACTAGCAAGTGGCACGTATTCACTAGCCATTTCAAATGTCATGTCATGCCAGAGAAATGCTGCATTCAGTTTGCTAATTAGGCTGGCTGTTTTACCATATTCTTTTGCCTCAGGGTTTTAGAGAATCAATCAAACCAACAGGAAAAAATCCTTTTGAACATGTTTGTGCCTATTTTTGCTACATCATACTTGACTGAAAATAAGATATCTGGTAGGAAAAGAATAAATAGTCAATGATATTTTGTTTCTCAGTATAGAGTGGCCAAAACATTTGGATTGAACTGCTGTTTTCATTGCAGTGAAGTCTCTATAGGAGATCCTTCTACTTTCCCTGGCAGTCATCTTTGCCTAAATCTTCTCCTTTTTTTTTAAATACCAATTTCATTTCACTTATAGAAAGTCATACAAATTGTTATTCCAAAAGTCAAAGGTCAAAAAAGAAAAAAGAACAAGAATATCTAAGAGCAACAGAGAAGCCTAATTTACCTTGGTGCAATGAAACCTTGCTGAACCTTCTATTTTATAATCTGCTCAAAACATTGTGACACCTTCTCACTAAAAGCTTCAGTAGCAAATAGTGTCACACACAATATTCCAAGTCTTAGGATTTCTCCCAAGTGTTCCCCTGCTCACAGACCTTTTTTCTACACCTCTGTGGGAGAGAGAATCTCTCTCCTTACTGCATGGACCATGAGTTGTGGATATCGCAAGAGCCTGGCCAAGTCCACCATTTCACTACTGTACAGTTTGTACAAGCGTAGTTAATACTGCTCCTCCAAGAACTCAACACTATTTTTTTTGTATGACCCCTTTTTCACTCTTAATATCGATCCCACAACTTCAAGTCTCCTTGGATGAGGATGAGAATCAGATGGGATTCAAAACTGACAAGTGTAAGGTGATGCACCTGGGGAGGAAGAACCAGCACCACACCTACAGGCTGGGGAACTTCCTTCTCATCAGTGCAAAGGCAGAAAAGGATCTTGGAGTCATCATTGATGCCAAGATAAATAAGGGCCAGCAGTGTGGGGATGCAGTCAAGAAGGCCAACCGCACCTTGTCATGCATCCACAAATGCATCTCAAGCAGGTCCAAGGAGGTGATCCTCGCCCTCTATGCAGCACTGGTCAGGCCGCAGATGGAGTACTGCATCCAGTTCTGGGTGCCGCACTTCAGGAGGGATGTGGACAACGTGGAGAGGGTCCAGAGGAGGGCCACTCACATGATCAGGGGGCAGCAGGGCAGGCCCTACGAGGACAGGCGCAGGGACCTGAACCTATTCTGCCTCCGCAAGAGAAGGCTGAGGGGGGATCTAGTGGCCTGTTACAAACTAGTCAAAGGGGACCAGCAGGCATTGGGGGAGTCCCTGTTCCCCCAGCGCTACCAGCAGTGACTAGAAATAACAGTCACAAGCTGGCAGAGGGTAAATTCAGATTAGAAATCAGGAGGCGCTACTTCATTGTCAGGGCGGCTAGGATCTGGAACCTACTTCTAAGCAAAATGGTGCTGGCTCCTACCCTGGGGATCTTTAAGACAAAGCTAGACAATTACCTTGCTGGGGTGATTTGACCCCATTACTCTTTCCTGCCCGTAGCAGGGCATCAGACTTGAGGATCTGCTCAGGTCCCTTCTGACCCTATTAACTATGAAACTATGAAATTATGGATATGGAGTAAGCTGAGACTATCGCTGCTATAAATTTGCAATTTAATGCTGCAGCCAACATTATTAGAAGTTTCTAGTGAGATAAGCCTCTGAAAGTCAATGCTTGCCTTTCTTAAGAGGGTTCTAAACAGTCAATGAGTTATAGCAGGGGCTACATAAGTTACTACACTTATTAACAAATGCATTTTAGAACAACCAAGTGATCAGAAGTCATACTGGGTAAAACCTTGGGTTATGATTTGTTGCTAATAGTATCTAATTGTTTGGCAGTTCTCTTAGTCTTTTACAGCATGTCATGTACTGAAGTGTTTGGGAGACAGCTATCAATAGCAAACTTCAGATCTCTAGGCACTTCATATTCCCACAGAATTCTAGTTTCTGCCAAAAAAACCATCACATAGAAAAGTCAATACTGGACAAGTCTACATTTTCATTAATGAGCCTTAGATATTGCACATTTAGTTTAGTACTTGCTTAAAATAAAGTACTAACTGAATGCATAGTAACTAGAGGTACTGCGTAGTAGTACTGGTGCAGAGTTATTTTGTGATGCTTACTGCACATTAGCCTAATAACATTGCACAATAGGCTATTAGCAGTTTTTACCAGCAACCCTGCAGTGTTATTAGGCTAATATGCAGTAAACATCTCCTGTAGACACACCCATTTACACCAAAAAGTAAAAAGAAGAAGATACAACCTTGTCTAATGACAATGGTAACATCAAATCACAGGACATTACTTCTGGTTTGGTGATTACCAAACATTTGGGTTCCAAACAGAGGTTCTGGAAGATCTAAATAATTTTACGAGGAATATATTTTCAACATCTGCTACAGGGACCTTTCATTTGGACTTCCTGAAAACCGATAACATTTGAAAAAAGAGGTAGCTGTAATTTCTTGCTTTTGTGACATGAAAGTGTAATCAATAAAAAAAGAAAGAAACAAACAAAAAAACCTTGTAGGAAAGGATTTTATTTAGAATGACTGTACCAAAGAGTTCCTGGGACTAACAGAGGCATATGCTAATGTCACTTGCAAATCAAGAGAAATGAGTCTTTTTCAGCACTGGTAAGGTCTCACCTGGAGTACTGGGGTCCAGTTTTCAAGAAAGGGGAAAGAGATTAGAAAGAGTCCTGCAGAGAGCAACAAAATTATTAGAGGTCTGGAAAACATGACTTATGAAGAAGGCTGAAAGAACTAGGGCTAGTTAGTCTGTAGAAGAAAAGACTGAGGAAGAGATAGCAGTCTTCAAATACCTGAATGGTGATTATAGAGATGATGAAGATGGGTGTTTCTCTGTGGTCACAGGAGACAGGACTAGGAGCAATGGTCTCAAGCTTCAGCAAAGATAATTTAGGTTGTTTATTAAGAGAAACATTCTGGCAATGAAGATGGTCAAGCATTGAAACAGAATATCTAGAGAAGTGGTAAATTTTCCATTCCTTGAAATTTTCAAGAGCAGGTTGGACAGACACTTGGCTAAGATGGTTTAGTCTGGGACAATCCTGCCTTGACCAAGGGGCAGGACTATATAACTTTGTGAGGTCCCTTCCAGCCCTAGTTCATCTTCATATATTCTCATACAAGGAGTTACAGTAACTAAAATAACTTTTCTTCACTAATGAATAGTATTATTCCATTTTTCTGCTAGTGTGGATTCTCTCTCACATATTCAGTTTTTCACATATTCATCATTTCAGACTCTCTTCCCTATTTGCCTGAAGCAGATCTGTAGCTATTTTAGCCTGGCTTTCTGCCTTATAATTTGTGAACAGCTGTTCTTGCAAGGTGATTTTTTTCACAATTAACTTATAATTTTTCAGTGCAGTGGCGATGTGTAGGCGTACATGGGGGTGCACATGCACCCCCTGAAAGTGCTGGTGTACCCCCTGACATCTGGCATTCCCTGCTTAGATGATGGGCAGGGGTAGCAGGCAGGAGCACTGGTGCCCCCCCTAAGAGTTCCAGCCAGGGAGTGGGGATGCCAGGAGAAGAGCTACTGGCATTTCTGGGCTAGTGCAATCGGCCGCAGGGGAGGACCTCCCCAGTTGATGACTGGCTGCTGGGGGGGCAAGTACCCCCCCGACTCAGGAGGGGCCAGTCGTCAATGCTTCAGTGTTATCTAGGTTGTAAGAGTAAAGTTTTATTTTAGATAGATTTCTGCTTCATATGAAATAAAAAGATGAGTAGAGGAGTTTAATTTCTCCATCAGAGATGAGGAGAATATTTCCGTATTTGTCCATTGCAGATGAAACTGGAGTCAGCTAGAAGCTTTTGGAGCAATCTGCATGAAACAATTTAATACAACAGTAGTCCATATGAAATAAAGATTTATTAAAAAGAAAAAAAAAAAAGAAAACCAAAAGATACTTGGTACCCCCAAGCTTGTCTCTATCTTTCTGATCTATACAGGTGGTCCAATGAAAATGATCGCCCACAAATCCTTACAAATGAGAGGGCTGAGAAAATGCAGGGTTGTTTGCATATAGAGGATGTCCCCGCCCGGCTTTATTCACACCAAGGGTACGGCCCTACCATTGTCGCCAAGCCTTAGGGCCCTTGAGGGCAATGTGGTTGTTCTTTCCCCATGTCGCCGACCCCTCTCTCACCTGCAATGTCTTGGTGTACCATCAATGGGGGCATCACCTAGCGGGTCCCTTGCTGCCCGGGTCTGACCCGGCGGATGTACACAGGGCTCCACCACCCCTGCACCCCGGCCTCATGCCACCTTCCTGAGCCGACTCAGCAGAGTCACATGCCCCATCATGCCTGTCCAGCTTCTTCCCTTGCCCCTATCCCTTATGCATCTCGGGTCGAGCCTCTCTGAGTACAGAGTCGGCTCCCAACCCCTATCCCTGAGACTCTAAGCCAAGTCTATCCCAGTGCCCGTGGTCCCGGCGGTGACCCCGCCCCGATCATGACCCTCCTTTGGGATCCTCTTCACCCTTCCAAGCCAGGCGTTCACCTGGTTCCAGTGCTTCCTCTGCAGCTGCTCCCCCTCGCCGACGTCCTGTTCGGGCCCCTCTCACCCGTCACTGGCTCCCGGAGGCTGCTGCTGGCTTCCTCTCCCTGACTCTCCTTGTTCCTGCTCCCTGCTGTCCTCTGGACACCGTCGGGCCCCACATTCCTTCCCTGCCGCCAACGGATTCCCCACTCCGGGGCCATCCGCCCCTTCTGCTGCAGCCGCCGCCATTTTTATCTCCAGCCAGCATCTGGTGCTGACGTCACCGGCTGGCCGCAGCTGTATGTAAAGCCGGCTCACGAGCCACATGGGTTTCCCGGGAGTGTCGTCTCCTGCCGCAGGGGAGTTGCTGGCATCACCCCGGTCTCCAGGACAGAGGATATAACATAATATAAGAAAACCATATCTCAGATTATAAGAAAATCTTGCCTGTGAAGACAAGTTCTAAGCCACCCACCAAAGCTGTATATATGTCCTTTATTCAAAATCCTCTTCTCAGTTTTCCTTGGAAATGAAATATGGCTAGAATTTACCAACATACAAATGTGTAGTGTATTATGAGATATACTAATACACCAAGGCAGCCCTCATAAATGTACCGCAAAATTTTCATCAAGAGTAATCCATGTTCTCATGTCTCATCTAACAGTAATATTAGATATAATGATCCTTGGCTGATGTTAATTGCTGTAGCCCCATCATATTCAAAAGAACTATACAGCTTTTTGTAGACTTTTCTATTCGTTTATTTTCCCCTTCCACTCCCCCTTGTTTATTATGAACTTAATTTTTCATCAATGCAATATCTTTTTAGCTCAGATTTCAGGTTACGTTTCTTTTCTTTTGCCCTTACTTAAAATATCTTCCCTGAAGAAATCAATGATAGACTCCATCTGGTGTCTTGATTGTCACAAATCAGCTTTCTAACCTGTTGAACTCCAGTGCCTCATTGTAAAAAGCTGTCATCTGATAGGAATAGCATGATTTGTTTCATGTGGTAGATTGCCAGGGTAAAAGAATAAGAAAGGTTGCTAAATTATGGTTAACAAAATCTAGGTCAGTAAGTCTCAGAAGCTCTTGAAAGGTCTACAAGAAATTACAAGTAAAAACAAGAAAGTTCTAAAATTACAATAGCCAGTTGTTGGTATAGTAAATGTCAAGATTTGTTGCCGGAGTGCAAATGAAAATTTCAAGCTACCACTAGAAGAAAGCCATGTGATTTTGTCTAGTTATCTATGCCTTGCAGGCAATTCATTTCACCTGCCTTAAAGAAATCACTTTTGAAAATCATGGAGCCCTACCAACTTAAATCGGCAAAGATTCTGGTGTGTAAATTATATTCTGCGTGTTGCTCCATGACTAAAAACTGGTTAAGAAAAGGAATGTGTTTCCTCACAAGATTTCATTGTTTGGGGCAGGACAAAATCCCCTTTCCTGGAACAACAAAAGAACTAACCAATATCCTAGGAGTTATGAAATTGACTGGCTGTACCTAAAAGGTAGGCAGGAAGGGTGCAAAGCCATAGCATCCAAGAAATGACTTGACTTAGTATACATCACCTGCAGAACATCTGTCTTAGGGATTCCTATAGGACAAACTAGATCAAAATATCGATACGCCTTTCTCTGGCAAAGCCCTCAGAAACAATCTCATGCCTTTTCTCAGGAAAGAACTTCCCATCTGATGCAAAGACAATTTAAACATCCCTCTGCCAGAAGAGGTAAATCAATTACAAAGTTCTGATTTGCTTTCCAAATTCTTGGAAGCAGGACAGAATCTAAGGATGAATCTTGGTCCTGCAATTCATTTTGAAGATCCCTGTTGACTCAGCAGTCTGTTCTCATGCTTCATTGCTTTTATTTTTTATTAGCAACAAATGATAGCAAAAGTTAAAGACCTTAGCCAAAATCTTGCATTTGTTACATTGATGCAACTGTGCTTTGGCTGATTTATCAACCAAGTCTGCCTAAAATCTGTCCTTTGTTCATGCCCCCCCATGTTGTTTTTTAGAATCTGGGCTCCTTATTTTTTACTGAAACACCACTAGGAAGATCTTCCTCTCTACTACTATAACTACATTCTCTTCATATCTCTTTGAATCCTTCCACTAATTCTCTTTTCCTCATTATATTCAAGTTCTCCAGCCTTCACCTCTCAGCTCCACTTCTTCTCAAATGCCATTTGCTATGCCTAGATTGGTTGCTTAGTATATATTAAGCTCACTCACTATTTTCCTCCAAGTGCAATTTTTCGTCATCTCTTCTTTCAGTGATTTCTTTACCATGAGCATGTCTCAGCCCTTTACCTCTGAGCTGTTTTTCCACCAGCTATCTCATTTGTATGATTTAAGCAGTGAACCTTTGGAAGAAAAGACTTCTGACCTCACACTAGTATAACCTTACTCACCACAGTGAGTGTGTCCCCACAAGTGGGAATGTGTGTTCCCCTAGGACAAATAGCAGTGCACACACACTCTTGCACATGGAAAGCTGCCCTGGGTGGGGTAAGGGACAATGGGGCCAGCACCTAGCCTGGCCCCAGCAGCCTTACCTAGCAGCAGTGGCGATCAGGACATGTGGAGCCTGACCAGCAGCCAAAATGTGGCTCTGGCCAGCCGAGATCTGATTTCAAGTGGCACATGCTGCCACCACATACACTATGCTGCTTTTTTCTACCACAGGTTTTTTTAACAAAAAAACCTGCCATGCTGGAAATTAGCAGTGTGGTGAATACCTTCATATGGAGCAAGTGAAGTTTGGGTGCAAATCACACATGCACACTCATCTGGATACACCCAGTGGATGCAATTTGGTTCTTTTTCTATGTTCAGTTTGCTTGAAATTACAAAAATGATTTAATCAACTTCCCTCTCTGCATTTAGAGGAAGGTATTAATGGAAAAGAATACACCTTTGAGTGTGACTACAGGTTCAATTCATATGCACAAATAAATGTTGGAGCTTATTGCTCCAGCAATTTTTGCTCCTCAGTGCACTATTTGAACATGCACCTAAGAGCAAAAATTCCAGAGCACAGTGCTCTGGAGTTTATTCATGTGCAGCACTTGGGACCCAATCAAAGTAGCCCTGGCCTGGCAGGGGACCTGAGGTGTCAGCTTGCCAGCCCAGGGCTGCTCCAACTGGGCTCCATGTGCAGTTGGGAGGGAGGCTGGCTGAGGCAGGAGGGTGTTTCAGTGTAGGGTTAGTGGGCAGCCCCATGTTAAAGTACCTTCCTGCCTCAGCCAGCCCCATTACCATCTAAATGTGTGGTGAGGCACACAAAATAATGCTGCTGGAGGGTTATGCTTGTATTTAACAGGACTGCTACCCTGCAGCAGTGTTTATTAACCTACAGTGGCCTAACAGGGTCACAAGTGTAGATAGTGTTGTTTTACTGTGCAGCAAATTAGTCTGCTGTGCAGTAAATGTCCCATGTAAATGTGTCCTTTAATAATAAATAGTTCAGTCTATTGAATTTACTTTTCACCTTCTTGGTTGTATCAAATTTCCAATCTTCATAGCTTTTCAAAGAAATAAGATCAAGGAAGGGCAAGATATTAAAATTTGTAATGCCTCTAGGTTTCAGTGTTATAATAAATATGTATAAATAAACTAAGGCTTAGAAAAAATAGATTTATCCATGAATACAAATAGGGATTTGTTTCTTAAACTGTAAACTGTCAGAACAGGGACAATGCTTACATGTATACTTGTGTAACATCCTGTACAATGGGATTGATAGAGGCCTAGAGGCAATAAATGTTAAATAATAACAGAAGAATTATTAAGCAGAGATAGCCATGTTCTGGAGGAGTTCATGCAAATTAGAATGATCATTTTTAGCCACATTAGTATATTACAGACTGACTAATCAGGACTGAAACTGAGGATAAATAGAGGGAAATGCATTTACTTTGCTGAAGTGGAATTGGTTTTAATAATTATTAGGAAGAGTGAAGGCAAATTTCCCCTATTCAACTCTCATGTACATTCAGCAGTAAATTCTTGACAGTTAAATATGTTCTGCAGAAGGTGGGTGTAGTGTGGTGCAGTGGGGGCTGTTAGCCCAGCTTCCCTAGGTACAAATCAGTCCTAGAACCCTCCCAGCAACAGTCTCTCTCTGGGCTCAGCAGCACAGGCTCTAATGCACATGTTTCTTCAGCTGCACAGGGCTCAGCCAAATATGTAAGTAATCCGAACTAAATACACCTTTATCCTGGTACCAGCAACACTGTCCCTCTCTGGGTCCAGCAACACAGGTTTCAAAGCCCTGGGTGAATCTGCACCACAGCAACTCAGCAAAAAACATCAAATAATCCAAAATCTTCCTTCTTCCTTGGAGGAGTTCTCACTTTCCACACAACCATCACCTCTCCTTGTCCTCCTCCCCTCACTTCCCTCTTCCTGCATCTTTATTGCCCATCATCTTCCCTTCCTTATTGGCTGGCTGGAGTCCTCTTAGGTGGGTGGATGACTTTTTACCAGCTGGCTAAGTGATCCAGGCTGCAGTCAGACTGTTACAGTGGAACAGAGTGGCACCTTATAGCCATAGCTTATGAAATCTTAGGTTTCTTTGAATTAATCTATAAGTTTCCTCTCTGCCATGCTTTCTGCCTAACTTCAGACTAACATGGCTAACTACCTCTCCATTAGTTAAATATTGTTGATCAGACAGTATAACTTTCAAAATTAATGTCATTTGTCCTCACAGTGAGAAATAGTCAGCTATGTTCTACTGGAGAGCAAACTGAAGTATGTTGCCTCATCTAGATATCTTGTAGGTGATGCATAAATTAGGGGAAAAATGACACTATATTGACTAGAACCTACACTAACCAAGGAAGTTGGTTGTCATTTTCTTCAAAAAAATGTGCACCTAAAATAAGCTGCTGATTCTGAGAAAAAAATTTTGTGGTTACATTTAAACTGTCTTGGTGGGCAATGATGGCTAGAAAATAATATTTCGATGTTTGTTTTTAGGAATTGGCTGTAGGTAAAGTATATATTGCATTAGAATGACGGTCTAGGAGAATGGCAAGGGTTATTTGATTTCTAAAAGCCTATTTGTCACATAGTTTCACAGCCTGGAAGGCAGACAGGGTGTCTGAGGCCAACATACATACACATCCTGGGAAATTAAAAACATCCAAACTTTTTTTTCATAATAAAGGAAGGCCTGGCTCCAGGATTATAGTGTCGACTTGCAAAAACCCTTGGGATTTCTGGTTTGGAATGAAATTACCAAATTAAGGTGTGTGCATGTGATACTTTTATGAAGATAGGATTTTGGCTGACAAAACAACATGGAAAGCATGACAGTCACAAAAAAAACCAATCAATGTTACCCCACTTTGAAGAATCATCAGATGAGAAAGAATACAAAAGGAAAAGTTTTCAGAACAAGTTGGCATTGGCCCCGATCTCCGAGGTTGATGACATTAGACATTTAAGCAAAGAACTTCAAAGTGGCATTTACATACCAGCTGGACATACTGTTCACCTTGTGTATCTTCTGGGCATTGGGGAATTTGGGTAATGTATTTTGTAATCATTGTGTTTGCTTTGACTGCATTCCTCTTATTTTCTATCGCTGTGTGTCAATAAAATGTGCCTATTAACAACAGAAGGAGTTCTGGCTGGTCTGAAGGTTATGCTCATCTGAAGCAGGGTATCAGGGCTGGCTTGTAAATCCAGTGCCAACAGGCAAGACGTACTGGAGAATCCAAAGGAAACATTTCTTGTTACTCTGGGTACTTGATGATAATATTTTAACTGAATTGCTTGTTGTTTTGTTTTGTTTTGTTTCTTTAAAGTTGTTGTGTATTCATAGAATCATAGAATCATAGAAGTAGGGTCAGAAGGGACCTTGTAGATCTTCAAGTCCGACCCCCTGCCTGAGCAGGAGAAAAACTGTGCTCAGATGACTCCAGCCAGGTAGGCATCAAGCCTCTTCTTAAAGACCCCCAGGGTAGGAGTCAGCACCACTTCCCTTGGAAGTTGGTTCCAGATCCTAGCCGCCCTGACAGTGAAGCAGTTCTTACGGATGTCTAATTTAAACCTACTCTCCAACAACTTGTGGCCGTTATTCCTTGTTATGCCAGGGGGCGCTAGGGCGCTAGGGGAAACAAGGTCTCTCCCAAACCCTTCTGGCCTCCCCTAGTGAGTTTATAGACGGTCACCAGGTCCCCCCTCAGCCTTCTCTTGTGAAGGCTGAACAGATTTAGGTCCCGCAGTCTATCATTGTAGGGTCTGCCCTGTTGTCCCCGGATCATGCGGGTGGCCCTCCTCTGGACCCTCTCAATGTTGTCCACATCCCTCCTGAAGTGGGGCGCATGGAACCAGACACAGTACTCCAGCTGTGGCCTGACCAGTGTCGCATAGAGGGGGAGGATCACCTTTTTGGCCCTGCTTGAGATGCATCTGTGGATGCACGACAAGGTGTGGTATTGTATTTATGAAAGTAAAAAGTCAAGGTTGCCAGAAGGCATGCCTGTTTTTCCTGAGTCAGCAGACTGATGATTCTAGTTTTTTCACTGTTGTTTAGCTTCCAAGTTGCAGTGTTGGTAAGACTGTAGGTATTTTAATGCTTGCCTTCAGTCCCTGGACTGAAGCAGTATAAAGGCCTTAATTAATTTTAGGCAGCTCTTGAATTAACCCATTGATGGTCCACACATTAACACCTGAAACTAATGTTAAGCACATTTTAGGCAGTTGAAAGTTACAACACTTCAAGACAGGTTTATCTCTGACCTGTGCTACCCAGCTCATGTTTCATTAATGTGTGGCTAGAGCCACCCAAGTAGTAGCCCTTCAGCATCCCAGGATATTGTGTTCCTTCTCCTATCTCCCTTATTCTGTGTGGACAAAATTTCCATCCCTTGAACTCTACTGCCCAGGGAGGTGGTTCTGGCACCAAGCCAACTTCCACTCTTGGGGTCAACCATCCCACCCTATGTGTACAACCAACCCTGTGCAAATAACCTGCAGAGCAGATGCCAGATAGTCAGTTAACAACCAGTAACTTTTCTTTGACCTCCATCTCACCCATCTTCTCCAGCATGAGCCAAAGTATGCCCCCCTCCCCTTAATCCTATCAGGCAGGTATCTAATTGGAGATTCAGTGAGGTACTGGACCTGAGGTGCTAGGGAGAAGAAAGGACCATCACTACTACTACAAAGAGGACTAAAGGCATCAGGCAAAATGAGGCCTTCTATGAAAGGATTGTAGCATAGATGGTGTCACAGTGGCATCACTGAGACTGGCTTCAGTTCCAAACCAAAATAAAGTCCCTAAAATGTATCTATGAGAGGGAAAGAGAATCTAACAGGGTGCATGGGGCAGCCAGGACACTTGTTCCTTGCTACACAGTACAATGCATACTCTTGAAGCCTGTCCACTGTAATAAGCAAGAGGGGCATAGCAATGGGGCAGCTTCCTCCCAGCAGCTATCTGCTTCCCTGCATGATTGTTCTGAGGATTTGCTGTCATCTGTGACTCTGTTCCTGTGCTTCCTTGATGAACCCAGGATTCAAGACACCCAGGAGGAAGACCAAGGGCAGGATAGAGGCAGTTCAGATGAAAAGAACCTGGGGAACTCAGCAGGAAACCTCAGGGATAAGTTAGGGTTTGGGTGTAGGAAAGAGTGGCCACCGTTTGGTTGGTGTTGTGCTTGGGAGATTTGGAAAGGTGGAGATTTGGGGGGATTTGGGGCTTTAAGGGGGTCTTGTCTTGGGGTGTCTCTGGGCCCTAGTTTGGGGGTGGGTGCATTTGCACACTGGGCTAAGTTAGCTAGGTTCTGGGGGTGCAGTTGATGTTGACTTCCCACACCCCAGCAGTTGACCTGGAGGGCAAGGACATTGTGTTGTGCAGAACACATGACTGGTGCTAATCAGTGGCACAAGCATGCATTGACTGTGGGACTTATGTGTGGGTCAAAGGCCAGTAAGCCAGGCCTACTGAAGGGTCAAAAATTTCATTCAAGTCCATCTCCATTTCTGCCCACCTGCCCCAACATCATTCCCCCCACATGCCCTTTCACATGTGCCTCAATTTCCCCATGCATATCCATGCCAAACTCATCTAAACTTTCCCTCTCCAGCCTGCACATGTAGCTAGGTAGGGTCCGGGGAGGTTGCCATGAGATTCTAATTGTGTGGTTTAGAAAGTGCCTCAGTTTCCCCATAGTTGCCCATACCTAAACTTTCTGAATCCAGCCAGCATTTATCACTGCCCTACACCCCATTCCCCACCCCCAGCAGTTCAAGACCTTCAGTCCCCAGGTATGGAAGCTTTGCTGCTGGGCTGGTTTCTTTCCCAGCACACACATCCTCCACCCACACCTCCCCACTCTACAATGCAGTGGTAACTAGGGTGGAGGTGGTTGCTATAAAGGTTTGAACTACAGAGCACAATGCCAGCAATTCTCAAGTCTTCCAAGATGTATCTGGAGAGACAGCCCTCCCCCAGCCCAGGATAAGAATGTACCAGCAAGCACAATGGCTCACTGCCAGCCAGTGTCTCCTACGAGTCAATTTCCATGTCCTCTGCCCATGCCAGACAGAACCAGCCCTGAAAACACTGTGGAGGATAGTGCCTTGATCCCTCCCACCCCAGGTATTTTCCTGCAAAACGCCCTCCCTGCACTCTCCCCAGGTCAGGGGACATAAAGCTCGACTGCTGGAATGAAAGGCATTTTTTTTTAAGTTAAGATTTCAGTGCTCGGTTCAGATGTCCTTCACTGAACCTCCCCCACCCCTCCCTGGAAAGCAACATGTTTGTGCCCCAAAAAGTGGTTGATCAAATCCTCCCTGATAACAGTGGCTTCACAGTAGACCTGTCCATGTCACTTGACAGGGGCTCCCCTTCACCAGAGCCAACATGTGTACTTGGTTCAGGACACTGCCTAGAGGAATCTGTACCCAGCACCCCAGTGCCTAGGAAGGTTTCCCCCATCAACTCACATACATTATTCAGGATTCAAGCTGCCACCACAAAGGTGGGAATATTTCATGGGCAAATCTCAAGATGGACCTCCAGGGACCTCCAGTATGCCTTCAATTGCCCAAGCCCACACTTGACCACCATACAGCAGCTGCTGAGTTGGTAGTTAAAGTTCTCCTTCCTCTTGGTGTATTCCTGTGTACAGATTTATGAGTCATAGAAGGAATGGGTAGGCTGGATTCCTGATGATGCAGGGGCAGGAAAGGACAGGTTAGCCAACTACATGGTGGAAGCAGCTGGGGTGAATTATCTCTGCTCCATCATCTCTGGGATCAGAGTTCCTAAACACATAGGTATTGTGGACCCATCCAGACCACCTGACATTTACATTGGTGAACCAGGTCTGGTGGTCCCCAACTGCATGAAGGATGACCAAAAATAAGCCTTTCCTGTTAATGTAATACAAGGCACAGTGAAGGGGGCCCAGAATGGGGATGTGAGTCCCATCAGTGACCCCCACACAGTTCAGGAACCTCAGCCACTCGAAGTCAGCAATCACCTCTCATAAATCCTCAAGCCAGAGCATGTGAGGCCCCAGCTGCAGCAGAACTGCTTCTTACACTTTGTTCATAGTGAGCATTGGTACTGATCATCCCAAGCCAAACTGGTTGATCATGCACTGGAGACTTTCAGAATTTGCCAGGTTCCAGATTACCATGTGCCCCATCTTTCCACAGACACAGGACACCAAAGCCCAGTGCTCTGGTGCTGGAGCAACGGGGCAAGCTCGGAGCAATGGGCCATGAATGTGCTATGGGACATTCTGGAATTCTGTGTCCATTGCTCATTTTCACAGGTCCTGAGCATGAGCTGCTTACACCAGTTTGAGCCCAGTGCCTCAATGGGATCTGAAACTAGACACACAGAGCTGCAACTTCAGTGCAGTCACCCTGTGCTTCATGCATCATGACCAGGGAGATTTCCACAGTATCATTGCTGTCTAGGGCCAGAAGAAGATGGTACTTCTGCCAGAAGAAGGTGGTGCTTCTGTTATCTGAGAAGTTTAGCCAGGGCAGTGGTTGTTGTCACTCCACCAACCACCATCTCAAAGATCTAAAACTAGCTGGAGCAGTCAGGTTGGTCAGGGAGATTATGATTGGACCAGACTTGTGCCTCTGCCTGGCCAGGGGATTTGAATTGCTTGCCAGTGGCAGTTGACAATACAGTGCATTTTGGTTCTTCCCTCCCCAGATCCTACCTCTTTACTAGCCCAGCCAGCCAAGCCACGGAAAAATAACCCACACAAGGAGCCTGATGTCTATTTCCTCTGTGAGCCTTGAACCCAGATTAATAGGGGGGAGACAGCACAGCAAAGCAAGACTTTGAAGACATCTTTTGATGTTTATCTGTGGGGACCCCATCCCACTTTACTATACATTCAACCCATTAAAAGTCAAGGCACCATTTACTAACTCTGTTACTTTCCTTACAGTAAAGAGCAAGAGCAGGAGTGGCATTTCCATTTTTCTTGTACTGCTTTCCTTTCCTTTTTCCCTTTAACTTTGACCTTCATTTAGAGAGAGATCATCCTTAGCTGTGCCATGTTGAAGGTGCAGAGGATTTGAAGTAATTGAAGTTTCTGAGTCTTCTGCCTGCATCTGGAGATGAGGTTGGAGGTAACACAGTCCCCAGGGAGTAGAGAGCTCTGGCCAGCCCCAAAGTGCCTCCAACCCTGGTCCTGCTCTGGCAAGCCCTGCACACTGAGCTGCCAGACATCATTGTAAATTTTAGAAGAGTTGTTACAAGCCATTAATTGAAATTTTCCCTTAGCCACTCCTGAGAGTGTGTAGGCAAGAGTGTGTAGGCTGGCTGTCCAGGTTGTAGGGCATGACCAGGTACGGGATTGAGGGGTAGGGGAGTAAGTGTTGAAAAACCAGAAAAGGGGCCAGATTGGGCTTTCCTGCCCATTCCAAGCCTCTTAGTGGAGTTGTGGGGGATGCAGCCCTGACTTTTCCCCCCACCAGGCATCCATGGCCAGAGGAGGTAGTGGGGGCACATTTCCCCACCTATCCCCAGCTTGTCCCTTTCAGTAACTGATTTCCTTCATTTCACCACCCTTCCTTCACCCCCATGTCCTTTTTACCCCCCATTTCATTACCCACACTCATCCCATTAACTCACCACCTTCCAGCTTTGTGTTCATTTTTCCCAACTCATCTGTCCCATCTCCTGGCTCACCAATTTTCTAGTGGCAACCGAAAGCTGTAGCTCCTAGTCCAGCCCCTGCATGCCAGCTGTCTATTGGCAAATCACAGCTGTGCAGGTGGTGGGTGGCCAGAGAAGGTTCTTAGCCTACTCTGAACCCAGGGTAGTACTAACACCAATCTGATCAACATCTCAAAGTGCACTGTGTAACGAGGTCTACAGAGACAATTGATGTAAACTAAGGAAGGTCCTAAAATCAGTCATGGGAGGTTAGGAACACAATCAGGAACAGAGTAGGAGAGATCTTCCTCAATAGTTTGCAAACTTTAAATAGTGTTTGGGGAACTCCTTTTTCCAGCAGCAAGAGAGAGTTGAGCATATTACATGTAGCGGATGCTTGTTAACTGATTAAACGCATGCTTTCAAGCATGGCCCAGGCACATAACTGGTGGGAAAGACAGTGCCTTCCACCATCTCAGCAGCTAGGCTGGAGAGTCACTTTCATAAAATGTTGACCCTTGACTGTGTAGTTTCCAAGCTTTTCTCATCTCATGCTCTGGCCATATGATTTAATCCATGACATCATGCATGTGGTTGCCTAGTGAAGTTTGCAATATCACACTCTCAAGATGCCAGATGCAATTTTAAAATTTAGGGCCTTTTTTAATTATCCCCATTCCTCAACAACAGCCATCTGGATTCTTCAAAACCTGGGTGACAACAGAAAACTTTTAATGAAAAAGTTTCATTTTTTTTTTCCTGGTGACTGCCAATATGCTCACAACATGCAGGCAGGTAGGGTGACCCTGACAAATAAATGACTCTGGTTCAGTGTGCCAGCCCCTGGGGTTTGTTCCTGCTGTTTTTCTCTTTGTAAAAATAATATTTAATTATTTGTCAAGGACACTAACTGCCTGGGACAGACTATATTTTATATTTTATATGTTGACAATGAAATAAATCAATAAGATATCCACAGCACACCAGGTCTGGCTCTCTTATTTCAGAGGCGCAGTCAAATTCCCAGGTGACATTCAGCAAAGCCCAAGCCAGTAGAAGAAAAGGAAAGGGAAAGTCGAAATTACAGTTGCTTTTGCTAGTACTGGATCTAGCAAATATCCTTCAGATTTAGCAGTGATATTTCCCATGCAAGAATGGATGGAAACCCCATTCCATGAGACAGCACTCCACAGCAGAATAATATTTATAAACATAAGTGCTATCCTACTGTGGCAGAAGACCACCTCTGTTTCTCCCCAAAAACTCTGCTCTGTGACAATTTGGTTAAGATGGGCCCTGCAGAGGGTACACACCTCACCCTATCTCTTTAGGTATCCTGTGCTGGATACATTCCTGAGGGAGGGGGAAACCTTCTCCCTCTGCTCATGTGACTGGCATCACATACCTGGGTGAGGGGCTTGGGCTCCCTGGGGAGCTAGAAACTGCCAGTTTGCCCAGCAACTAGTGATGCATTTCAAATTGGTTGGCTGACAGCCAATAGGTGCTGGCCTCCATTGGACCAGGTAAATGAGGTCACAAGGGCTATATAAGTTAAGGACTGCCAAGGAGGAGGGAGCAGCAGCTATGAGGAAGACTGAGAGAAAAGAGCTGGACCATCTGAAACTTGCTCTCTCTCTCAAAACTCATGATCAAGGAATTGCCTGCCTCCAGAGGGAATCTCCACCTGCCTCTGGATGATATTTGTGATTAAGCTACCTGAGATCTAACTACATATATAGCTTGCAGTAACTCAGATGTGTGATCAAAGGCCACCCAGCCATGCCAGTTTGCTCTGTGGGTTTTCTCTGATATTGCTCTACCCTGTACCCTATTCCAACCCTACTCCTTGTAACCAATAAAGTTCTCCTTTGTACCTAGCATGGAAGACTTACTGGGAGTGGGTCTAGATTATGGCTTGGGATCTCTTGGTTCAGCTGACTAAAGGAGACCACTACTTGTGCTTCTGACTGAAGCAAGCATCCCAAGTTCTTGAAGTGAATCAATTACCCTCAAGGGCTACTAAGCCTGTGTTTCCCAGAGTGCACAGATCCAGAATCAAGCCCATCCCTGGGTGGTGGCAGTGTTACCACCAGGCTAGCAGGTGTGCTCCAGGAAAGGGGTTGGCCAGATGTGAGGCACCCCCAGAGCCTGGAAGGTGGTCTGGTACAATGAGGTGGGTGGTTCAACGCAGGAGCAACCCTTACTTGCCTGCCACACCTACTGCAGAGTAAAAAACTCCACCGCAGCACAAGTGTAGACACTGGAGGTGCCAGCAGACATCCCCTACACTGAAGCACCCTCACACCCCAGGCAACCCCTGTGCACCATATTGAGCCAGGGGAGTAGCCCTGGGTTGGCAGGTTGAATCCCAGGGTCCCCTGCCAGCCAGTGCTGTTCCACCCCAGCTCGATATGCTGTGATCCCAGGTGCACATGCTGATGTGCACCCAGCAGCAATTAGCTCTGGAACTTATTCTGCACTTTTTCTAGGCACATGTAGATATGTCCTCTGACTACTTGACTGAGGGACTCCAAATTAGAAACTTCCTCAGTCTCCTTAGTTAGGGAACATCTTTAAATTACCAGGTCTATAATTACCTATTTCACATCTTACTCCCACTTATTCAGCCATGTAACTGTCATTTTTTGGCACCTATGCACTGTATGCATTCCTACTCCATGTGCAGTATGGCTATGTAATTGTCCACACAGATAGTAATCATGACCAGTATGTTATGCTTTGGCTGGTCAGGTATGTGACTCCTTCTTTGTATACCTGAGTGTAAGTCTTTCAATTCTAGCTTGGTAAAAATGAGGAGGTAACCCTTCTGATGTTAGAGTCATAAAAGTCATAGAAAATGAGGGTTGGAATGGACCACAGGAGGCTATCTAGTCCAACACCCTGCTCAAAGCAGGAACATCTCCAACTAGATCTTCCCAGCTAAGGTTTTGCCTTGCCTGATCTTAAAAAATTCCAAGGATGCAGATTGCACAAACTCCTCAGGTAACCTGTTCCAGAGCTTTACTACCCTCCTGATGGGAGTTTTTCCTAGTATTAAACTTAAATTTCCCTTGCTAAAATTTGAGACCATTTGCTCTGTGTTCTGTCATCTACTACCACTGAGAACAGTCTAACTCCATCCTCTTTGGACCCCGCTTCCCCATCTTTAGGTAGTTAAAGGCTGCTATTAAATCCCCTATCAGTCACATAGTTTCATAGTTTCATAGTTAGTAGGGTCGGAAGGGACCTGAGCAGACCATCAAGTCCAACTCCCTGCCATGGCAGGTAAGAGTACTGGGGTCAAACGACCCCATCAAGGTGATTGTCTAGCCTTGTCTTAAAGACCCCCAGGATAGGAGCCAGCACCACTTTGCTTGGAAGTTGGTTCCAGATCCTAGCCACCCTGACGGTGAAGTAGCGCCTCCTGCTGTCTAATCTGAATTTACCCTCTGCCAGCTTGTGACTGTTATTTCTAGTCACTCCTGGTAGTGCTCGGGGGACCAGGGACTCCCCCAATGCCTGCTGGTCCCCTCTGGCTAGTTTGTAACAGGTCACTAGATCCCCCCTCAACCTTCTCTTGTGGAGGCTGAATAGGTTCAGGTCCCATATCCTCTTCTCATAGGGCCTGCCCTGCTGCCCCCTGATCATGCAAGTGGCCCTCCTCTGGACCCTCTCCATGTTGTCCACATCCCTTTTGAAGTGCGGCGCCCAGAACTGGACGCAGTACTCCAGCTGCGGCCTGACCAATGCTGCATAAAGGGGGAGTATCACCTCCTTGGACCTGTTTGAGATGCATGTATGGATGCATGACAAGGTGCAGTTGGACTTCCTGACTGCATCCCCACACTGCCGGCCTATGTTCGTCTTGGCATCAATGTAGATATGGTGCTGGTTCTTCCTCCCCAGGTGCATCACCTTACACTTGTCAGTGTTGAATCCCATCCTGTTCTCATCTGCCCACCCCTGTAACCTGTCTAGGTCCGATTGTAGCCTATTCCTTCCTTCTAGTGTGCCCACATTCCCCCACATTTTAGTGTCTTCAGCAAATTTGAACAGGGTGCTTTTTACCTCGTCGTCCAAGTTACTGATGAAGATGTTGAACAGTGCGGGCCTGAGGACTGAGCCCTGCAGAACCCCACTGCCCACATCCCTCCAGGTCGAAAATGACCCAACCACTACCACTCTCTGGGTGTGGCCCTCTAGCCAGTTGGCAACCCATTTGACTGTGTAGGTGTTGACACCACAGTCCCCCAATTTTTTAATGAGAATGGGGTGAGAGACAGTGTCAAAGGCCTTCCGAAAGTCCAGAAAGACTATGTCCACTGCTACCCCTGCATCTAAGGATTTGGTGACCTGGTCATAGAAGGCCACCAGGTTGTTCTGACAGGACCTGTCTCTAATGAACCTGTGTTTGTTGCCCCTAAGCATAATCTTCCCTGCTGGCCCCTCATGGATATGCGCCAGAATAATTCTCTCAAAAGGCTTACCCAGGATAGAGGTAAGACTAACTGGCCTATAGTTTCCTGGGTCCTCCTTCCTCCCTTTTTTGAAAATGGGAACCACATTGGCCTTTTTCCAGTCCTCTGGCACCACACCAGAGCACCACGAGTGCTCGTAAAGCCATGCCAGAGTTCCCGCAATGACCTCAGCTAATTCCCTCAGCATTCTGGGGTGGAGATTGTCCAGACCAGCTGATAGAAATATATCCAGTTCCTTCAGAAGTTTCCAGACTAGATTCTCACTGACCCTTGGCCTAGGTGTGGCTTCCCTGGGGCCTGAGGGGGGCCCAGTGGTGGGGCTGATGTGGTCCCTGCTCAGGAAAATGGAGGCAAAGAAGTCCTTAAATAGGTTAGCTTTGCCGTTTGGTGTGACAACCAAATTTCCTAGTGTGTCTTGCAGGGGTCTCACGTTATCCGGTACCTTCTTTTTGTCCCCTGTGTATTTAAAAAAGGACTTCTTGTTGTCCTTGATCCAGGAAACTAGTCCCAGTTCCATCTCCGCCTTGGCCTTCCTGACTGCCCCCCTGCATCCCTGAGCAACTGCAGTATAGTCCTCCCTGGTGATGGCCCTTCCCTTCCATTGGGTGTGTGCCTCCCTTTTAGCTAGAAGACATTCCCAGATGCTTTTGGTGAGCCATGGG
>NW_017729034.1:47418030-47420138 GCF_001723915.1 Gavialis gangeticus | reverse complement strand
CCCTCCTGAAATCTAGGGCTGCTGCCTTGCTGCAGGCCTTTGCCACCTTGTGCTGGATGGTAAATTCCAGCAGGCGATGATCACTGTCGCCCAGGTGGTCAAGCACCTGCAGGCCCCTCACCAGGTCGTCGCCAGTGGCCAGCACCAGGTCCAACAAGGCATCTTCCCTGTTGGGCTGTGCACTTCCTGAGTTAGATAGAGGTCCTGCATTTTGGCTAGGAACCCACTTGAGTGGTCAGACCTGGCTGACTGCTCTTCCCAGCAGATTTCTGGAAAGTTCAGGTCACCCATGATGACCACGTCTTTTGACCTGACTACCTCTGTGAGCTGACTTAAGAATTCCTGATCTAGCTCTTTCCCTTGGTTGGGTGGTCTGTAGTAGACCCCCACTGTTAATTCTCTTTCCCCTCAACAGCCTTGTATTCTAACCCAGAGCACTTCAGTGTGCCCCTCCTCTGACTCTGTGCTACCTGGTGATGATGTGTATTCCTCCTTAATGTAGAGCGCCACACCCCTGCCTTTCCTCCCTGTCCTGTCCCTCCTGTACAGCCTATAGCCCTTGATATTCATTGCCCAGTCATGCGTTTGGTCCCACCACGTTTCAGTGAGCCCCACTATGTCTGGGTTGGTGTCAGCTAGCAGGAGGGTAAGTTCCTCCTGATTGTTTCCCATACTACGAGTGTTTGTGTAGAGGCATTTGAGACCTCCTGTGGATGTATGCACTGCCCCCTAATCTTAGCATTGCCCTGGTCCCTGCTTCTTACCTGTGTATATGTTCCACTCATCCGTCTAGGCTGGGCTGTATTTGTAAGTGCTCTTTAGTTTAGCGGGCCAAGTCTTCCTCCTCTGTCGTCTTCCCCTTCCCCCGATGAGCCTAGTTTAAAGCCTGCTGGAGGAGATCCGCCAACCTAAAAGAGAACACACACTTACATTTAGAGGAAAGGTGGAGCCCATCCCATTTGAGCATGTCTCTCATCGTGATGTGTGGGTCATTGTCAAGGAAGCCAAAGCCCGCCTCAAGGCACCATTCCCAAAGCCACCAATTAGTCTCTGTGATGCACGTTGCATGCCGTCTTCCACATCCACTTACTGGTAGGACAGAAAAGAATACCACCTGTGCACCTATCTTCTTCAGCATGCCCCCCCCAGAGCATGGTGGTCTGCCATCAGGTGATCAGAGCTTCTCCTGGCTGCATCATTAGTACCCACCTGGATTAGGACCATGGGGTAGTAATCGGTGGGCTGGATCATGGCCTGGATCATCCCTGTCACATCCTGAATCTTTGTTCCGGGTAGGCAGTAGACCTCGCGTGTCGAGGGGTCCTGGCAACAGATGGGGCCCTCTGTACCTCTCAGGATGGAGTTGCCTATGATGATCACTCGATGCTTTCTCCTCCAGGACTGCTTAGCTCCTTCAGCCTGTTTGGAGCATGGAGAGTGTGGAATTGCCTCCTCTCTGGTTGCCTCCTCTCCATCCTTCTCCTCCAGTGTTGCCAGGGCCTCATACCTGTTTTCCAGCCGGACTGGAGGAACTGGTACTACTGCGTTGCGAGCAGCCCTGGTTCTGGAGGTGACCATCTGCCACTCTGCAATGGAGGGCACCTCCCGAGGTGCTTCTTCCTTGGGTGTGTGGCCCTGCAGGGAAAGAAAATAGCCATCAATTTCATCCTCCACCTCCCTGATTTCCCTCAGCCTGCTAACCTCCTCCTGGAGCTCCCTCACCTGAACCTCCAGGGCCCTAAGGTGGGCACCTGCAGGACAGGTGTGGGGGTCCCCAATCCCTGCCCCCCCAGGCCTTGCTGGGCAACCCCCGCAGGCCAGGGGGTGGGGGGACGCCAGCTCCCCCATGGGATCTGTCTGGGTGGAGGCCTCAGACAAGCCCCGGGTAGGCTGTGCCCCCTGGGCAGGGGCCCTGGCAGCACTCTGTGTCAACACCATCTTAGGAGTTGCTGTTTGTTTATATCTTAGTGCAGTTCCTTCGCCCTGCGCTAGCAGGAGTCTCCCTCCTGGCCCTTCCTGCTCACTTGCCGGTGCGAACGCTGATGCAAATGCCAGCGTGCTCTGTTCGCACGGTGCGGCTTGGGAGCATGGCTCCCTACAGGTTCAGC
>NW_017729034.1:47405972-47413030 GCF_001723915.1 Gavialis gangeticus | reverse complement strand
TGGGGGAGGCCAGCTCCCCCATGGGCTGTGTCTCTTACAGAGCGTTTGCGCGCTCTGTTCGTGCAGCGCGGCTCCCTACCGGCTCAGCTAAGAGGGATCCGGGGGGCTTCCCCTCCGGATCCAGCTCAGCTGCGTCCGGTCCCTCTGCCCACTTATCTTAGGGGGATCAGCTGATGTTGCCCCCACTGCTGGCTCCACTGCTGCTGCATCCGCCTCCGCCTTGGGTCAGGTAAGGGAGCACATGTACATGCAGGACACACGTATGCCTGGATCCTTCCTCTCCTCACTACTCCTGACTCCCGAGTGCTGAGGGCTACATCAAACCACGGCTTTTAAAGGCCGCAGTTTGACTTTCCTGCCTCTGCCCCAACAGTCAATCAGGCGCTCTGGTCTTCCTGGAAGTGCCTGCCAACAGTCCCGCCCCCTACGCTCCTCCGCTGGGGGATCTGGTGCCTCCAGAGCCTGCTCCCGAGGGTTAACCCTGGGGGTGCTCCCTAGCTTGGGGGGACAGTCTCCCCTATACCCTCTCCCTGTTTGCATGCTCTGTTCATGCGGCGCAGCTTGGGAGCGTGGCTCCCTACCGGCTCAGCTAAGAGGGATCCAAGTGGCTTCCCTCAGCCTCAACAAAGTAAATAAGCCCAGTATCCTCAGCCTCTCCTCATAAATCATGTGTACCAGCCTCCAAACCATGTTTTGCCCTCTGCTGGACTCTCTCCAATTTGTCCACATCCTTTCTATAGTGTGAGGCCAAAAACTGAACACAGTACTGCAGATGTGGCCTCACCAGTGCTGAATAGAGGGGAAGAATCACTTCCCTTGATCTGCTGGCAGTGCACCTACTAATGCAGCCCAGTGTGCTGTTAGTCTTTTTGGCAATGAGGGCACACTGTTGTCTTATATTCATCTTATTGTCCAGTGTATTTCTCAGGTTCTTTTCTGCAGAGCTGTTGCTTAGCTAGTCAGTTCCCAGCCTGTGCCAGTGCATGAGATTGTACCATCCTAAGTGCAGGACTTTCCATTTGTTCTTATTGAACCTCATGAGATTTTTTTTTTTTTTTTTGGTACAATCCTTCAATTTGTCAAGGTCTCTCTGAATCCTATCCCTAACCTCTAGCATATCTACTACTCTTCCCAACTTGGTGTCATCTATAAACTTGCTGAGGGTGAGCTTCATACCAACTTCCAGGTCATTGATGAAGATATTGAACAAATCTGTCCCCAGAAGCACTCCGCTTGATACCAGCTGCCATCTAGGCATTTAGCCATTGACCACACTCTGAGCCCAACAATCCAGTCTGTTTTCTATCCCCCTTATAGTCTATTCATCCACCCCATACTTCCTTAGCCTGCTTGCAAGAATGTTGTGGGAGAACATATCAACAGCCTTACTAAAGTCAAGATATATTGTGTCCATTGTTCTCCCTCCACTTCTCTCTCACTGCTCATCCCTGCATCTCATGTCAGAAGGCAATCAGTTTGTTTAGACATGACTTGTCCTTGGTGATTCCATGCTAACTCTTCCTAATCACCTTCTTCTCCTCAAAGTGCTTTGAAATGGATTCCTTGAGGACCTGCTCCATGATTTTTCAGGGACTGAGGTGAGGCTGATGTTCTGTAGTTTCCTGGATCCTCCTCCTTTGCTTTCTTAAAGATGGGTACTATATTTGCCCTTTTGAATCATCTGGGACCTCTCCCAATCACCATAAGTTTTCAAAGATGATGGCCTTTGGCTCTGCAAACACATTGGCCAACTCTCTCAGCACTTTTGGATGCATTGCATTCTATCCCATGAACTTGTGTACATCTGACTTTTCTAAATAGTACATAACCTATTCTTTCAACACTGTTGGCTTCTTACTTCCTTCTCACACTGTGCTGCCAGGTTCAGCAGTCTGGGAGCTGATCTTGCCTGTGAAGAATGAGATGAAAAAGACATTGAGTACTTCAGCCTTTTCTGTGTCATCTGTCATGAAATTGCCTCCTTCATTCACTACACTTCCCCTGATCTTCCTCTTGTTGCTGACATACTTGTTTTACTCCAGTGGTTTACCCCTGTGCCTAAACCATTTGCCCAGGATGCAGGGGACCCAGGATCCTTGTCTAGAGGGGGTTTGAACCTGAATCATTCTGACTATATAGCACATTAACCATTTGGCATAGCTTAGACATTATCTAGGTTTTTTGAAGCCACCCTCTTCAAGCTGAGCCACTGCACCTTCAATTTTGTATTACATTTAATATTGGAAACTGTACGTAAGTGGCAAAAATGGAATATCATTTGGACATGTAAAGTTACATAGGATTCTGCCTCCAAGTTTTCAGATTTTGAAAACCCACTTCAAGATCTACAGGAATTTAAAAAAAATACAGATTTTTAATATAAATGCACATTAGCCATGGTGTGAAATGGTTGGCATCACTACATATATAACAGAAAATCATTAAAAGCAAGCAAATGAAGGGTGAATATAAGCATTCATTTCCAGATGTCCAGAAATTATTCCAGAAAAGGGAGCAGTACACACTTCCATCCTGCAATCACCCACTCTTTCCTTCTCCTTGTGCCTTTCCAAGATGGCATTGACCCCGGTTTGGGAAGAATGTTGGCTGCTTTACTCCAGTTTGGAGGGAGTCGGGGGGGAGAGAGACTGAAGCAGTGGGGCAAAGTCTCCTGCTCACTGGAGCAGCAGGACAAAGCCTCCTGCTAACTTTTCAAATCAGGGACTGTGGTATGTGAGGAGCAAGTGGGGTGCAACTGGCAGATGCTCCTCCTCCACTCTCTTGCTCTATAGGAAGGGTGGAAGCAGCTTCTTCAGCTCCTTCTTTGCTTCTCTGGAAGATATGGGAACCCTTCCCTGTAGCTCCACTCATCCTGATCCCTGGGAACAGTTAAGCCATGGGAAAGTGTACAAATGTTCATTTTCCTGGGACAGAGTCTCCTAGGAACAACTTCTATCGGGTTGGAGTTGGGCTGTTTTTCTTCCAGAATTGCCATTTTTGTTCCAGTAGAAAAAGCTGGAAAGTCTGTATGCTTGTGGTTTCTACCATGGGGGCAATGATTCTCCCTGTAGAAACAGAATGTCTGTACATGGCTGCAGAACAGAGGTTGGCAAAATGCAGCCTGTCAGGCCATTCTATGTGGCCCGTGGGGCCCCTAAAAAATTTAGAAAATTAATATTTATCTGCCCTGGGATGCATGTCATGCGGCCTTTGATGGCTTGCCAAAACTTAGTAAGTGGTCCTCTGCCCAAAATAATTGCCCGCCTCTGCTGTAGAATTAAGCCATCCAACCACATGAACAGGCACATACCTGTGTCCCAAGGATCATGAACACCGTCTTCTCTTTCTTCAACCCATTCAACATTTTTTTATTGTGAATGCCCTAGACAATCCACCAGCCTTTTCTTGCATTCACCCTGATCTCCATGTCATCTGCAGACTATTTCTTGTGAATATTTTGTATAGTAATTCAGTATGTTTGAAGGTAGATATATTGGTCCCTGTGAATTTGTAGCTGTGCTAGAAATATGTGGTATACTGGTATAGTTCTAATCACTATTCTGATGCATCTATGTTTATGTAGACAGTTCTAGAATATTGTGGGTATTGGATTATAAATAATAATGGTAAATCAATAATAATAAATGATCCAGGGACTGAAATTCCCTTCATACTTTGTTTATATAAATAGACATTTGAATACCAGTAAACTAGAAATGTAAGCAAGTGATTTTTACAAGAGCAAGAGATGACATTTAAAAGGTCACACTTCAAATTTGACTGCTTTATCATGGAAAGGTACTGAACTCATAGAAAAGAAACTGGAATGAACTCTGGCATGTTAGAAATGTGAGAAATTAGGGAAATATTCTAGAAAGATTTTATGTGTTTTTGGTAATGAGAGACTTAGTGTATTGGGTGATTTCACCAGGGAAAAGAGAGGTGCTACAAAGTTATATTAACTTATGGCACACGAAGAGTCAGTAGTCATGACCTGAACAGAGGAAAGGCCAGACCCTAAAGGAATTTAGATATAATTAGTGTAAAGGAGAGTTAATAGAGGGCACATACTAATGAAGGTAAGTACAGGGACACTGTATAAAGGATTTAGAGAAAGATCTTAATCTGTAAAAATCAGTTTGGGAAGATGACAATTATTCTTTACCTTATTCTTTCATCCCTATATTTTTGTATTAACATACATAAAAATATATTTTCAACAGCACTGTGCCTAAATATTTACCTTGGCAGTTTCCATTACTTCCATTAAATCCCATGCAATGCATTACAAATGTAATTTATATTGTATTTACTGTACTGTATATACCAACGATCACCAACCGGTCAATCTCAATTGACTGGTTGATCATGGAGCCTTTGACAGGTAATCTCAGTCTGGGGGGTACTGAGTACATGTACACTCAGCCCTCCCAGACTGAGATAGACTGCCAGAGGGTCCATGGCTAGGAGCAGAAGCACATACAAATGGCAGGATGGTGCCAGGACTCATGTGGCTGGGCTTAGCCGCACCCCTTGCTGCCCAGGGCTGGACCAGGTGAGTGAAATGATTCCCCTCCATGCCCTGCCATGCCCCCTGCCTCTGGGTGAGTGGGGCCCTAGCCAGGACAGGTGAAGGTCAGAGCCCAGGCAGCTTATCCAGGCACATGGGAGAAGGGAAGGGAAGGGGAGGCTCCCGGCACTGCACGCACCCCAGCAGAGGCCCAGGGGGCATGTGCCCTGTCCACCATGCTCACCCTGAGCCTGCCATGGGCTGCAGGTGGCAACAGAATCCTAGCACACTCTCCTGTGGGGCTGTGGCTGCACTGCCAGGTCCCACACTGCTGCTCTCTGCCCCCTCTCCACCCCACAGGAGGAAGGCGCAGCCCAGCTGGTACCCAAACCTGCTCCAGGGCTGCCTGGCCTGCACCTGCCTGGCCTGATCCCCGCACCTGGGCTGGTGGATCAGGGCTCTAGGGCACTGCACCCCAATCTGCCCTGTGTGGGCCATGCCCAGGAAGGAGCTGCTCACCCTCTGTCCCCCGCACCTGCCAGGCTCCACGTTCCTGCCTCCCCCACCCCACTTCCAGTGCTGGGCTCCAGCCAGGACCTGCTTCCCCTCAGCAGAGCAGCAAGGGCCACATCCTGGGGCCAAGAAGGGTCCCAGAGATGCTGAGAGATGAGGGGAGAACCTGCCCCCACTTGCCTTGGGCTCCTGGTTGCTTCCTGCACCATCCTTGCCATGGCTCCTGGCCCAGGAAGACGCAGCTCCATCTGGCCGGGATTGGGGAAGGGCTGGGGGAGAAAGAGCTGGGAAGGCCGGAACTTGCAGCCCAAAAACCCTGGGGCTCAGAGACTACTGGGGATGGAGTAAGCCCAGCTAGCACCAGGGAACAGGAGGGGTCCTCACCACTGATCCCAGAAGAGTGCTCCTGACCCAGCCTGGAAGGGAAGGGGATGGGAGTGGAGCAGGAGGGGCAGGGGGTGGTGAAAGATCCTGGGTTGCCCTTTATTTCAAAAAGTGATATTCCCTTTTAAAAGGTTGGTATATACTGTATTTATTCTCATACAACACAGGACAGACACACAACATTATACAGTGAAATATTTTTACATTAGTTACTCTCCCTAGTTTGTGTTACTCAGGCTCAATGCTAATTGGAAATTTAACAGATATATATTTAATTTGTACATGTGGCTGTTTAAATGTGCAGCATCTTTGAAGACATCTTTCTGGAGCATGGTAAGTTTACCAGGTAAATGTGGTCTCCAACAAGAGAAAATCAAATGTAAATACTGAAAGACAATCAATATTTGGTTTGTGCCTTTCTTTTTCTATTCTCCACATCCAGAATAGAGTACAGCAACTGCAAAACTTTGCATGCATATATATTGCCAAAATTATTTCATTTGCTAAAAGGAGCAGATTATTTTATATATATTTAATATCATGTGTTCACTCCCCCTTTTTATGAGACCAGATAGTTCTTTATTAAAAAATATTCAATTTTCCCATTTATTTGTAACAACATTAATAATGCCAAAAGTTCTGTGAATGATTTGTCTGATGTTCTTTAGTACAGAAATCAGGGTCCATACAAAAAGAGGTTGGTGGGTAAACGGGTGCTCACAATAAAACTTTTCATAGATGGAGAAGGGAATGGTGCATGGTCCTTGGAATCCAATTGTTGCAGGAATGGTAAAGTGTGTGCCTGTGCACAGAGTTAGGTGGCTTACTTTTTAATTTTCTTTTTTTATGTATTTCAAGTAGGGTGACCATATTACTTTAAAGGAAATTCAGGACACTGCTTCCTCTCCCTCCCTCCCGCTGCACGCCTGTGATTCCAGGACTTTTATTTTAATTTTTACCTTCTATGTGTGTGTGTGAATGTGTATGTGTGCATGTTAAAGTGTGCATGTATCTGTTTGGGCATGTCTATATGTACATTAAGGCACTTTTCCTAATGCACATTAAATGTAGTACCTCCAGTGTGAGATACTAAACAAATGATCATTAGGCTGCCTCAGCAATGAATGCACACCATTTTTGAGTGATGCTTAATGCACAGTAGCCTATTTTACTGCACATTAGTGTAACAGCATGATTTTTTACATGGTGCATTAATGTGCAGTAAAATAGGCTACTGCACATTAAAAGTGTGTGTGTAGACACACCATATGTCTGTATGTGTGTGTGTGTCTGCCTGTGTGTGCAGCTGCTCTGGATCCAGGCTGCTGTATCAGCATGCATGTGTGCTGCACCTTGTGCAGCAGCTTGACCATTATGTCAGTGAGAGGCTGAACCTACTCAGCCTCCTCTTGCCTCCATCATACCCCATCTATACCTCCCACCACTCCCCACCAGGTTCCTCCCTCTTTGGTTTACTTCCCTGTGCCTCTCTCCTCATGACCCCCACTCACTCCTTCTTTCTCCCTCACTGCCCCTCATCTCTTCCCATTGATCTCCCCCTGCCACTTCCTTGCTCACCAGGCATCCCCACTTCACTGCCTCCATGACCCTCCACTCACTTCTATTTCTCTTTTCCCTCCCTGCTCTCCAG
>NW_017729034.1:47389366-47400972 GCF_001723915.1 Gavialis gangeticus | reverse complement strand
TGTCAGTGAGAGGCTGAACCTACTCAGCCTCCTCTTGCCTCCATCATACCCCATCTATACCTCCCACCACTCCCCACCAGGTTCCTCCCTCTTTGGTTTACTTCCCTGTGCCTCTCTCCTCATGACCCCCACTCACTCCTTCTTTCTCCCTCACTGCCCCTCATCTCTTCCCATTGATCCCCCCCTGCCACTTCCTTGCTCACCAGGCATCCCCACTTCACTGCCTCCATGACCCTCCACTCACTTCTATTTCTCTTTTCCCTCCCTGCTCTCCAGCTTGTCCTGCCCCCCCACTCTGCCTGTCTCCCCAAGTGCGTGTGCACGCACACACACACATACACGCGCACACACACACACACACACACACACGGTAGTAGTGGGGAGAGCTCTAAGCCAAGCTGCAGTTTGGGCCCCCAGCAGCTGGGCTGAGGTAGGACAGAGCTGGCTGGGGCCACAGTTCCAGGGCAAAGAAACATGGGTCTCCCACAGCTTGGTTAGTGAGATGTGGGGAGAGACCCCTGCTTCCTTCAGAGTAGGGGTCTGAGTGGCTCTTCTCTCCCACAGGAAGCTTTGTCCTCACCTTAACCCCACTGGGCTGTGAATGAGTGAACACATGTGTTATCAGATAACACTCACAGCATCACTCTCCCCCTGCCCTGCCCCATCCATCCCTCCCCCCTCCTTGCCCTATCTCCAGGCATTGCTCAGGAGGACCTGGGCTGGGCACCTGTGGTCAGGGTGGTACTGATCTGGAACTTCTGTTGGGATGCCAGGACAGCCTATGAAATCCTGGACTGTCCCAGCTAAACCGGAAAGTATGGTCACCCTCGTTTTAAGTTACGTCCTTAGTGTTAAATGTACAGTGTACAAGAATGGGCCAAAGAAAACAGCCTGTCAGTACAGTAGCCCCTAATGTCTTGTACACCTGTGACCACCGTGGCACAACCTACAAATCAAACACTGGTCTGTACAGCCACAAGAGAAAATGCACCACTACTCAGCAGAGTAGCTGCAACATCCACTGTCTCTCACTGATGAACAGACGCCATTACAAGAATGGTAGAAAAGGCTATACTGCCACACTTCACGTGTATAAGGGACAAAAGGGTGCCTTCTTCTCAGGAAAGTGGTGTATTAAATCTTGTATAAATTATAGTGTTTCTCTTGCTCACTTTAGTATGGTCCAATGATAAAGGGTGCAAACAAGTGTTCACAGGACCCAGTTTAGGTTTATGTGGTTTACTTTAAGCCACCTGAATCTAAACTGGGAATGGTGTGTGCTGTCATTTGCTGCTGCTGTAAGCAGTGTGGGCAGCCTGAGGTTTAATTTGGTGGGTGGAATGGCTGGCAGGATTATGGAGGCTAGCAGGTCCAGGGGGCATTGGTGGGTCAGCAAGGTTTTGGTTTTTGTTTGCTTGGTTTTTGGTGATATCTTTCATTGGACTATTTACTTGGGACAGACACTAAATAAACTTTTGAGTACAAACTCAGCTGTATTCCCTGAGACCTGAGGAAGGACTTTTCATGCCCAAAAACTTGTCTAACATCTCTCACAATTATATAATTAGTCTAATTAAAGATCACAAAAAACAAACCATTACTTCTTAAATTCAAATAAAAAAAATTTTTGTTTTCCTGCTTCAAAAGTTTGTGGCATCCAGAAACAACACCTTGTGATTTAAGTGGGGGAAAAAATCTTCTATTAATTGCAAATTGTTAATACTTCACTAATTCACCCATACGATGAAAACTTTAGACATAGTTATTTGGGCCCTAACTTGATAGTTCCTCTCTATTCAGACAGCACCTAAGCAGCTGCACATCTATAACCACATGCTTAAGGCTTGAAGAAAACAATGAGAAAATGGAAGCAGGTACATACGTGCTGTGTTGCACTTGGACCTTGGCAAATGTTAATATGTTTGTACAGAATAGTCTGCAGCTTATGCACAAAGCTTCAAACTACAGTGGTTGCTTAGAGTATTCACAAAGAAAATGTAATCAACCATATCAAACTACTTGATGCTCACCTTTGAATGTATGTGCCAAATCAAATGAAGAGCACACAAGTCCACAAATACATAACTGAAAAAATTGAAAATGTCTGTATTCCTAGATAATGCTTTACACAGGAAATTCTTAGAGAATACTGAAATTAATAAATCAAGATTAAGCTCTTAATAACCCATGGCTTCTTCTTGCAGCAGTCAGGAATTCCAGCTTGGGACTTTCTGTCCCTTAGCTCATCATATCACACTCACAAAAAGCAAGAGAGAAGCATTTGCTTCTAGATTTAGTCATTGGCATCTTGCATAAAGACAATTTGACAGATAGATGCCTGAACTCATTTAATGAGTTAGACATTGTATTCAAGTGTGTGGCATTTGGAATTAAATAGCTGTTTTGAAAGAAATCTCTGCTAACAGGCAGCTAATATATTATGGTAGACAGGAATTATACTTACATTAACATATTAGGCAAGATTCAGCACTACCAATGGTTGCCATGCTTGTGTTTACTTATGTTATAATAAATTACTATTTAGTGAGGGATAAACTGAACACCAAAACCTTTTTATGGGTCTGTCTATTTGGCAATGACAGGCAACCCTCAAGTGAGTGTACAGTATCTCTAGGGAAGAGGAATCAGTGACCTGGATCTAATGGTTAAGAACCTCATGTCAGTATTTTCACACAGTGGTACTAAATGCAGCAAACAGATGGTACCAGGTTGTGCTTTGAAAAGCAAATAAAATAAATTGTCCAGGGACAGGAGGATTCAAGAATATGTTGTGTTTCTTTCATCAGAAGAATTGAATGTATTAAATACAGAATTAGTAATAAGCATATTAGGGAGAAATCACCACCTGTGGCCAGGAGGGCGGCAGCAGAAGGCCACACTAAAGTCCTACTTGGGCCTATTTATAGCTATGTTCTCAAAAGTGAATGCACCTTCAGTAGAGGGAACCAGTGAAGGAGGAAAAGATTGTGACTGAAGTATTAATGTACACTTTTTTAGTTATCATTACTAGCCAATATCATTTCTTCCTTAGTGTAGCAAGGCAATCAAAAGTTTTTAGATGAGTTTTTAGGAATCATAATTTGAACAGAAAGAGACATCTTATTCCTAAATACTGTTCTAAAATCCTGGAAATATAAACATCAATGGGCATTAGGCAACTAAATTCTTTTGATGATTTGTTCCTTGGTTGACTTCACTTGCGTGATTTAGAGCTATGTAAATATGTTTTAAGCACATCTTTAATATGTTTTGTGTATGACTAAAAACAGATTCAATTTTACATTTTTGGCACATTCGTATACTAAGGCACTGATGTGTGATCATTCTCCATCCTGTTCAAATCCCCAAAAATTTACTGAAGCTGTTACTTTTGTAACAACCATCATCTTACCCTTGAGTCACAAAATAGCAGTGAGAAGCCCAACCCTGTAACCTGTCCAGATCAAGTTGTAGCCTGTCCCTCCCATCTAGTGTGCCCACATCTTAGTGTCATCCATAAATTTGAACAAGGTGCTTTCTACCCCCTTGTCCAAGTCAAAAAGCCTGAGCCTGAATTGATTCAATCTTTGCAGGTTAGTCTAACCTGGGTAGGCTGAACTGGTTTGTAACCATGCAGACATCCCCTCTGGACTCAAGAAATGCAGGCACATGTCTGCAGTGGCTCAGGCTAGAAGCCAGGGGATGCTAAAGTAGCCCTCCTTTCCCTTCTACAGTACTGAGCTGAGAGGGAGCATGGCCAGGCCCCCCAGCAGGACACTCTAATTAGGGAGGGGGTCCCTCCCCAAACTGTTGATAACAGAGCATTTAATTACACAGCAAGGAGTTACACAGAGAGTTGTTAGCATTTATCAATCCATCAAACAAAACAAAATCTCTCTCATTAATTAAAGTTCTTCTTAAGCAATTTTTCCAAGGAAGGAATAGAAGGATATTACCAGCTACCTGGTGACTAGCTCCAAAAAGCCCTAAGCTGACACTGTCCTGTCTGCCTTTGTCCTGTCTACCACAGACCGTAGCCAGCATGTGGTATGCTAGCTAGTGCTGAGAGGTGTCTGTGTAAGACAGAGGGAAGTGGAGAATCCCTGCTTGAGCAGGGTGTGGGGGGAGCAGGGCCAGGGAGAAGACAGGCAGACACTGCTGCTCCAGCCAGGGAGAAGAGGAGTGGGACCAGCCCTCCTGGGCTGGAGCAGAGAGCAGAGCCCCGCCCAGGACTGCAAAGCATCTGGGATGCTGGGGGACTCTGGTTTAACTTAAACCAGGAAGGGTTCTGGGACAGACATTGCATAAACTGCTTTAACAGAAATCAGTTAAATCCGATACTACATTCAACCAGGTTTATCTCAAACCAGTTTCAGCCATTTTCAAACTGGTTTATGTGCACTGAACATCTGTTGTTACAGCTTAAAACCAGTTTCTGATCACTTAAACTGGTTTTTGTGTAATGTCTGTCCCTAGCCCCAATATCATATTCAAACCAGCAGAAATCCTGCCCTTCCAAATGAGAATAAGTTTGTGTCATAGCTTAAACTCCCAAAGAATGTATTATCCTGAGGCAAGTCTGGCATTACTTCTTGCAACCCATCACATATTTATCACTATGAAATAGATGTGCTTTACCTATGATCCATGTTATGCCTAAAATTGTCAATTCTGGCATTCTTTTCCTCTAGACTAATACAGCTACAACCTGGATATCTGACACATGGAATATATCAAATTTTAGCTGATTTTTAAATGAAATCTTCATATTTTCCCAAGCAGGAAGCAACTGTGACCACCTGAAACCTAAGATCCTTCTCCTGTCTTTGTTTTAAGGTAATTTGCATCATCACAGATCCTCACAGGAGGTGAGAGGCTCCATACCAGCTATAAACTGACTGCCCAGAGGAGTTTTCTGTCTATTGCTCCTCTGTGAAATCCTGTGAAATGTGAACTGTCATTTCTACCCAGAATAACTTTTACAATCTTTTCTCCAATTCCTGATGGAGGGTGTTTCTGCCCAAAAGCTTGCAATTAAAGAATTTTTTTTTTTGCAAAAATCTTGTTGGTCTAATAAAAGATATCATCTCTACTACAATTCCAAATTGTTAACCATGCAATTTCATTACATGTTTTCTAGGATGAACACTGCTCCTTTCCTTATAATCTTTAGGTGGATCATGAAGTGTCCTTGTATAACCTAATTCTGACAGATTTTATGACTGTTTACAGTTCCTCCCTATCCAAACTCCAATCACACACCATTCTATAACATATTTAAAATATTTCCAGGGTCTCAAAAATTAGCCTTCTATCATAAGTAAATTAAGAATAGCATATGATCCTAAGCGACTTTCTCCCCGACATGCTATATAGGTTCTAAATATCATTATTATTAAAATGTGTGACCCTAAACATAAAAAAAATAAATGTCCAGGTTTCAGGATAATCATTGTTTTAACTTTGGTGTTCTTTCCATTCCATTTAATAACACTTTTAACACCATAGACCTTTTCCAAAACACCCGCACTAGCCCTTAATTAGCTTGGTAATCTTATTACTTGTTATTACCAAACCCAGAATATTGAGGCCCCAGAAAGGTTGGAATTGTCTTAAAAATCATGGGTGCTGACAAATGTGGGGAGAAAAAAAAACAGCAAAAAACCCCCACCAACCCCAAAAACAGCACTTAACCAAAAGAGGGATCATGTCAGTTTCAGCTCGTTTTCCCACCATCTATACAGCGTATGCACTTCAGCAGGGCTTTTTGATGCTTTTATTTAATAGCTGATTGAATCCTCTATGGCTAAAAGTGCCCAAAAGCCCTGCTGAAGCACACAAGCTATACAGATGCTGGGGAGCCAGGACAAACTGATGCAATTTGTCTTCTGGGCATGGTCTGTGCTCAGCATGGGGTACTCTGAGCTGAAAGTAAAGCACTGTTAGTTTGTTTTCTCACATCTGTAAGCACCCAATGATGTTAAACATAATTTACTTTCTTTTTCTTTTAAGATCTACGCCTTTTGGTTACACTTGCTCATGGTTTCAAACTTTCTTCCAGAATCATTAGGGACAGAAACTTATTTATCATCATCATTCTTCTTGTTGTTGTTACTACTGCTATTATTACTGTAAAAAGAAACCTGGGATTGACATAATGTGATTCTAGGAGCTACAGCTTTTAGCAAAATATTAATTACTGTGACACTGCTGGTAAATTCAGGAGAGTACTTCAGCAGGTCTCCTTAGAAGGCTGTGGCACCGTTGGCAGCGGGGAGAGTGCCACCTCAGCATCTGGTCTTCTTCTTCTGTGGTCCAACCTGCCTACCAACTCTTTCCTGGCCCCACCTCACTTCCAGCCTCTCATCTGCCACAACTTTGATGTTATATTGCTTGTTGTTGGGGGAGGCAGTCCCTAGGGCTGGGAGTAACCTTACTAGTAATCTTGCCTGTCCAGTCAGGCTAGCCTTGCACCTAGGGCCTGTGCTGTCTCTCAAGTGCTTTCCCTTTAAAGGAATGCCCCTAAGGCTTCTGAGCACCTGTCTGGACTTCAGCTGTCACAGCCTTGGCCCCCTTTTTCTCTGACCACACCCTCAGCCTTGGTTCACTGTTTAAGATCTCAGCTCCCAGGTATCAATCCTGTCTTTATGGCAGCCCCTCCTGGGGTTCCAGTCTCACCATGCCAGTTTGGCTCAGGGCTAGCTTCTGGCACCAATAGCAAGGAACCATACCTAGGCACCCCTGCTCATGGCCTTCTCCATTTCCTTCAAGACACAATTCAGTCCTCCAGTCTCAAGTTCAGAATGAAACAAAACACAAGCCAGTTGCTTCACAAAACAGTCTCCCTCCGTCAGAATAAATGCTGCCTACAGGCCCTAGCTCCATTGGAGCCATCTCACCCCAGATCACCCAGGTGCCTCAAGTGCCTGACTACTTGTTCATCTTCAGCAGCCCCTCTCTCCCAGGAGCAACTCTCTCTGCTGCAAGCAGGGGATGCCCTTTGGATCATCAGAGACTGGGCTTATAGCCCCAAGAGCAGCCTCCTGGCCATGTGACCAGATCGTTTGTACCCAGGGACCAGGTGCAGCTAGTGGCTTCATTAGCCACCTGGCCTTTTTAGTCTGTGGCTCAGTCCCCCTGGGCTGCTACTCTTTGCTGCCCTTCCTGGCCCTGAGTTTCCTACTAGGATGACCACCTTTTCAAAATGGAAAGGCAGGACACATGCCTGCCTTCCCCCGAACCCCAACCCCTGTCCCACTCCCTCCCTCACCAAAGGCGCCTCAATCTGCCCCCTGCCCCAAGCACTTTCCAACCCTCCATAAACTTACCTGCAGGGAGCTGCTCTCCATGCCACCTGGCTTCATTCCCAGCCATGTGCATGTGTGCAGGTGCAGCCATGCACATGGTGCTACCTGCATCCCATTCCCAGCAGCCCCAAGCAGCCCCCTTGCAGACTGGAAGGCTGCCCGCTTTCAAGGGGAAACCAGCCATTTCCTGATCCCTACATGACACTATGAATCCAGGACAAATGCTGTCCCAGAATCATGCAGCTCACAATCAGGACTTGATGTTCCCTTTCTGGGACTGTCCCACCCAAATAGGGAAGGGTGGTCACCCTATTTCCTACTCTTTCAGACCTTCCTTGTAACAGGGACAGGGATAGGGGTTCCCTGTTACAGAGGCTCCTGATACAATCAAACTGAATCTTATTTCGCTTTATAATAATTCTGAATCCTGGCAGGATTGCCTTAGTAGACCCTTGTCCTTACAGAATTAGCACTTACATTCATTGTTTGTTCAGGATTTGTTTGTTTTATTTTTCATCTAAGTTGTCATTGCCCAAAAACTTCTCTTGAGTTTTAAATTCTTATGGGAGAAGAGAGAGGTAATACCTTCTGGAATAACTCTGAACCAGGAAACCCTACAGTGTAATTTCTAAAGCAGTGATTCATGTGATTTTTTTCAGACTTACTGGAGCCTGGCAGCATCAAGGAAATCCAAAAAAGTCTTAATGTTCTTCCTCTTCCTGATATGCTTCAAGAGTTTTTTATTTGCCTTTACACTTTTGTCTACCTTTTATAAGTCTGCTTATCTGAATCTCCACCTTAGCCGTCAAAATGTTATGGGTTTCTTGAAAACTATATTTAGAAATGTTCTGTACATTTTGAAAAGGGCTATCACTTTTTTGTTTTAATATTATGTAGATTTGAGTGTTGCATTTGGAAAAAAACTATTTAAACATTAACACAAAGAAAATACCACAATCAGTAATGACTTCAGCAGTGCTTAGCATGTGGCAGTGTTATACTATGCATATGGTAGCATGCTGACTGTGCATTAAATATTTCTTTTGATATTTGTATATACACCTGAGTGATCTTTAACAAACTCTCACTAGTTGCTGGAAATATCTGTTAGAATTATGGCAAATCATACGTTACACTTATCATTTATATATGCAGGGACTCAAGTTGCTTAATAATGTTTCAAATGTATTTGCCAAAAAAAAATAAAAAATAAAAAAAAGAAGGGAACATTTTTGTGGGTAGCTGATATGTAGAAGCTTTTTCTAAGGGACAGCTCATTTCTTTCTCTAATCACCAAAAAAGGATGCCATCAAAGGATGCCATCTTAAATTATTTTTTTCATTTATTAACTTAAAGCTTTAAAAACCTCTGTTCCCTCTCTAGGTTTTTTGGTTTGTTTGTTTTTGGTTTTTTAGTGTCCCTATTGGAATCAATTTAAAAAGATGCTGGGAACTTACTCTTAAAGTAAGATGCTTTGTCATTGCAAATCCCACAGGGATGATTTCTGCCTATTCAGGAAGTAGATATGGTCCTATAATATATTCACACTTATGGAGACATTTTCTGCGGTCAGGGACTGATCTAGAATTCAACAGGTCAGTGGCATCAGATTGAGTGCATGCTGCAACATCAGAAACCATCATAAATCACAGATTATTGTTCTGAGTGTCATCACTCATGTGATCTCATCACTCTGAGTGTCATGTGTTTTTATCACATTTTACCCATCCAGTTTTACTGTTCTTGAAGGACGGATTGAATCGAGGACATTATTTTATATAGGATCTCTGAAAAGAAATAACTTTGGCATGTGTCAGGGCATTAAGAAAAATCACTGCCATAGGAGGTGACATGCATATGGCAATGAAAGCAGACTCTGGTCGGTAGTAGAACTGGATAAATACAATACAGTTAAATTCATGAATATTTTTGTGAAACATTCAGAACCACTTTTTTTTTAAATTAATTCCTCCTTTAATTTACTGAGATATAAAGACTGGGAAAAGCTCTGTTATTCACATAAGAAATCTGAACAATCACAAGTGTTCATAGATAATCTGTAGACAAAAAAAAAGGCTTCTCCCATGAATGGATGAAATAGCATCTGGATTCAATAAGTTAATCATTAAAAAAATGAATGGTAAATACTAATTCTGACCATTCAAAAGCAAATAATTGTTATAAATGTGTTGACACTATTTATCAATTTATTATTTATAATGAACATTGAATAAAATACCTCACTGAATCACATTTAGTTCATAACTGAATAATGAGCTGCATTCATCAGATAAAGATTTGCAATGAGTAATTTGATCATCTATAACAGTCTTGTCCAACATACAGCCCATGGGACACTAAGCGGCCTGCCAAGTCATTTTCTGAGGCCTGAGGTCCCTTGCTTAGAACAGGTGGGAGAGGGGAGGGGAACTGCTCACTCCCATGGGGCTGGGCTCACGTGACCTCCCATGTCACGTGAGCTGGGTCCCGCCACCTCCCCAAGGGCTGCGCAGCGCAGTGCAGCGCAGCACAGAGCAGCGCAGGGCTGTCTTGGCCGCACCTGATGGCCACTTTTACTTCGTTCAGCCCCTTGGCCCCGGCATCCTGCCTGCCTCCTGGGACCTGCCGGGCTCAGAGGGCCATGGGGCAGAGTGGGAATGGGGTGTGGCACCTGGCACAGGTGCAGGCAGTTGGCAGGGCAGCCCGGGGGGGGGGAGCCTCAGCAGGATGGGGTCCTGGCTTGACCTCTGCAGGGCCGGTGTCTGCCGGACCCCGTGCTCTGGGCTCGCAGTGCTGAGGCCTCCGGCGCTGTGTGCATGGGCGGCCAGGAACCAAGGTAAGCAGGCCATGCAGGCAAGCAGGCAGGTGAGGGGCTGCGGTGCAGCGCCCATCTCGCTCCGGCCCCCCTTGGGCAGTGCTGGATCATGAGGCTGAGCTGCTCAGGGGTGGCCCGGGGTGGGGGAAATGAGGATTGTCACTCCCTGTGCCTGGGCCAGGTGCTGCTCTTCTGCCACGGTGGCCGCCTGCACCCTCCCAGGGGCTGTTTGCCTTCACCGCAGGGAAGCGTGGAGAAGCGGAGCTGCTCATGTTCCCCTGAGGCCTTCCCCTACCAGGAGCCACCCTGGGCAGACCAGGCCTGAGACCCTGCCAGGCTGGGAACCAGCTTCGCTCCTGCAGTTCCGCCATCTCCCATCTCATGCACTGGGCTGGGCCCCAGCCACATCTGCCCGAGCACTGCCAAGACTTTGGGCAGTGGTGTTGCTGGTGTGGGCAAGGCCTGGGGAAGCAGTGGCACAGGCGGCCCGTTGGCCTGAGTGAGAGCACTGGCTACATCAGTTTGGTCACATATTTTAACACGGCTGTCAAATATCTTCTGGGGCTGCCTTCAAATGATGATCTTAGTAGGCAGAAGGGGGGGTCCAGCTGTTGGGATTGCTGATCCAGGACATCATTTGCTGTAGTTTGTCACTAGCTGACCACAAGTAGGGGTTTATGCCAGCTTTTCCTTATTTCAGGATTGTCCAACATATGGCCTACAGGGTGATTAAATATGAATATGGCCCACTGGGCAATAAAAAAGTTCATGATCTGGCCCCACATTCAAAAAGGTTGGACACCCCTGATCTATAAGCAAGAAAATGGACCTTGAAATAGTAGGTCCAGGGTCGGAGCCTTATTTCAGTCCATGCTGAAGAAGCCATGCTGAATTGCTTGCACTTTGCTTTTTAGCCTGAAGGCTTGAAGATATTTGCCTGTGCCTAGGACTATTAATATCCATACATATACGACTATGAGAAGATATTGAAAGGGACAGTTTAAGTGAAAAAAAATCCCTGCTGCAGTTGCCTTGGTGGGTAGACTGATGATAAATAACTTTGGATGTCTAGGATAAGGAAATATCACTAACACAACATTCCCTCTCTGTCTTTCTCACTTTTTAAGAATAGTAAAATTCTGCTGTCATGTTCACTGTGGTGTTATAATAAGATCATTGATGTTGATGGAGTCCTCCAGACCCATCAGGGTAAATGACTTTAGAGCTTGACTTGGGTTATGTGTAGATGTTACAGTTAGATTGATTTAACTAGGATTAGGTCAATTTAAGTGCTGATCTATGCAGATATTCAGGGAGGTTAAGTCAGGCAAAAATGGCGGGCCCCAACTAAATAAGTGAAGTAACTTAGATTGGGAATGGGTTAGCCTGATCTAGTGAATATCAGCAGATATTTGGAGCCTGGTCCTGAGGCTGGGAAAGCTCAGCTGTTCACCCCAGCACCAAGGTTACTTTCTTCCTACCCT
>NW_017729034.1:47387985-47389261 GCF_001723915.1 Gavialis gangeticus | reverse complement strand
AGTCCATCCCACCACCTCAACCAAGCCGATCTCCCCATGGACCTACTAGACCCTCCCACCCCCTCAGTCTCACCCACCCTTCCTTCACTCTGAGTTACTAACACCAAGTGGCCAGCACAGCTCCCATTGCCCAGAAACATGTGTACAAGCTGCTCCTGGTCTACAATCATGCAGTTTAAAGTAAGCTATGTGATCATAGATCAGGTGCAGCAAATGTTTGCACATACCCATGATGGTGGCTTTAAGAGAAAACCTGCTTTCAATCATCCTGATAATTAACACAATGGAACAAATTTAGACTTGGTGGGAACGAATGTACTTTGCTGCTGATGTCAGTGGATCTGAGATCACTCAGGCCAGGTCTAAAATTGGCCTTGAGAGCTCATATGCTTTTACTTGCTTAATTAAAAAGACATCTTTCTAAATCCCATAGGTATAAGCCCACCCATTCTTTGTTCCTTGAATGAACCTGCCACCACTTCTTATCAGTTCTCTATGATCTTGCTTGTTCTATTTTGCTTTGCTTCTTTTCTTCTGTGTTTCCCTTTTGGATAATAATATTTATTTTAGTTTATAAGACTGATAAAATCTGCTATAAAATTAAAATATGATGATATCTGAGTGGTTTTCCAGTTTTGGCACATGCACTACAGTCCCCACCATAAGCTCCAGTAAATAACTGCATTTCATATACTCATCATAAAAAAATCAATATGCCTAGAAGGACAAATTAATAAATATAAACATTGATATTTTAATGGTATGTAGTTTAAAAGTCCTTCTCTAGTATTGGAAAGGCTTCGATTTATTACATATCAGAAATTGGATTCACATTATCCTCATGATGTATTTAAAATTTAATAAGTGTAAAATGGATGCAGTAAAAAAGTAGGCTAAATACGTTTGTTACTGTCTGGAGCCCTGCATATAAATAAATTAATATTAATGCTTCATATTATGTTTTGGCACATCTTAGCTTCACTAATAGATCTGATACCATGCTAGATATCTTTTTTTACACTGTGAGTTAGAACTTCAACTGGTGTAGCCTGACAACTCAGTTGATTTCAATGAAGTTACTGTCTGAACATGATGTCACATACATCTTTTATCACTTGAAAGCTCAATATCTATTTCTTGAATTGAGAAATAGAGTTTAACAAAACAGAAGATAAAAGATGAGTATCCCAACAGAAAAGAATTTCCCTAGTTTGGCCCCTTTACCTGAGTTAGAATGTACAGCTGTCTGTTGCAAGCAGTAGCAGAGTGAAATTTG
>NW_017729034.1:47373720-47382985 GCF_001723915.1 Gavialis gangeticus | reverse complement strand
AACTGGTGTAGCCTGACAACTCAGTTGATTTCAATGAAGTTACTGTCTGAACATGATGTCACATACATCTTTTATCACTTGAAAGCTCAATATCTATTTCTTGAATTGAGAAATAGAGTTTAACAAAACAGAAGATAAAAGATGAGTATCCCAACAGAAAAGAATTTCCCTAGTTTGGCCCCTTTACCTGAGTTAGAATGTACAGCTGTCTGTTGCAAGCAGTAGCAGAGTGAAATTTGCAGCTGTGCCATAGCACCTAAGCTCCTTATAGGGTGAATGGAGAGAGATAAGGGACTCAAAATGGGATTCACAAAGGTCAGCAGGCTGAGTGGCAAGCCATCTAAGCTATTCAACAGATCATGATGGAGAAAAAGCCTGTGTTAGACTCCACCCTTCTTGGTGGCCTAAGGACCTATCTCTGACCTTCAAGAAGGTGGCTACCTCAGGGCAAGATTTACACTTGGAACCCAAAGCTATGTCTATACCAAAAATGGCAATGGCAGCTTTTTCTCTCCTTAACCATGAACAGTGATTCCTTTATAAGAAGCAGGATAGCAATGGTCAGTGCTAATCAGTCACCCACAGCACTGTATAAATGCAAATATAATTCTTCCAATTCAGGAGACAGCCCATGGCATGTTTGAGGAGTGCAGCAGCATGACATGTTTGATGCCAACATTACCTGACTTGGCAATGTCCATAATTTCTACTGAAGCTGTGTGACTGCAAAAAAAATAAAAAGATTTCAAGATTGACTGGGCCAAAGAGGGGGAACATTACACTTCAGCCCACTAATTAGAGTAGACACCTGGGAAGAGGGAAGACCTGGGTTTTACTTCTTGAAACGAACTGTTTATGTATTTTACATTAAACAAATATTGAATAGGGTGTATGAATGCACTTTGAAACACGAAGCAGAGCTGAAGTTTCTCCTCTTCTAGCATGAGTGCCTTAATCACTAGGCTAGACACATGTACTCTCTTACAAAGTCTCTTTTCTCTGCCTCTGATTCTATAAATCTCGTTTTTTCTGTGAAGTAGAAGAATTTCAACTAGAGTACAGTATTTACTCAAATATCAGAAAAGGTTTCCCCCCCAGTCAGCATGGAGAAAAAAGTTTCTCATCTTATATTTGCATAAAGGAAACCTCATTAAATAAACTGTCTATCATTAAACTGGTGCCAAAAGCAGTATATGTTCAGTACTGGAAACCAACTATGGAGTTGATTAAATGCAGCCAGCACTGAACATGACTATAAAATACTCAGACCACATTAAACAAACACATCGATGGGAACAAGGATAGGTTAGTGCAGCCTATCTTTATTAGATATATGGTAGTGCCCATTGTGTCTACTCCCCCTCAGTGCTGACTCTTTCAAGTCGTGATGAGATAGTATATTGAATACATTTAGACTTCTTCACTCCCACAGCTGAGCTTTCTTTCCTGTTTCCAGTGTTCCCTGTTTCATTACCAGCCTTAAATGTCTGACAAGCATCACTAAATGGGGCTTGCCAGGCATTTGCTCTCACCATCAGCATAAAGAAAACCTTTGTACTAAGACAAGGAGTTCTACAAGATCCATCAATCATGCTTAATGAGAGCCAGTTAGCAGTAGTCCAAAAGTTCAACTACCTAGTTTCTACAGTGACAACCAACCTCTCACTGGATGAAGAACCTAATGTTCTCATTGGAAAGGCTGCCACCACCTTCAACAGGCTAACTAACAGAACATGGAACAAGTCAAAGCTTACCATCAAGACCAAAATGCTAGTGTACAAGGCTTGCATGCTCAGCACCTCTCATGTATGACGGGGAAACACAGACAGCTTATGCATATCAAGAGAAAAGGTTAAACAGCTTCTACCTGCATTGTTTATGCCAGACACTCAACATCAAATGGCAAGATAAAGTTACCAACACAGAGGTTCCTCAAAGGGCAAATTTAGCAAGTGTGACAGCCTTACTCGAACACAGATGACTGCACTGACTAAGCCATCTGAGCAGGTCGGAAGATGGATGCATACCCAAGGATAGGCTCTATGGGGAGCTATCAGAGGGACCAAGAACAACAGGATGCCCCAAACTTCACTACAGAGACACATGCAAGTGAAATATGAAGGCATTTGGAATCCACTCTGACCAATTGAAAACTTTGGCAAGTGGTCATAAGAAGTGGTGTTATTGTCTCCACATGGGCATCAAAGTCCATGACAAAAATTGGCTCCAATGGCTTGAAGAGAAAAGAGCCCATGGGAAGCAAGCAGCTCCCAAACCACCTAAAACTATGACACATACATTTATAATCACTACCACAGATCATGCAAATCTCAGATTGGACTATTCAGTCTAATGAGACATTGCAAACCTTTTATGTCATAGGCTGCAGTATCCACTATCTTCCATAGATGAAAGGATGCCAAAGGCATATATGGTTTGTACTATATACAAGTAGGTACAAAAGCCCTGCTTAAAAGTGTTTTTCTGAAATACCTATGCTAAAACTCGCAGCAGTTTCAAAACAGGTAAAATGCATCAATTTTGGATGAATGAAATCTATGTATACCTGTAGTAATTTTCCTAAATGCCACTTACTAAAGGCATGTGTATTTCAAAGTCACTATTTTCAAATTCAGTCCTCATGTGCTTAGGGAGAGCAGGGTCTGGCAGTAAGGTGCGGGGGGTGAGGAAGGGTCTGTAGAGGGAAGAAGTTGGGGTCAGAGGGCAAGGGAGCTACTTGACCCCCACCCCAGATTTATTTTCCCTACTGTAGTAGAGAAAGGGGTACAGATTCAAGGGAGATCTCCAATAATTAGATTCTATACCTGAAAAATTATAACAAATGTATAAATCTTCCATATATAGAATCTAATTATTTGGGAATCATCTTATATTTGAATAAAACCAGTATTTGAGGGTGTCTTTAGTCCAGAAGAAAGTGTAATCTGCTATTCACAGCATGCTCCAGATGTAGGAGATATGTACTTGATTCCTTAAGTAACTCAAAACACGGTATCCTTGATGAGTGTTCTAAACATTTAGCTGTAGTATACAATGGTGGGGCCAGGATCAGGGGGTACCATTTTTTCTTCTAGTCATGCTTGTGAATGGAAGTGGCCCTAGGTACTCTTTTTTTTAGGTATAACTGAATCATGTCCACATATTAGGCATGTTGTGATCACAAGTATAGAATCAGTTCCCTTAAAAAATTAGGCTCTTTGAGTGTTTTTACATGTGCTCCAGGGGTGGAGGGGGAGGTGCTTTAATTAGAGCAGATCCAAGAGCCACTCTAATTAAAGCTCCTGGAGCATGGCATGTATCAGCGTCCCCGTACTTTGAAATGGTGGTGGGGATTACTTTATCTACAGCTTATTGAATGAGCTTTAGTTCAAGTGCCCCACCACCATTTTGAATCACAGGGATGCTGATACATGAGATGTGGAGTCTAGCTGGAGCACAGTAATTACCATGCTCCAATAGACTGAATTTATCAAGTCTGCTCCAATGCGCTGTAATTACAGCATGTCAGAGCAGCCTCCCAGCTTATGCACAGGCACCCATAAACACTGAGCAGAAAAATGTCAAGGGGGCTTGAGTTTGAAAGGATAAATGTTCAGGACCCTCTGAAAATCATGTCTCTGTATGGTTATCAGGGTTGACACCCAAAGTTTTGATTAAAGAAGAACTTGAATACTGGAGTAATGTCTCTATGACTGAACCTAGCTTGATCTACTTTGATCTATCTCCTTCTCCACTGAGTAACTGTGGTCTTGCAAAACTAAGATCTTCAAAATGTATTGTACTTTATAAATGTAACAAGTTATTTATAAATCTTATTTTTTTTAAATCCCTACTGAGTGGAAACATATTTCCTCTTATTTAATTAATGTTGTGAGTTTGTTGAAAAAAATTATGCTTCAAGGCCTTTTTCTTAATTTCAGTTTGGCTGTTAGCACTGAGTCCTCAGTCATGCCCTGGCTGATTGCACTCAACTTGGACCTCTCGGGAACACAAATTTTCTGAGCTTGCCAAGATGTTTCAGCTAATCTTAACTCCTCAAAACCAAGGTCTCATAGTACTGTCCCAAAATAAACTCACATGAAACAACGGTCTAAATGTAAGCATACATTTATGTGCACAGCTTAGATATATGCATCAACACAAAATGAGATAGAACCCTTGGCAGGTAAATTCCCTGGCACACATACTGGCAACTGTTAAATTGCAGCAGTATTTAAAGAAAACACCCAAGAATGAGGATAAATTAGCTTGTACTGAGCTCCATGCTGTTGCAGCCAGGATACTACCAGTACTCAACCTAGTTCAGGTATCTCTAAACTACACTACAGTATAGTGGCTGCATTAATTTCTGAGCATGCCAGGGAGCATCTACACATGCATCTTTTAAGCAGGCTTAGGCTAAAATGACCATTTTTAAGGCACATTAAGGGTACATGTCTATATGTGCGCTCCCTTAATGCATCTTAAAATGGCGATTCAAGGCTATGTGAACCTAAATTTGATACCTGCATAAAGCTTTATGCTTTATAGAGCATAGAAGAGAATGTCCAGCTTGTGGAAAATGTGCCATGACAGGCATCTTCAAATTTCTGGAAGGCTGCCATAAAGAGGAGGGGGAATATTTTTTCTCTTGCTGAAGAAAGCAGGATGTGGACCAATGGCAAGTTGCAGCAAAGTAGGTTTAGACTGGATATCAGGATAAACTTCTTCACTGTTAGAACAGTATAACAGACTGCCTAGGGAAGTTGCGGACTCTCCATCATAGAAGGAGTTCAAGAGATTGGACAGGCACTGGTCAGGGATGATCCAGGAGTAGCTATGCCTATGGTTAGTATGGATATTTCCCATGTTTCTGAGCTTTGCTGGTTGCTACTTGAAGGAAGAAGGGCATTTTTGCCTTCCTCAGAAGCATTAGGTGTTGGTCGCCACCAAGGCTGTAGATTTTGATTGTGTGCACAAATGCTTCTCCTGGAAATGAAACTTGGAGCTTCCTGACTAGAAGCCCCTCCACTCAGGGTAAGGCTGATTACCACATTTAGAGCCAGAAAGGAATTTTACCCTATAGTCAGATAGATACAGACAGTGAGGGGTTTTGCCTTCTTCTGTAGTAGGGCTATAACAGGGAGCCCCAGTCCTCTTTACTACATACAGGGCACATCTACACATGCACATTTACTGTGCAGTAACCACAATTACTGTGCTGAATGAGCAGTACATATCTACACATGCACACCCATACTGGCAAGTAACTATGGCAACATATGCCAACTTGAGCATAAATTTGATACCTGCATCATGCAGGTATCAGATTTATGCCCAATTAGTTACTGTGCAGTAACCAGAATTACTGTGCTGAATGAGCAGTACATATCTACACATGCACACCCATACTGGCAAGTAACTATGGCAACATATGCCAACTTGAGCATAAATTTGATACCTGCATCATGCAGGTATCAGATTTATGCCCAATTAGTTACTGTGCAGTAACGTACATGTAGATGCATTACTGCACAGTAACTCAGAGGTCCTCCCTGCTGGGTCTGCCCAGCCACCAAGGGGCCAGTCTGAGCCCAGTCCTAGGGCTCCTGCCTGGCCACCTCTTCTGGATTCAGTTTGGAACTAAAATTAGTCCCAAGTGCTGGCAGCTGGCTCTGGCTTGAATTTTGGACTAAAGTTAATTCCAAAGTCTGGCAGCCATGGGCATTTTTGCACATGCAAGTGCCTGCAAGTGCAAGTGCAAGTGCTTTAAAAAGTGCCTGGCACTGTGACTCTTGCAGTTGTATAAGTGGCAAAATGTGGTCAGAGCTGAGAAAACAGCAGCAGTGGACTTTTGAACTAAAACACCTTGAAAGTGCTTTAGTTCAAAAGTGCACTGCCACCATTTTCTGTGCACTGACCGCATTTTGCCACTTATACAACTGCACACAACACAGCATGTATGTGTCAGCTTGCATGCAGAGAAGACTCAATTAATCAAGTTTGCTCAGAAGCAGTAGATCTCCAACGTGTTGCTGAATGAAAAAGTATGTGTACAAATGCCCCATGTGGCCGGAGGCTAGATCTTCCCACAGTGGCCACAGGGGCACATGGCAGGCTGTTCTGATCTGGGACTAAATTTAGTCCCAGATCATCTGAATGTGTAGACATCTGTCTATTGTTGCTTACTGTGCAGCAATTTACTGTGCAGTAAATTTAAGCCATCATTATTGCACGTGTAGACATGTCCACAGAGGAGGAATAGGAGAGAAGAATGAACAATTCCACTGAGGGGTTAATAAATTAGACTTAGCATCACAGGATAAATGCCTCTTTTGAGGGGAAGGTGAAAGCTCTTCTTAGGGACTCCCCAAGAAGCAGCCTTATTCAGTCCCTTCTCCTAAGAGGACCTCCCCCAAGAAGCCAGCCCTAGTGTGGCTTCACAAGGGGCAAGGCTCTGGCTTTGAGACCTGGCTCCTCTCAATGTCTGCCTTTCCCAGTGATCTGTAGCACCCCCACCTGTGACAGCTCTTTCTTTTTGGTCAGCTACTAGAAAGGAGAGGATTTTTTTTTGTTCATGAAGACAGACATTGGAGTGCCAATGTCCCCAAACAGCACAAGTGACTTTGCTTCAAAACAAAGTCTTTACTGTGCCATTACAGTTCCCTCTGTCCACCCTGGGATCTTCTTTCCATTCAGCAATTTCAGAGCCTCATTCATGCTCCTTAGGCCCAGTCCGCCATCTACTTGCAACATAACAGCTACATAAGTACAGTATTATTCCGCTGGAAACAATACTGGCTCAATACCATGAAACAAAATCATAGAGAACCAAACATGGAGCAGTCTAGGCCTTGCTTCCAGGCCTAGACTGTCCCTCCCTCACCCCCCCCCACCATGTGAAAAAGGTATCAAATTATTAAACTATTTACAATTATTTATTGCAACATCTGTTCACACAGAGCCCCCACCCTGCAACAAGAACTGCAGGCTAGATCTCAGCCCACTTAACCTTTTCTGTGAAAATTAGCAATAGTATGTTTCTGATACAAATATGTCTTTTTGAGGTATCGTGGGAATTCCAAAGCCGAAAAAGCTCTAAAAGTTACTATACCCTAGAATGATATTAACAATAGCTTTTCAAAGCAATCCAGTTACAGTCAACTTCAGCAAAACACAAACCTTAACCAATAAATTGACCTTGAAAGAATTGATTGGATGACACACTAAGAAAAGAACAAACAAATATCTGGTGAATGTTATACTGACATCTAGGGTTAAACTCCATTTAAGTAATTACTTCAGAAGCGTTGCTACTAAATAGATAATTTATGTGTGTCAGATGTACCTGCCTATCTCTGGCTCAGGATAATCAGAAGTATGATTTTTCAAGGTAGAGGAGAAATAACTACACAGCATGAACACTGTCATTCTTGCAAGGGATTATAATAGAGGTTGGAGTTGTTTGCTGTGGATTTTATTCAATATACTCCTTTTACAGGTCCCCAGGCTGAAGAAAAGCCAGTGTTTAGTTTCATTGCTTTGTAAGGACATGCAAAGTGTATATCAGAAGTATGAAGCTTGTAATTCTGTTGAATTTATTTAACAGATGAGTTTTAAAATAAAAAGACCATTTTTTTCTGCCTGATGCTACTGGGCAAAATTCTGTACAAATATATGGAGTCATGCCTATTTATATCACTGAAGAATTTGGCTCCAAAGATTTTACCTTTAAAAAAAAGTGATATCCTGACTAGCTCGTAAGTTATCCAAGTCCATTGCAGGCATTTTCCTATAAGTCAGTGCATCTTATCCTGGCAATGAGATATGCACCAAAAAAGAAGAATTATACCATTTTGAAAAGTAACCTTTTTCACAGATTGGATCCCTCATCTTGCTAGTATGAAAAGTATAAATTGCAACTGCTTGTGGCTTGGTCTAGAATGGTATTTAATTTCTTTGTGGAATGATAAAAGGATGGCATATTATGTTCTGCCGTTGAAAGTATAATAATACATTTTCCAAAAGTGAAGTCATACTCCAGTTCTATCAGGAACCGCTCCATTTTTTCTAAGCCAAAACATTTACAAAAATGTTATAAGACTAATGATTTTTCAAGGTGATGGTCATAAATAAACCAAGGCCTACATATTTATAATGGAGGTTTCATACTTAGTTAGAATGCTTTCTAGAGTTTTCAGGTTTTTTTCTTTGAAGAACTGCACAAATAAACATCTTAACAGAATCTTAACACAATTTAACAGAATTAATTTATATTTTTAGTTATTTAATGCTGAGATCACTGTAAAAGATGTACTATGATTTAGCACTTTGCCTAAAGTGCAATCTGTAAATGTTACCAGTTGAATACATAATAGTGAATTTGAAGCCTGTTTGACACCATTTAAGTTAGATCAGAAGCTATATAAGCATAATGCACGATGAGGTCTATGTAACTGTTAACATGTTGTCTTCAAACATCCTGCCAGCAGAACTAGCATTTATCTTAGAGAATCTGTCCTTCTAAATCACAACTTCCTCCTCTGCTCTATAAGCTAGTGCCATCTATCAAACAAACAAAAAATGTAACAGCAGTAGTTCACAAAACATATGCAGAAATCACATTTGAAAAGATGATGCTATTGCTGTGTTGCCTGGTTTTATACCATAGAGAATAACCTCTCTAATTTACACATACACCTAAAGACCACACTGGCATTTTTCTAAAATCTTTGTATATGGGCAACCCATTGATGTGTTGCCCCAAGAGCAAATCAGGAAAGAGTTTGTGACACCCAGAATCACAGCTTGTTTTCTGCTTTACGCCCGCTCCTGCAGATAGCAGTGCACTTTTATATTTGCCAGCACATTAATAAGCGTAGACCTCTGCTTCAGGTAAGCATAGGCCTCTGCTTCAGACTGAAGTGCATTGTTGAGCTATCTAAGTTTGCCTAGACTGCTTGCCTAGACTGCTTCCAGTACCAGCTTGGATACTGGAAGCAGTCTAGTCATGGCAGCTGGGAGATCACTGCAAGTTTCATAGTTTCTAGGGTCGGAAGGGACCTGAGCAGATCATCTAGTCCAACCCTCTGCCATGGCAAGAAGAGCACTGGGGTCAAATGACCCCAGTAAGGTGGTCATCCAACCTCCTCTTAAAAACCCCCAGGGTGGGAGCCTGCACCACCTCACTTGGAAGCTGGTTCCAGACCCTAGCCGCCCTGACCGTGAAGTAGCACCTCCTGATGTCCAACTTAAACCTTCCCTC
>NW_017729034.1:47363152-47373640 GCF_001723915.1 Gavialis gangeticus | reverse complement strand
GCCAGGGGACTTGCAATGACCCCAGCGAGTTCCTTCAGGACTCTAGGGTGAAGATCATCCGGGCCGGCTGACTTAAAAAGGTCCAGCCCCTCCAGAAGCTCCCTAACTAAATCCTCACTCACTCTAGGCCCAGGTGAGCCTCCCCCGGGGCCCGAAGGGGGCCCAGCAGGGAGGTGGCAGTACTGGTCCTTACCGAGGAAGACAGAGGCAAAGAAGTTATTAAATATGTTGGCTTTGTCGTCTGGCGTGACAAACAGATTCCCCGTTGATTAAACTTGTCAAGAAGTTGGGTGAATTAGCCTGAGTGAAGCTTCGTGGTGCTGTGGCTAGACTATTTTTATATGGACAAGAGTAAGTTCAGTATATATTAGATATTATATATTCAAATATATATTATATAGCTCTCAATATACTTGCTACAGTGCTCTGATGTTAAATCTCATCCAAAAACGCAGGAGATGACCTTTGATCACACAGATAAATGAGCATGATAGCTGCAGGTGCTTTTAGAAAGAAGTCAGTATGTACTTGGCAGCAGTATAGGGACACAGTTGGGCACCTGGGATGAAGCGGAGGCAGCAGCCATTGTGATTGCAAAATGCACATGCACAGCTGCCAGAAGCAGCCCCTTTTTCTTGCCGCCCCTCCCCCCCCCCCAAGGAAGCACCTGGGGCAGTTGCCCTTGTCACCACTCACCTCTACCCACCCCCAAATTATGCCACTTGGTAAAATGCCATTTGGAAAAATGCCTATCATTTTTGCTACCTGTCATGCACTTTAATTATGATAGAGGGAGTCCAGCAAGATCCTAGAGTGTGTGTGGGTTAAACTTTTTATATAGATGGTTAGAGGGGAAACTCTTTTTGGCTTACTGCTCACAAATGGAGGAATTAGCTGCAAATGTAAAGATGGAAGGTAACTTCACTGACAATAACCATAAAATGATTCAGTTCAGGATCCTAAAGGGAAGGAGGAAGGAGAGCACCAGAACAAGGACACTGGACTTCAGAAAAGCAAATTTTAAACTTTAACAAACTCAGGGACCTGGGTGAAAATCCTTAGAAGGCAAGTTTGAGGGGACAAAGAATCCAGGAGAGTTGGCTGTACTTTAAAGAGGCTCTCTTAAGGATGCAGAGAAGGCTATCCCAATAAGATAGAAGAATGGGAAGTGCAATAGGAGATCACCCTAGCTAGACAGCAATCCTTCAAGGAGCTGAAACTCAAAAAAAGAAATCCTATAAAAAGTGGACACTTGGTCATAGTGCTAGGGAAGAGCATCAGAGTACAGGCAGAGTAACATATACAGAAAATTAGGACAGCCAAGGCACAATTTGAGATGCAGCTGGCAAGAGACATAAAAGGCAATAAAACGGGTTCTATAAGTGTGTGAAAAGTTAGAGGAAGACCAGAGATTCCATAGGTCCCTTTTGGAATGCAGAAGGCAATCTTGTCATAGACAATGCAGAGACGGCTGATTGATTTAGTGCCTTTTTTACTCTGGTTTTCACAACTAGGGACAGCTACCCTCTGATGAGTACAAATATAGGGAAAAAAGATAGTCTAGACCAGGGGTGGCCAACCTGCAGCTCCGGAGCCACTTGCAGCTCTTCAGAAGTTAATATGCATCTCCTTGAATCTTTGCGCAAGCACACGGTGACCAGCTTCCAAATAGATACTGGAAGCAGTAAATACTGGAACTACAGCTTCCAAATAGAATCTGGTCACCGTGTGCTTGCGCAAAGATTCAAGGAGACATGCATTAACTTCTTAAGAGTCTCATATGGCTCTGGAGCCGCAGTGGCAAAACAGGTTAAGAATTATTTATGAAAGCTAGATACTTTCAAGTTAGCAGGGTCACATAGGATGCACCTGAGGGTATGGAAGGAATTAGCTGAGGTAATTACAGAGCCATTGAGAGCCATTTAACAATTGCATCATTCTTTTGAGAACCTGTGAGAGTCAGGTGAGATCCCAGATGTTTGGAAAAGGGAAAATATAGTGCCCATATTTAAGAAAGGGAGGAGGAGTATATGGGAAACTACAGACCACTCATCCTGACCTCTGTGCCCAGATAGATTGTGGAGCAGGTGTTCAAGGAATCCACTGTGAAGCACCTAGAGGAGAACAATGTGATCAGGAGCAGTCAGCCCGGATTCACCAAGAGCCAGTCATGCCTGACCAATATGATTTCCTTCTCTGATAAAGTGACAGGCTCTGTGAATGAAAGGAAAGCAGTAGACATGGTATACTTTGACTTCAGCAAGGCTTTTGACACTATTTTGCATGACATTCTCATTAAGAAGCTAAGGAAATCCAGACTAAACAAAAGTACTGTAAGGTGGATACATAACTAGTTGGATCAACATGCTCAGTGGGTCCGTCTACACGAGATGCTAACCATGCAGCAGCTTAATAACACTGCACAGTAGTTAGCAGAGCAAAAACTGTGCTAATACACTACTGTGCAGTAGTGTTAAGCTACTGCACAGTAGGCAGCACTAAAAAGCCATGCACTAGTGCTACTGTGCAGTAATGGTTAACCAAGTACTAAACTTAATGCACAGTAACTACAGTGCATTAATGAATGTGTTGACACACCCAGTAGGTATCCTCAGTGGCTCAATATTTAGTTGGGAGGAAGTATTAAGTGGGGTTGCCCAGTAGTCTCTCCTGGGTCCAGTATTGTTCAACATCTTCACTGATGATTTGGATGATGGGATTGAGTGCACACTTCAAAAATTTGCAAACGAAACTAGGTTGGAAGGAATGGATATGCTGCTAGTATTCTTTAATTTAAAAGGTAAACAGGTAAAAAGCAAATTATTGTTTTTTTTCTTTAAATTAGTAATATCGTAATATATGGCTAGCAGAAATAAAAGACCTTCCAAGTGTATTTTGCTAAAATATTGATGATAAGATGAAACATGCTGGCTTCTTGAATCTGAAATTTGGATTGGAAATCTCAAAGGTAGATTCCTTCATAAGATTGCCAGCATCTTTCATTTCTGGTGTTTGTTGAAATTAATAGCAAAAATGGCTTCTGATGGATTTCTAAACCTGCAGTTTTAGTTAGTTATTGGAAATACAAGTTTTGGGGGGAGGTTTTTGGGAGAAGTGATTGAGGGGAAGGAGAGTTAAATAAATGTACACATTTTTGAACCTTTCACTTAGTTTGGTTTCAAACGTTGGTATATATATATTCTTTTATAGAACCGAATCATTGCTTATCTAAATCAGTTGGCTCCACTCAAAAGACTCATAAACCAGCTTTCATAATATTCCAGTTTTTTAATCTGTTTCTGGTTTCAAATACTAGATTAAGCTACTGATACCTCATAGAAAAAATTTTATATTGTTACTCTTCTGGCCAAGCAGGGTTGAAAGCTTATTTTAGATGAGCAAACGTTTCTTTTTCAACTTCTGATTTATCTGACTGCTATACAGCAGGAAACTTGGAGGTTATTGTCTTGCTGACAAAACTAAAATCACAAGTTAGCTCTGACTTTTTTGAGGAGCATATACAATTTTTTTTTAATGCTTGCCGAATATATCACTTTGAACTTGCTCTCAGGAGAAGGATGAGGATGCATTCATTAAAAGTGCCCAGGGACATTTTCAATCACACACAGCATAGTAGAAAAGATCATGGTTGCTCTACTTTACAATTTGTTCCTACCATATTTTTCTGAAGGATTTTGATTTAGCCAAATTTGACGTGATTGGATACATTTGATTGCTGGTGAACTCAGCATGTCGTGGATCTTTTAAGAAGTAAAGCTCCATCAAGCATTGCAAATTATATTTAAGGCAGAAGTTGGGATTTAACAATGAAAAACATTCGTGGTTTTTGGGTGGGGAGTGGAATTGAGCTGGAGTTTATAAAGATTTTTAAGTGTATATCCAAAATATGCCTGAGCTCACACTTAAGCTTCCTGAGCTCTAGGGTGTAGATTTCAGCTTCTGACCACACTAATGAAAAACTGCTCTGGTATCTGACAGGACAAAAATCAGAGTTTTATAATTAAAATATGCATGGGGTAAAAAGAATGGCTAAATAGACAAGACTTAGAATTCTCAATATATGTGAGAAAATACTGGGAAGTTATAGGGTGTTGCTTAAAACTTTGCTTGTGCGTTATGATCCATAAGCTTTCACTCTTAGTCGTCATAAATAATTTTTTCAACTTCAGCTTTGGTTCAGCTCAAGTGAAAATGTTTCACCTGTATGAATGATCACAGAACATGCACAATAAACTGACTTACAGGGAGATGTGCAACAGTAGCATATTTAAAAACACATGCATAAGTTTTATTAAAGTGCTCATATATGCCTTCTGACAGGAACAGACCACTAATACTGTGTGTTATGTTATGTTTCACAAGCACAAAAAAGCAGCTAAGTATCCTGAGGGTGCATTGACACGTGTGCCTAACTGTGCAATAGACTACTTTGCTGTGATGTAAAGTGTCACAGTCTACACATGTGATGCTATTAGACTGCAGCAAACTACATTTTGCTGTCTTAAGATAGTACTGTTGGGAAAGTACTGTCTTATTGCAATGAAAATAACTGCTGCTAAATGTATGTGTAAATGCTGACTCAGGTGTACATTGTGCCCAGGCAGCCAGGAACCTGCCACCTAGCTACAGAGCTCTGTACATTGGGACACTCTTGTGCCCCAGCCAGCCCCTCCACTGCCTGCTGCTACCTGCTGGAGCCTGGGGCTGACTCCCCAGGTCCCCTGCCACCCCAGACCACAGCAGTTTGAGCATCTACACATGCCATTAAGGTGCCTTGATAAACTCTAGGACAAACTGCACCAGAACTTATCGTGTTGCCTTAATGGCACATGTAGATGTACCCTGAATGTATTATTTATGATAAAGGATCTACTCAGATGTCACTTCTTAAGTACTGGCAGAGAAAGCACTTAACTCAAATACTGTTTTCTAGTTTCTTCTTCCTCTTCCATATACAGTAATCTACCCTAGAAATAAGTCACAGTGACATATTCCCTATTCTCCAGCTATCAGCCTGTAGCAGCTATAGACTAAATGTCCTTTGTAAATATGGAGGAAACATTCAGAATATAGACCACCTGTAGGCCTGCCCATGAATGAGAGAACTGTCCACCAATGAGGGCTTCACTAAATCTACAGATGGGGCATAATACATGTCCATTTTTGGATCAAATTTGAACATGGTGACAGGACATGAGAAGAAGAATAGTAGACCTAGTGGAAATTTTTTTTTTGATGAAACTGTTTTTCATTGGAAAAATGCTGATGGATGAAAACTGAAATTGAAAACATTCATTGGTAATTGTTGCTCAGCTCCAGAATTGAATTTCTAGCCAGAATAAGAGGGAATCAAGAATAGCCAACAGTTTGGTGATCGTTGGCCTAAACTTAAGGGACTGCCAACCTGGAGGCCTTTTCCTGCTACATTCAGACTAGGAACTTGAAACTGAACTTCCCACATTCCAAGACAAGTGTCTTAACCACCAGGCTTTTGGCTAGTTGAGGCCTGTTTCTTTTTCTCCACTTCTTCATAACAGTATTTTGATTTCATCCTACTGTAGGATGAAAATGGTTTGAACCTTGAAAAGCTTCTGGGATGGAGGAACTATTTCCTTCCCCATTCTAGTCAATACCTTCTCAAAAATATGAGGTCCTTCAGAGGGATCTCTCTCCTAAAAGCCTTTATAGCCACATCCAGATGAAGGGGAACATGTTTCCCTAGGAACAATTAGCACTCGCATACCTTGTGCCCTGGGGAACACCCATGCCACACATGGTCTAGTGTGTGGCAGATTAAGCCCAGGTGGGGTAGGGGAAGTTGGGGTCCCAGCAGCCTTACCTGGGGCCCTGGGGGCCTCAGGGATCTGCAGCCACAGCACTCCTGCAGCAGGGACCCTCACTGGAAGCCCGAATGTAGCTCCAGCTCACCAGGCTCCAGTTTGGGGCAGTGCTGTGCTACTGCCATATGCACTGCCCTGCTTTTTTTTTTTCAGCTTGGGTTTTTTTGACCCCAGAATTTCCTGGGGTCAATACCCCACCCCCCATGCTGCAAGATAGCAGAGCAGGGAATGCCTGAATGCATTGCATGGTGTATAGTGCCACAGAGGGGTCTTCAGGACCACATATTGAACCTGCACATTAGTCTGGACGTGGCCTATGTGTTGTGAAAACTCCAGTAAATGAACCACTATTGTGAGGGACCTTGATCAGGCAGTCAAACCTGAGCCAAGTACCTAAGCAACCACACTTTCAGTGAATTACCAGCTGTCCCAGTTTAGGAACAGTGAGTATCCTGATAGGCTGCTGGGAGTGCTGTCTATCTATTTAGACTCAGCTGAGGGTACAGGTTTCAAGGCCTGTCAGTTGTTTTGACTCAGTTGTCTGTGGCAAGCCTCTTAAGTTCTTCTCTCTCTGGTTTTCTTGACTTAGTTTTTTTTCTGGATTCTAGTCTCAGTTTTTCTCCTGCAGATCTGTTTCCTGGTCTTTGATCCCTGGTTGGATTCAGTGCTCACACACCTTGTGGACTACCCTATGGAACTGGTAACTCAGCTGCTGATTTTTTTCTTTTTTTCTGGATCTTGACCCCAGTTTGATTCAGTGTTTGGGCTTCACCCTGTGAATTGCCCCACTGCTGTGGTAACCTGGCTGCTTGTTTTCTGGATCTTGACCCTGGCCTGTGTTCTGGACTCTACTTCTACATTTCACTCCAGACCTAGTAACTTGGCTTCTGAATTCTGACCTAGCCTTGGGTCCTGCTTTCCCTTAGTGGCCTGTCCACACCCTCATCTCTAACAACTGTTCTCCACCTCTCTCTGGTGGGAAGAGAAAGCAGTTGTTCCTCACCTCTTTGCTATTTTCTTTACCCCTGTTTTCTTTTTAGAAAGATTTAGCTCCCTCTCTTGCATAGTCACAGAAATGTAAGCATTAGCCATTCCAAGGGTTGTAGTTTTTCTTTCTTAGTGAATAGAAAACACTATCCCTGGACTGAAGGTTATAAAATGTCTATAACTGGGATTAGCAATGTTTTTGGGCAGAGTGCCAAAAACACCTGCAACCTTGATTTATAAGATGTGCCAGGGGCAGACAGAGGAGGAGCCCCAAGAAGGTCCAATTCTTGTTGTGGCAGTGCAGCCCTGGCCCCTTCACTACTGTCTGCCCCAAGGCATGCATGCCAAGCAAAATGCCTTTGTGTGCCACACTCTGGCCCCCATGCCAGGGGGTGCCTATCCCTAGTTTATAATAAGACCCAAAAGTTAATTTTGTCTCTTGTTGACTGATAGTAATCTGGTACATTTTTGTTCACTTGTTCTTCCAGTGCTGCTGATCTCATTTTGAGAGAGGGAGGGAGAGACCATTCCTGTTTTCCCATTTCAGCTTGGCTGCTCTGATCTGGGCTAATGGGCCCCAGTTAAATGAGAAAAGATGATGACTGTGCTTGGAGGCCTTTTGCAGTTTGTTAAGTTGATGAACTGAATGCTAGTGGATTCTTTCTTTTCTAGCTAAAGGCTAGACTTAGCACATAGCAAATTGTGAATTTTCTGGCATGTGGCTTGCAATGCAGCTAAACATGAAGAGATTACAATTATCTTGGATGTTGTATCAATCAATTTACAGCTGGGATCACAGGTCAAGCCAGATTAAAAGAATATGTAGATAAATGCGCAGATGCTATGGATGATAAATTACACAGGGTGCTAAAGTGGCAAAAATACCACTGGGATTTGTGATGTGACATGTAACTAAGTCCAAAGTAACAATGACCCTGGGAAGCAATTGGAGCTAATGTCATGCATTGGCCCCACACAGTGACCTTAAGGTTCTTCAAAGGTAAGAGATTTTCTCATCTGCATTTCCAGTTCATTGAACTGTTAGATACTTTGGATAATTCTTTAGTTTATTTATCTTTTTTATTTCAAATCCAGATGATGTCTAATGAGCTACATGAAATAACTGGCTTATAACAGCATGTATCAGACCTGCCAGAAAGCTGGGTAGAGATGATGTGCCAAACAGCGGAGCTGTAGGGTGGATGGTGGGAGTCTTGCCTGTCCCAGGGACTCAAAATTCTCAATTGGTGCTACTACAGCATGGGCTGCTCATCCCAGCTGCTGCCACTGCTGATGCAGAACAGACTATTTAGGGATTGCCATTCTGTCCTGCCTCTAAGTCAATGCCTGGGGCTAGTGCCCCACTCATCAACCCTTTCTTATGTTACTGCATGATAGTATAGGAGAAATGTATTGCATGGCAGGAGGTCTGATTGTGGGATTGTAAATAGGATCTCATCACACCTTTATTACTAGTGCAGGGGCAGCCTGATCCTGGGCTCCCCCTGCACTGGCAAGAAGCAAGTTCCCATGGCTGTGAGCCCCCTCAGCTGACAGGGTTCCCATGTGTAGCCAGTGTAAATTAATTGTGTAATGTTACATCTACATATTATGTCTATTACACAATTACCTAGTTAACTGAGCAATTAATTTATACTGGCTACATGTGCAAATTAACTATGGTGCCTTAAAAAGGTCCAGCAAGCTATAACGTTATTGCTGGGAAATGTGTAATAATAATTTTATAGATTACTTCTATCTAGTTTTATTTTGCACATGTAGTTGGTGTCCCCATGGCTGGAAGATCACAGCTGCTGTGATATTCCCCCCCCGCAATCCTGGGGGCATATCCCATGACTGGGAGCCCTCTCAGCTGAGAGGGCTCACAGTAATGGGAACCTGCTTCTTGCTAGTGCAGGGGGAGCCCAGATTTAGGTTGCTGCTGCACTGGCAATTAGGCATGATGGGATCTGATTCATAATCCCACACTCATACCTCTTACCATACATGTGTGGCATGGCAGGTGGCATAATTGTGTGAATCATGCATTCAATCCCATTTGTGCTTTTACCTGCATCTGGAGAGGGGCCCACAGCCTAATATATTTGAGCCATGCAGTAGCAGGATGATCATAATCATATAATTGTAAAACATCATTGCAGCCATTCAGTTGAATAGGGTTTTAACAGAGAACAAAACCCTTCCAATAATGTTTTTAAGTGATGCTACAAAATTCTGCAGCAGGGATATAATTCTCTCTTCTATAGGTTGGTTCAAATAAACCTATGAATTGTTATCACTTTCTTAAATTACATAGGGCTTTTTCTCAAGGAAGCTATAGGGTATAGTTAAAATTTAGAAAGCTGTCTCCTCAGAAACGGTTACAAATGTTCTCTTTTGAAAAGCTGAAATTACTTTTAACATACAAAGTTTCTTATTGATCTAGGGGACTAAAAAGACAGATCCTATTTAGTGCTTCGGTTTCCATAGGGCATTTTGGTTCCAAAGTCATTTTTGTATTACACGTGGCAGTTTGAACAATCCATGAGCATTCAATAATCAGGAATCGGCCATGATACTTAATTTTTACTTGGATTTTTGTTGTGAGCAGTTAAGGTTTATTTCAGTCACATTTTCTAGCTTTCCTGTAGCCCAGAGGCTGTTTTATAAGGAACATAGAAATTATCACATTAGCATAAAATTCTAGAAAAACAGGGATCTAAGAAAATCAGAGCTGGGAGGGTGCATTTACATGCATGCTTTACTATGGAGCTGACTAATTAGTGCTGCAGTAAAGCATCACTGTCTACATGAATGGTATTAGAGCACAATGTATTAATTACCTCCACCATAAGATAGTACTGTCACAGAAAGTAGTATCTTACAGCAAAATGCTTGTGTAGATGGTGACCAGGGCTGGCTGGGGCATGGGGGTGCAGAAATGCAGGGGCTGCCTGCCACCCAGCCCTGCACTTTAGCACCCTTGTGCCCCAGCAAGCCCCTCTGCTGCCTGATGCTAGTTTCTGAAGCTCAGGGCTGAGCCCCCGAGCCTTCTGCCAGCCTGGGGCTGCTCTGCCATGGTTCTAACTGCTGTGGTCCCAGGCACTAGTGAAAATGCTGATTCTGGGAGCAGCTGACTCTGGTGTGTACTGTGCTGGGCATCAGGTGCACTGATTGAACATGCAGATGTGCCCAAAATTGGCAACATTTGACTCTGGATTCAAGTGAGGCTCTTGGTATATCAAAATTTATTTTCATCATTCTTAAATGTTCAATAATAAATTAAGTCTATTCACACTATGCAAAAATTTGATCATACAAAAATGATATAAAATACCTGAAATACTGCAATTTTTACCAGCATTGTTATTATAATTTAAATACAGACACTTAGTACTGCCATATGTTTAGTGCATAGTTTACATCTAGAACATCTCTAGATCAGTTTTAAATAAAACTGAAAAGCTGCTATTAGTACTACATTTGTATTTACATTTACACATGTACATTGGCTAGATGGACAATCCCTGTGTGAAAGAATGAATGGGCCCCAGTTTGATATCAGAAATGCATGAAAGCTCATGGCACAGCAAGGTGTACCCTTCCCCCCCCCCCCCCCCCCCCCCCACCCCACCCCCCC
>NW_017729034.1:47354939-47362647 GCF_001723915.1 Gavialis gangeticus | reverse complement strand
CCCCCCCCCCCCCCCCCCCCCCCCCAAACCTGACATTCCAGCATTCCTGGGCTAGCTATCGACTCCAACTATTTATTCCTATTTTTCTCTATTTGTTAACTGCTTTGTTATCCCTAGTGACCTTTTCAACCCAACTTTTACCTGTTCTAACAGGGCTCCCTTCCCCTGTCCATTCCATTTTCATCTGAATTCCCCTCTATTTTAAACCCCCTCTTTCTTCATTTATAGCACTTGATGAAGTAAGTTGCTGCCTATGAAAGCTCATGCCTTTCTCAACCTCTCTGTACCACCCTGTCCTAATTTTTGCCTGAATTCAGACATAGTTACTTACCTCTGCTGTTGTACTGTACATTGAGGCAATAAGCAGCACATGATAAAGCCTATTTCTGCAACCCTTAAGTCAAGTAGCATTTACTTGTGCAAATAGTGCAATTGACTATAAATAAGATCTATTGCTCAGGTCAGTAAATATATACTACTCACTGAACATGTTGACATGTTCACTAATGCACCTTAATTACTGAGCATTAAGTTTTTAGTACCTGTAATAACAGGTACTAACTTAACGTGCCATAATTGGTGCTACTGTGCATTACTTCAGATGAATGCTTTTTTGTGATGCTTAATGTACATTAAGGCTACCGCACATTAGTGCATTAGCACATTTTTTTCCATGATGCACTAATGCACAGTAGAACTTGTCTAATGTGAATTTAATGTCTTGTGTAGATGCCCCCACTGTGTAAATGCTTCAGAATCGGGACCTTTCTGTATTAAAACCTCTGGGGGGAAAAAAAGGTTAGTTTAAAATCAAACACATGGGGTTTTTTTGAGTTTTTCAAACTTCTGTTGTGAAAACCTGTCAAAACCCAGAGAAAGCAGACACATAGATTGTATTGTCAAATTAATGTAACCCAGCACAGCACTGTGATTTTTCCACTTGGAATAAAAGTCAAGGCTAGGATACCATCTTCTTTCCCACTCCCAAAATTCAAGCACTACCAACACTGACTCCTTTGATCTCAGAATGCCAGCAGGGAAGAGAAACAAAGAGGGCTCCTTTGATCTGCTAGCCTTAGTTCTCTGTCCCACAGAAGTTGTCAGGTATCAGTTTCCTATCCATTGCATGCTATCCCACTCTACATCAACTCTTGCTAATTTAGGAGAGCAATAGAACGATTTTAATGTGTGCCATGTGGCCAAATATTAACCAGTGGGAGCCTAAGACTTTCAAAGTTTAGTGTGCCTACTTACATTTCTGTTTCTTTGTTAAAGCTTTCCAATTTAAGCATTTAAGGGAGTTGGGTAACCAATTCTGATGGAAATTAGTAGATGCTGCTCAGAGCTTTGGGCTTTTGGATGGTTTGCCCTAAATCTATATTTAGACTGTTGGGGGGAGGGGGGGGGAAATAGTAAGAGTGTTGGACGTGTTTAACAGTGCTCAATTCCATTGACTTAAATGGCAGTTAAAGCAGGTCAGCAGTTGTGTAAGACTGAAATAGGGCAAAGCATACCATCTTGTTCTATTGCACTGTAAAGTCAGGAAGGCCAAAGTACAATTGGAGTCGCAGCTAGCAAGGGATGTGAAGGGTAACGAGAAGGGTTTTTGCAAGTATGTTAGCAGCAAAAGGAAGGTCAGGGAAAGCGTGGATCCCTTACTTAATGGGGGAGGCAACCTATTGACAGATGAAGAAAAGACTGAAGTACTTAATGCCTTTTTCTACCTGAGTCTTCACAGGCAAGGTCAGCTCCAAGACTACTGCACTGGGCAGCACAGTCTGGGGAGAATGTTTAATAGTTTTCATAGAAATTAGGGCTGTAAGGGACCTCGTAAGGTCTTCTGTGCATAGCTTTCCTCTAGACTTTCTCAAGTTTCTCCACATCCTTTTTAAAGTGTGGAGCCCAGAGTTGGTTGCAGTACTCTAGCTGCAGCCTCATCAAGGCTGAATAAAGCAGGAGAATGACATCTTAGGTCTTGTTTAAAATGCATTGGTAGATGCAAGCCAGGATTTTATCTGCTTTGCTGGCTGTTGCATCACATTGGTGTTTCATATACATCTTGTGGTCAATCATGACCCCCACGTCTCTTTCAGACATAGTGCAATAGTGCTAGTGAGTGAAGAACTTCTGAGCCTATAGGTATTAAGGGGGGGTTCCTCCCGAGGTGGAGCACCTTACATTTCTCTGTCTTGAAGGTCATCAGGTTTGTATCCATCCACCTTGCGAGCCTATCCAGGTCAGCCTGAATCCTCAGCTTATTCTCCAATGTGTCCACACAGTCTGGACACTCTAGTTGTGAAGCAGTTTTTCCTAATGTTGAGCCTGAAACTAGCCTGAAACAATCTTCCAGGAGTTTGTGACCATTACTCCTAGTTTTCCCCAAGGGTGCCCTGGTGAACAGTTGTTCACCAAGCCCCAGATGTACGCTTCTGATGTAGCAGTAAGCTGCTACCAAGTCTCCTGTCAGCCTTCTCTTTTTTCAGGCTGAAGAGCCCCAGGTCCCTCAGCCTTTCCTAGCATGGCTTGCCATGCAAGTCTCTAATCATATGGGTAGCCCTTCTCTGGACTCTCTCAAAATTTACCACATCCTTGTTAAGGTGTGGAGCCCAGAACTTAATGCAATACTTCAGCTGTGGTATCACCAGTGCTGAGTAGAACAGGAGAATCACTTCTTTGCAATGGTTTTGCTGGAGACGTATCGATTGATGCATGCCAGCATATTGTTGGCCCTGCTGGTTACAGCATTGCACTGCCAGCTTATGTTCATAGTGTGGTCAATTATTATCCTCCGGTCTTGGTGATGAGCGACGGGGTATTTTCAGTCCTGCTGCCTGATGAGAGGCAACAGTTGTACAACCACCCATGTCACGAGTTTTGCCTGTGAGCAGCTAGGGGTGTAGGACCCCAGAACCCCCCTGCACCTATCTTGACAGCTGGCAGGCTTCATGGCCACAGCAGGGCCTAGCAGCCAGGCCTGCAGTGGTTTCTCTGCCCCCTCTGTCCCAAGACGGACACAGTTGCACAAGCAACCATGATGTGAGTTTTGCCTTCCTGTGGCCAGAGGTGCAGGGCCCCAAAACCCAGAACCCCTGCACCTATCATCTTGACAGCTGGCAGGCTTTGTGGCATCAGCAGGGGCTAGCAGGCCTGCAGCTTTCACCCTGCTGCACCTTAACATAAATGGCGTCACCCATGTCATGAGTTTTGCTTGTCCACAGCTTGAGGTGCAGTTTCTCCAAACCCCTGTACCTATCTCCTTGAAAATTAGCAGGCTTTGTGTCCTATGCAGGGCCTAGCATGCCTGCAGTTTTGATGCCTCTGTGTCTTAACACATACACGTAACACAAGTTTTGCTTTCAGGATTTTGGGTTGCAGTTTATCCAAATCCCCTGCACCTATCTCCTTGAAATGTGGCAGGCTTTGTTGGCTCAGCAGGGGCTACCATCTCTGAAGTTTTGACTCCACTGTGGCTTAACACATACACGTGATATGAGTTTTTCTCTTAAGAATTTGGTGTGCAGGTTCTCCAAACTCCCTACACCTATCTTCCTGAAACATGGCACACACCATGCCCTCAGAAGGGGCTACCATTTCTGTAAGCTTTATCCAAATACGGACATAAGTGACAAACGTATAGCCTGTTTCAACCTTCTCCTTTATATCCTATGGGTGAAATGTTGAAACGGCAAAACGTTTTGGTGGAACAAAACAGAACAGCCATTTCAACTCAAAATAAGTCAAAACAAAACACTGTTCTGTTGAAATGCTGTAACAGTGGTTGAAATGGAACACTTCCACTTCACACAGCCCTAGCAAAAATAGTGCCCATCTTTAAGAAACATAAGGAGGAGGATCCAGGGAACTACAGATCAGTCAGCCTTACCTCAGTCCCTGGAAAAATCAGGGAGCAGATCCTCAAAGAATGCATTTCTAAGCACTTGGAGCAGAAAAAGGTGATTAGGAACAGTCAGTATGGATTCACCAAGGGTAAGTTATGCCTCACCAACCTGATTGTCTTCTGTGATGAGATAGATGGATCTGCGCATGAAGGGAAAACAGTGGACATAATATACCATCTCCCACTGCGTTCTTGCAAGCAACCTAAGGAAATATGGGTTGGATTAATGGACTGTAAAGTGGATAGAAAGCTGGCTGGGTTGTCAGGCTCAATGGGTAGTAATCAATGGCTCAATTCTAGCTGGCAACCAGGATCAAGTGGAGTGCCCCAGGGTCAGTTTTGTTCAATATCTTCATTAAAATATCCGAAAGATGGGATGGATTGAACCCTCAGTAAGTTCATGGATGACACCAAACTGGGGAGTGTAGTAGAAAAACTGGAGGATAGGACTAGGACTCAGAGTGACCTAGACAAATTGGAGGATTGGGCCAAAAGAAATCTTATTCAAGAAGGACAAGTGCAAAGTCCTGTACTAAGGACGTAAGAATCCCATGCACTGCTACAACCTCAGGACTAGGCAGCAACTCTGCAGAAAAGGACCTGGGGGTTACAATGGACAATGATATCAATACGAGTCAACAGTGTGCCCTTGTTGCTAAGAGGCTAACAGCATACTGGCCTGTATTAGTAGCAGCTTTGACAGCAAATAGAGGCAAGTAATTCTTCCCTTCTATTCTGTGCTGATGAGGCCACATCTAAAGTACTGTGTCCAGTTTTGGGCCCTGCACTACAGAAAGGATGTGGACAAGTTGGAGACAGTCCATTGGGGAGCAACAACAATGGTTTGGGAGCTGAGGCATGATTTCTGAGGAGAGGCTGAGGGAACTGGGTTTATTTAGTCTGTAGAAGAGAAGACAGAGGGGATTTGATAGCAGCCTTTAACTTCCTGAAGGGTGGTTTTAAAAAGGGTGGAGCTAAACTGTTCTCACTGGTGACAGAATAAGAAACAGTGATCTCAAGTTGCAGCAAGGGATGTGTATGTTGAACGTTGGGGAAAAAACTCTCGCTAGGAGGGTGGTGAGAAGCACTGGAACAGATTACTTAGGGATGTGGTAGAATATCTATCCTTGGTGGCTAGACAAAGCCCTGGCTGGAATGATCTCATTGGGGATGGTCTTGCTTTGAGCAGGGGGTTGGACTAGATGACTTCATGAGGTCCTTTCTAACCCTAATTTTCTATGATTCTATAAAATAAACTTTAGAGAAATAAACATTTTAGATAGATGGATATTTTAAAGAGATTTTTAAATTTGTCACTTTTTTCTTTTAGAAAAAACTAAAGAGAGGCTAGAATTTGATTTTACACTTCGTTTCCATACAATATTATTTCTATCATGGCAGAACCCAAATTAAGCGCTATTAACACCACCATGAAGACATAGTTCTTTCCTAGAAGAGACTGCAATCTAATAAACTTATCAAATACATAAGAGGAGAGAGTACAACAAAATAGAGATGATGGTTATACATTTTTTTTATATCATAGAAGTGAAATTTGTCTCTGTGCCCCTTCTTGCCCACCTTCCCTCAAATATTAAATATTTCAATAATTCATCTAACATTAGATAGAAAGTAGTTCATTTCTCTTACTTGCTTCTATGCCCTCCTAAGTGAGTTAATGGGTTACACCAACACAATGAATATCTAATTATTTATACTGTATTTATAAATATAAATAGAAAATTCACAGTTCAAGAACTTCAGAACATGTTTAACTTACTTAAATTTGTGCTCCATTCTTCTGTCAAAAAAAAAAAATGATAGTATTTATAAATTTTAATTTCAAACTACTCCATAATTCTCTGCATATTACTACAAAGTAGAGGGTAGGATTGTAATGTATGCCAGCTGCTCTGTAAAAACCACCTTGCTTTCACAGCGCAGAAAATGGAGCTACCTATGGAAAGAGAGTACATTGATTTGAATTAGCTTTCCCTTATCACAGAAGTATGTATACATAGGCAATTTCTATAAAGTAACAACCACTTTCACCTCTTTTATGTCATGGTAACTTTCTTTTGTGTTCATGCCCTTTCCTACTAAAATAGGGTTACCATATCTCCAGTTCCAAAAAGAGGAAATGTGTTGGGGTGGGGATACCTCACTCCCAACCCACATCCCCCTGGCCCTGCCACTTCCCCTCACTCTTAAAATATAGTCCCTTGCCCCTCCTGGGCTGTACTGGTGCTCCTCAGTCCTAACCCACAGCCCCCAACCTTGCTGCTGCCCCTTGCAGAACCCTGGGCCTGATGGTGCCCCTCCCTCCCCACAGTCCCCCACACCCCGGGTTAAACAGGTGCCCTTCATTCCCAACCTGCAGCCCCCTGTTACCACCAGTGCCCCACATTCCCAGCCCACCACTCCCCCTGCCCTGAGTTTCTCACTCCCCACCCAGAGCCCCCACAGCCCTGATGGTGCCCCTCCCTCCTGACCCTATATAAAAGATGTACAGAGACCAATATTTTTTAACACTTCTGCATAGAAGCTCCACTGAATTCAAAGTTCAAAATAACTTATGAAAATGAAGATAAGCAGGTATATAAAAGTTTGCAGGATTGAGACCTCAGCCCCTGTCCTACACATGACTTTGTTCTGAGCTTGGCCTCTGTACATGTGGTCCTGATCAAAATAAGTATACTGCTCTTCTCTTCAATACAGAGCTAACAAGGTGCAGTGTTCTGTTTGAGGGAAACAAAGCAAAATCAAAAGCCTCGTGTTTTATCATCTTAGTTTGGAGTAGGGCAACCTATGACTTGCAGGCCAGATCTGGCCTGGGGAAGGGACTGGATCATTAATGACCTGGATTCTGTCATCAGATGTGGACTGGCAAAGTCTGTGGACCACAATAAACTATGGGGAAGGTGGTCATGCTGGAGGATGGGCTGGGAATACGGGTCTGACCTGGACATGCTTGCAAAGTGGGCAGACCAAAACCTGATCACATTCAATGTAAAGAAATGCAGGGTAATCCACCTTGGGAGGAAAAAAAACAGCAACATACTTGTAGGTTTGGTGCTACACTTGCTAGCACCTCAACCAAAAGGGATTGTGGGTTTTGACTGACCACAAGATGAACATGAGCCCCCAACGTGATGCCATGGCCGGCAGAGTAAACCAAATTCTGGTATGCACCTAAGCATTTCGAGCAAAACCAGGGATGTCATCCTCCACTTTTCTCAGCCTTAGTGAGGATGCAGTACTCCAGCTGCAGGCAGTTTTGGGCCCCCTACTTCAGGGGTGTGGATGAACTCAGGAGAGTCCAGAGTAGAGCCACCTGCATGATCAAAGACCAAGATAGCAAGCCTTATGGGGAGAGGCTGAGGGCCATGGGACTCTTCAGCCTGGTGAAGAGAAGGCTCAGGGGGGACTTGGTGGCTGCCTATAAATATATAAGAGGGATCCATCAGGATCTGGGAGAACAGTTGTTCACCAGGGCTCCCCAAGGGATAACTAGGTCTAACAGCCAGAAATTTGTAGAAGGATGATACAGACTCAATACAAGGAAAAACTTCTTTACAGTCTGAGTGTCCAAGGTCTACAACAAACTCCCCCCAGAGGTGATGCTAAGCACCTACTCTGGACTCATTCAAAAGGCATTTGGAGGTTTATCTGCTGGGATCAGCTTATCTCTGCAGACTTCTTGCCTTTGGCAGGGGTGCTGTATTTAATTATCTCACAAGGTCCCTTCCATCCCCTGGGGCATGTCCAGATGAGCGCGCACATGCCTCTTGCCCTGTCTCAAAACCCTTT
>NW_017729034.1:47349187-47349939 GCF_001723915.1 Gavialis gangeticus | reverse complement strand
GGAGAGGATCAGGATCTGGGAGAACAGTTGTTCACCAGGGCTCCCCAAGGGATAACTAGGTCTAACAGCCAGAAATTTGTAGAAGGATGATACAGACTCAATACAAGGAAAAACTTCTTTACAGTCTGAGTGTCCAAGGTCTACAACAAACTCCCCCCAGAGGTGATGCTAAGCACCTACTCTGGACTCATTCAAAAGGCATTTGGAGGTTTATCTGCTGGGATCAGCTTATCTCTGCAGACTTCTTGCCTTTGGCAGGGGTGCTGTATTTAATTATCTCACAAGGTCCCTTCCATCCCCTGGGGCATGTCCAGATGAGCGCGCACATGCCTCTTGCCCTGTCTCAAAACCCTTTTAGATGGGGCAAGAGGCACATGCGGGAACGAAAAAATGTTCCCCGCACTGCAAGTTTGCAGTGTGGGGAGAAAATTAGATCCCTGGATATCCAGGGGTCTAAAAAACCTCAAAATAAAAAAGTGGATCAAGGCACAGTCCCAGATCATGCTCTGAGGCAACTGGAGGCTGGGTCCTCCACAGAGAGGCTCTGGCTGCCAGAGCGTCTCTGTGGTTGGCCCCTCTCCTTGGTGCTGAAACAAGCAGCCAGCCAGGCCGCGTGTTCAGCACCAGGGCTCCAGTGCCGGTGAGTAACGGGTCAGAGGGGCTGGAGGAGGGGGGAGTGGACTGTGGGGGGAGGCCTTGTCAGCCCCACCTGCTGCCCCAGCCCCCCTTATGCCTGCCCTGCCTGGCCCCAC
>NW_017729034.1:47348356-47349090 GCF_001723915.1 Gavialis gangeticus | reverse complement strand
TCTCTGCCCCCCCATAGTTTAAAAAAAACCCCACCCCGGCACTTACTGACAGTTGGAGCTACCGTCTGGCTGACTGGGGCCTGGCGCGCACACTGCTGGACAGAGGGACAGCACCAGCAGCATCAGCTCGGTCCCTGGTGCCCCCCCCCACTGTCCTGTGCTGCCTGGAGAGGGCTCTGCCAGGAGCCCCTGGAGTCCCCCCCACTTCTAAGGTAAGCAGAAGTTTTTTTCTGATTATTTTTTCTGGGTTTTTTCCTGGGGTTTTTTTAAATTATGGGGTTGGGGGGGGCAGCCATGGGGACCTGTCTTTATAGTTGTCTTTTGTTTTACTTGTGGAGGAACATGGATTTTGGGGTATTTTACAGAGTGACTTTGGGATTTTTTTTTATCAGGGATTTTTCAGTTTTCCAGTAGGGAACACCAGAATTCCTATTGGGACCCTGCCTGCCCAGAGTTGGCACCTTGGACCCAGCTGGCTGTGGCTTGCCTCTTGGACAGTTGGGGCCAGGAGGACAGGCTTTGACAGTTCAAAGCAGGCCACCACACCCAGAACATCTTCCAGGCAATAGCTGTCCAGATGGCCAGGCAGGGGGCACACATGGCAGTAGTGCCTCACAGAGGCCAACCCTGCAGCTGCAGCCCACTGGCAGCTGGCCCAGAGTGGCAGATGCTTCTACTGGCTGTAAAGTCCCCATCCGGGTCTGGCAGGTGTGCAGCAGGTCACAGCCAGGCAG
>NW_017729034.1:47340912-47343356 GCF_001723915.1 Gavialis gangeticus | reverse complement strand
CCAGGCAGCAGGCCCCACTGCCAGACTGCTGCAGTGGGTAGAGGGTGCAGGGAACTCTCAGGGCTGCTTCAGGAGTCCAGCTGGCACAAAGGATAGTTACCCAAGGCCCCAAAAGCTCCTGAGCTACTTGCCAGGGCAGCTTTTTATACTGCTGGGAACAGCACAGGTGCTGGCCTCAGGCTCTAGCTCCCCCTGGCTGCAGATCTGGGAGGAGCCAGGCAGGGTTATTTTGCCCAAAGTGGCACAATTTGCTCCACAACAAAGTGCATGTCCAAGCATGTGCACTGAGGCAAAAAGCCCCAGCTCAAATTTGCACCACTACTATTCGAGCTGCTGCAAGTACACGTGCTTGCATGTGTGGACACACCCCTAACATCTACGAAATCTGCTAGAAAAGAGAGAGAGAGTTTCTAGAACATGTCTTTGTAAATACTTTAACTCTATTTAAGAGGGGTTTTTTCAAGTCATTTCGGAACTCCTGAAGATTACAGTTTTATTTTTTTTTTAATGATAACAGTTTTATTCCTCAGTGTTGTTAGGGTTAAGTTTCCCCATGGGTGGAGGGTCAGTACAAGATATGCTTTTTTAGGATTCAAATGGTGCTCACTCCCTGAATTAGCACTTTTCACAGTAGTGGGTTTATCTTCTTGGGGACTCCAAGTGAAATTTTGCTAACTCTGAATTTCATCCAACGTTCAATAAAGTAATGAAAAAAGACTCCCATTGATTTCAGAGAGTCAAGTCCTAAAAGCAGGCAAACTAATTACAGTCATTCTGGTAAAAGAATCATGGTTCAGATTCAAAGATATTAATATAAAGTAAAATGAATGTATATTTTTAGATTTTTTTAGACCAACCTACTGAGTGAGAATATAAAAATGTACAATGATGTAAGTCAATGTACTAGTGGCGCACTTTAGCATGTTCTTTTTTACCTGCTTATAAGTATATGAATTACACCAATTCTGACTCCGTTAGACTCGCAATGTAGATGTAAAGGGGTTATACAAGAGGGTGGGTACATTGTTGGCAAGTGGGGATGGTTCAAAGTGAGGTCTAAGTAAGTTACCATAATTGTAGCCCAGGAGTACACAGTAGGGGTGTGAGAAGTGGCCCCTATATGATTCAGATTTGGATTTGGCCTGAATCAGGGACAGTGATTCGATTAGTTGATTCAAACCACTGTCCCTGATTTGAATCAGCCAAATCTGAAGATTCGATGCTGATTCAGAGAAGCAGTGATTCGGTCATAGACACACCTTTAAAAGTTTTTTCTACGTACTTCGAAGTAGCAGGCATGGCTTGTGAATGCTGTGATGCTGGGGCATATGGGGTGTCCCACAGGAGCACAGGAGGGCCCTCCACATGCTCGGTGGAGAACCCAGAAGTGGACCAAAAGTACATCCAGTCTACTTCCAGGTCTGCCAGGGAGCACATTTCTCCCTCCCGCATGCCTCCCTGGCTTGGTGATCGGCCTTGGGGGGACCTCAGGTGCCCCCCCAGACTCCGGAGGCATCAGTCACTGAGCCAGGGGGGGCGCAGAGGGCCCCCTCAGCATGCTCCCTGGCAGACCCAGAAGGGTCTGGGCCACTTCTGGGTCTGCTGCCGAGTGCACTGGGGAGGCCCCCATGCTTCTGTGAGACACTCCATGCACCCCAGTATCACAGCACTCATGAGCCCCCGCTACATAGAGGTATGTAGAAAAAACATTTAAAGCTGTCTCTATGTCCGAATCTCCAAATCTTTCCGAATCTCTCTGAATCAATTCGGAGGGTTCCAATTAAATTCAGAGAGATTAAAGGGCCCTCTGATTCAATTTAGATTCAGGGATTCAGACACTGAATTGGGCCAAATCTCTGGTGAATCAAATTGGGGACCGAAGCTTCGCACAACCTTAGTACACCCTTCTCCAATCAAAGAGGATTATTAGCTGGCAGATGTGCCATGAATGAAACTACAGACTACTCTCAGTTTCCCTTTGTCCCAAAGGAGCCAGGCCAGGACAATCTGGAACGTACCTATATACAAATTTATTATTAGTTACATAAATAGATAAAGACAATATAAACCCGTGTACATGTATATACAACTATAAACCTCATGGTCTATAATAGGTTTCCACCACTGGGGTTTCAGGTAAGTGACAGGTAAACACAGATAACTAATAGCAAAGGGGGTCCCAGTGGATTCCCTAAGCAGGGTTATAGACTTTAATAAACTGCCAATACACAAATATAGAGGTACACAAAATATAAGGCACAATATTACACAATATAATAAAAATATCAACATTAATACATATTTACATCTCTGTAAATAAACGCACAATTCTTATGTGATGCTATATATAAGGATCTGTACTACTTTAAAAAGGGCATCAGGCCACACACAGGTAAATGGCTGCTCTGAAACTGATAAATGGGAATACAGGAGGACAACAAGTA
>NW_017729034.1:47325558-47335912 GCF_001723915.1 Gavialis gangeticus | reverse complement strand
AATGGCTGCTCTGAAACTGATAAATGGGAATACAGGAGGACAACAAGTAGGTACAGGCAAGTGTAGGTAAGTATAGGAAAACAATCACTAAATACAAATAGCTGGTACAGAGTCCAGCAGAGTCCCAGCAATGATGTTGTAGCTATAAACTTAGAAATATAATGATATACAAAATATGAGGTGCTCTATCTAAAATATGAGGAGCAGCAGTATCAGGAACCCATAACCATTTAATCCTTCCCAGGCCCCCCAAGCTGTTTCTGGGGCAGTGGCTCCACCCCAGTAGTCAGTGCGAGGAGAAATCCTCAGCGATCCCCAGGCCCCAACAAGAGTGTCTAGGAATGTCCACTCAGAGCACCGTTTGACCTAAGGGAGACTTCCCTTGTCTAAGCTTCTCCTTTGGTCTTACCGCCCAGGTAACTCCCTCTCCCCTGTGGCAACTCCCCCTTTCCCTGGGCATCTCACAATTCCAAGTGTCCCAGGTGGGTAGTTTTCAAAAGCAAGTGCATTGTTCCTAGCTGGCAGAAGCCTTCTGGGTCTCTGCCCACCCATTGACCTCTCCTCCTGGACCTCTGCCCACCTGTGGCCCTGTACACCGAGGGCTTGGCTTTTTGCTCAAGGTTGGAGGCTCAGGCCACCTTATGTGACACTGGGGCTCAGTCCCCCATGTGGAGATTAGCTGTGCACTGTCTGTGTACTGAGGTCCTGGCCATGTGCCAGGAGTGATGGATGCGAGCTGCCTCAAACAGGTCCCAGTGTCGTGATCCCTGCTTAGGACCCGCTAGGCAGCACTGCCTGCATCAGGCCCTGGCCGCGTGTCATGGGTTGGAGGCTCAAGCCACCCCACATGGCTCCCAGGGCCTTGGTCCCTCCAGGGACCCTCCATGTAGCAAAAACTGCACCGAGCCCTGGACACTGACCAGGGGAGTGGAAGACCCAAGCTACCTCAAGCGGCTCCCAGGGTCTGGGCTTCATGCATTGGCCCATGCACCGCACTCCTGGCCACTTGCCAGGGGTTGCAAACCCAAGTTGCCATGAGCAGCTTCCAGGGTCTGGACTCCATGCACCAACCCGTTCACCATCTGGAGCTGGCACTGATCACCGAGTCTCTCTGGTGAAGGGAGTCTCCAGGGCTTCTTCCAGGCAACTGGAATCACCCACTGGCTAGCTCTCCCCAGATCTTCTTAGCCCTGCTCACTTCTTTGTCCCTTGAAACATCTGCCATGTGCTAGGCACGCAGCTTGTTTTATTTTCTTTGGAGGCTCCACCCCTGAAAGTTCTACTAGACCAGCAGAGTGCAGTCTCAAACCAGGTCCAAGGCTTTTCTTTTATTTTTTTTCTCTTGCCCTGAGCAGGGGCGGGACAAATCCCCTCCCAACAGTTATTCAATTGGTGGATGGGCTCCACCAATCACAGTGGAGATTCTCTGAGCCCAGACATGCCGAGCTGTATTGGTAAGTTCACCACATAATATAAATATATGCATTTAGGTAGAAGAAAGTGTACACTGGGTGCATCTACATGAGACACTACTGTTCAGTAGCAATGCACAGTAGCTTGTTGGTGGGCAGTAACTGTGACTCAATGCTACTATGTAGTAGCATATGAAAAAAAACGTATGGGGGTGTTACTGGTCAGTAACACCAGGTACTGTGCCATCATTTCGTATTTGCTTATGCACTGTGCTTTAGTACTTCCAAGCGGAAGTGCTAAAGCGTGGTACCATAGCAATGTCGCTGTATGGCGATGTGTATCCGTGCCCTATGTAAATAAATAACAATGTAGAGTTAGCTCTTGTTAGTTAGGTAATTGCGAGATATAAAGTGTATGGAAAGAGTGCTGACAGAGGGGAATGTTAAATGTTTTGAGTGTCTTTTCCAAGGGATAAAATCATTCATCAGTAAGAAAAATAGCACTTAGATTCAGGGGCATATGTGCTTCTGGTGGCTAAATCCCCAGAGGGACCATTCAGTCTCAGAATTAGTGAACTACTAATCCTGATCTCTAAGAAACTTTAAAGTCTGAATGCTGCCCACACTGTAATTGAAACTCTGCTTGTCTGAGTTTAAACCCTAGGGAAACTGCCTCAAATCTATGCAGCAGTCAGTTCAATTTAAAACAGCTTGCCAAAGACCACATGCTTTTTTAAAAACAAGAAGAAGAAAATCTCAAAAACCTGGCTATAATATTGCTAACTTTTCTAAAGTAATTTAATTAATAATTAATTAAAAGTTGATTTTATTTTGAGCAGTCTGTGTTTGTTTTATACATTACCAGTTTTTCATAGGAAGGATATGTTGTGATCAGCATGAAAGTGAGTGGCACATCTATCTTGTTCTACATCCACGTTGCTTTGTTTTCTTTCTGCTGATAAAATGGTGGGGCTTCAAAGTCAGGCACTTCAGTTTGGGGAAAGAAATGTCACGTGTGATTTACATCACCAGTGTGAGTCAAATAACTTCCTTTGGAGGAATCCCATCAGGTCATCTGCCTGAGCATGAACTATAGCCTATGCACTACATTATAGGCACCTATTGTTGGAGCAAGGGAGAAAATGGGGGAGGGAAGATTAAAAGATATCAGCTGTATCTATATGAGATGTTGACTATGCAGTTGTCACTGCATAGTCATTTCCTACTTGTATAACTAGTAAGGTAGTAAATAGTGAGATGCTGACTGTTCAGGAGTTTACTGAGCAGTAGTGTTGCTGAACAGCTTTTTTGTGACATTGACTTTGCAGCAGCATCACATCATGTTTCCTGCCATGCAATGCTACTTCACAGTAGTAACAAGCTACTGCACAGACAGCATCTTGTGTAGACTCAGCCACATTGAATAATTAAAATGCACTTTAAACAGGAGTACATAGATTTTTAAGTTTTGAGCTGGTGATAATTCAGACTTCCTTAACCAGGGGCAGAAATAATGGCTAGCAAATAGTCTTCATAGGTAACTCTTCCCCCTCCTATCTAGGTCAATGTACATTTATCCAAGTTAAACTTACTGGCAAGAACTGTCTGCAGACAAGGTTGTCTTCATCCTGGATCTCATCTGGGCTGCAGCTTGAAATTGGTTGGGAGGTGGAGGTTATATACCCTTGTTATGTACTGATCATTACCTATGATTGTATTAGTGTGGGCAATCCCCTTCCTGAGAAAAATGATCCATTAGGAACCCATATGTAGTTTTTTTTCTGTCTTTTACCAATTACCTGTTAGTAATACAACTAGTGGACAGTGCTGTAGCAAGGGGGTGGGGGAGAGCAGGGTGACTGCCTGGGCATGGAAATGAAGACACACAGCATGGAATGGATCTGTGAGCAGCTCACTGGGGGACATGGGTGGGGGAAAGGTGGCTCTCACTGCTGCATACACTCTCAGACAAGCAAGGGGGAGGGGGAGCTTGTGCCCCCCAGATCTGTGCATGAGATGAGGGTAGGCTGCTGCTTCAGGCTTTGTCCCAGGCACCAAACTTAGTTGCTACAGCACTGCTAGTGGATGCTGCTTACTTCTTAATTGTTACTACAATACCAAACTAAATTGCATCCTCCTATAGAGAAAGGCAAACTGGCCAGAGAAGCAGAGAAAACTCCACAGCTTCCTCTGAAGAAAGTACATGAAACAGATGAGTCTGGAAAGGAACCACAGAGAAGAAATGGGGGATAGAAATCTCACAGGCTTAGAGAAAATAATAATAGGAACATTGTCATTATATGTGTTATAACATTATCATTATATACTGAATGCCCAGAAGAGCTCCCCTTCTCAGCCACATTAGGTTCCAGGCCAGTAGTAGTTGCTGGTCAGTGTTCTGGATTTATGCATAGAAATCTGAAGGGCTGGAAAGACCTGTACCACAGAAAACCAGGCTTCAATAACTTATGTAGGCTGAAATAGAATGAGAACAATGCCTTTAAATAGTATTCCTCAGTACTTCCACAGGGATGGGGAAGATATGAATGAGCAAGGATGATCCAGGACTCGTAAGTACTTGACTGGGCATTTAAGGATCATTTAAGGATTCTTGTTTTAGAAGAGCATTGGTCCTACTGTAATTATCTTTTAGTTGCGTGTATGTGTGCAGAATGTAGTCTATAACCAGGGTTTTTAAGTGTGCATATTAATAAGAACTGTGACTACCCCAACATTAAAATTTGTAACATGATTGTTTTAGGTTAACAATTATACCATGTAGATTGTAATGTTAAGTGATGCTGTAGCCATGATGGTCCAGGAATTATGAAGAGGTAAGGATTTCTTTGGGTAATATCTTTTATTGGGCCAACTGTAGTGTTGGGATAGACCAGCTTTTGAATGCAAAACATTCTTTATCAGCTTGTCGAACTCTATCCCAACTATGCAGTTGATCCAATAAAAGATATCATCCTGAGATATCCTTGCCTCTACCATGACTATGCAAATTCTTGTACTTATGTTTGAAGATGGTCACTTGTAGGTGATACTAATGAAAATGATTTAGAGGACTGATGCATGCATGGTCCTATTAAATGCAACAGTGGGTGCATCTACACATGCACTTCACTATGGAGTAGACTGATTAGCACCTCAGTAAAGCATTATCGTATACACATTATTAATCAACTTCACAGTAAGATAGTATGGTCAGGGACAATGCTGTCTTACAGCAAAGTCATTTACTGTGCTGCAACGCATGTGTGGATGGTGGCCAAGGCAGCAGCACTTTTAACTGGGGCAGAGTAGCTCTGGGCTAGCAGCACTCTCAGGGGGTCAGTCACATGGGTCCACAATTTCAGCACTCTCATGCCCCAGCCAAGCTCTCCACCACCTGATGCCTCCATGTGAAGCCTGGAGCTGACTCTCCCTGAGCCTCCTGCCAGCTGCTCCACCCTGGCTTGAATTGTTGTTGTTCTGGGTGCACATGTAGATGCTGATCCTGGGAGCAGCATATTCCAGTGCAAACTGCTCCAGAGTTTATCATGTTGCATTAATTGCATATGTAGATGCACCCACTGGGTGCATTTACACTAGACACTTACTGCACAGTAGCCTAATAACTGTGCAGTAGCTTGACAGGCAAACACCGTGCTAATAAGCCACTGTGCAGTGTTATTAAGCTACTGTGCAGTGTCACAAAAAAAACATGCACCAGTGCTACTGCACATTAACAATAGTTACTGCACATTTAGTTAATCCTTCATTAAGCAAGTACTAAACTTAATGTGCAGTAACTACTGTGCTTAATGAACATATAGATGCATCCACTGTGCATTATCTTTTTAGGACAAAATCCTGACTTTGTATTCAGCTGCTGTTAAACTTAGATTGCTGCCTGCTATGCTGACCTGAACTATGTTGTGGTTTACTTGTACTTCCCTGTCTATATATATCCATTGGTTGTGTCCTTTCTTATATGTGGATTGCAAGCGCCTTTGACTGAGACTCCTTTTGTTCTCTTAATGGCTGGTGACCAGGGACCCTGACACTATGTTAATTCAAACAAATAATAATAGTATACAAATGTTCTTTTGGGGGGGAAAACATCACTATTTCCCTTTGACTATCAAATATTTCCAAGTAAAATATTACATATTTTGTTATTTGTATTTTGTTAATATAATTCACTTTTGCACATTGTTAATGCAATTTGCTTCAAATCCTTTTTTTTTCCAAGTTAACATTCCTTTTATTATCTAAGGTATTAATCTATCAGATCAGTTTATAGAAGTTTGTTACAATGACAGTAAAAATGGCCTTTGAATTGAAAGGTTAGAATTAAAATAATATGGTTCCAAAGGTCTGATGCAGAACTCTGACAACTAAACCTTTGGGTTAGGATTAATCACTGGTTAATTTTCTAGTAATCGGAATATTCTTTAAATGCTTAAAAAATGTTCATTGGTGCCTCAGGGAAAAGCTGAAGAATTGTGTTGTGCTCAAGTCTGTGTATCCCAAACTTTAGATCAAAATTTCTACGGTGATTACAAAAGTAGCATGGAATTTTCCTTCTCTAAGTCTGAGTTGTATCCAAACCCATGTCCTTTCTGTTTCAAAGGTCTTCAGAGCCTAGGGCCATAGAAGGCTGAGAAAGTGGCTGTATTATGCGCTTCACATGGTCCCAATGCACACATAATCTGTGTAGGAATCTGTGGATGGAAACCAAAGCCACTGAAATATCAGTACGTGTGAATGCTGCCAAAGCATGTTCTTGTGTCCCTTTTTAGGAAGAAAAATGAAGAAAGCCAAAAGATGGCCAGGGTTTTGATATATCAGCAGAGGGCTCACTGCCAATAGTGAGACCAAAGAAAAAAATCACATGCAGTAGTGTAACTGGTATAACCAGGCAGTGAACTGGAAGGGGTGCCAGAATAGTGGCCCCTGAGGAGCTTATGCTGTGAAGACAGCAGCCAGTGTGCAGCAGCAGCCTATATGTGGGTGCTATGGCAACAGCAACCCAGGTTTGGGGGTCAGGTAAGACTCACTCAGCACCATCCACCCCCATCCCATTTTCTAATATCTCCACCCCAGGTGCCAAAATAGCTAATCAATCATGCCTCTTCCACTGGCATTTCTTTATTGAACTCAAATAAGCAAATCAATCAGCACACTACCCTTGCCCAAGCAGAGACCAGTCTGGAGTTTGAATACAGAAGGAAATAAAAATCATCTAGGAACAGATTCCCGAGTCTACTTAGCACATTTTGATTTGCACCAAAACCAAGCAAAGCTCTTACTTTCCCCTATGTCTGGTAGTAACAGGGAACGGAGTACCTGCTTACAGCTGAGCCTTTCATTTCCTTTCCTCAGGGGCCCTTGATTATGTCTCCCTCAACTGTTGTCTCATTGGCTGACTTTAGTCTTTAGCCCTCTGAATCTTCCCCATCAACTTCTGTGGTTCTGTGTTTTCCAGAAGCCAAGACCTTTTAGGCCTACCTCTCCCTTTTAACCCACCTGGCCCCCTTCCCCAATTAGTAACTAATATTGGCATGGCCTTTTTCCAGGATTGACATTTCAGCAAACATTACAAACTGGAGCTCATTTTAATTCCCCTCTCCTATTATCCTATTCCTACTATATTTAAATCCTACTAGAAGGGGGATAATTTGCATCCCTGCAGTATCCTACACTGTATATACCAGTAATATTGAAGCATAGTTGTATACTTTTTTATAGGAATCTAAACACTAGTTTTAAAATTAATTGAATGCTAAATGGCAGGCCTTTTCATTTCTTCAAGTTGTTGTATCAATATCTCTCAAAATATTTAAAAGTTATGACATGGGGGGATAAGAGGAGGAAAGAATTTTTAGCTTCTACTATTTATGAATGTTTTAGAGACAGATCTCTGTGGGCAAAACTCCAGTGGACAAAATCTACAATTTTTCCTGTGACACCAGTTCCATATCTTTCCCTCCTGCAAATTATTCTGCTCTGAATTTTTCCCTGCACAAGAACAGCTATTTGCCTTTCAGTTGCAGCTCGAAAGTCTTACTCGTTTCCAGTAATACATCTCTAATCGAAATTGAATGAGTGTCACAAAGTGTGGTTTAGCCACAGAACCCTTACCCCTATTTTTGGCCATGTATTGTCTCAAACGGTCTCTCTTCCTGACTTACAGTGGGGTTGTTTGAGTCCTTCCATACATATATTTTGGAGAGAATTATGGAATTGCAGCATTGCTGAAGGCTCACTGCCTGGTATATGAAGAGAATGGGATTTTCCAGCTGGAAGATGATGGTCCTTTTCCAGACTGACCACATGGATGAGCTTTCTGGTGTTAACTAGGTGAAATCTCTGGAATTTAGTTTTAATTTCATATGCTCAGAAAAAGATCCCAAAGTAAAGACTCCATGGGCGCGTTCAGATGAGCAAGCATGTGCCTCTTGTCCTGTCTCAAACCCCTTTGAGATGGGGCAAGAGGCACATGCAGGAATGAAAAAATGTTCCCTGTGCTGAAAACTTGCAGTGCAGGGAGAAAATTAGACCCCTGGATATCAAGGGGTCAAAAAAACCCTGCTCCACAGAACAGCAGAGCAAGGCACAGTCCCAGACCATGCCTGCAGCCAGCGCAGAAGTCAGTCCTCCAGAAGAGACACTCTGGTTTTGGCCAGAGCATCTCTTTGGTGCTCCTGCTGCCACCAGCACTGTCCAAGGTAAGTAAGGGAATGGGGGTGGGGGAGTTTATGGGCATGGGTGGGTGTGAAGGGTGTCAGGGGCATGTGGGGAGGGTTGGGGAGTGGTGGGGGGGATGTCTCCAGAGCTTCAGGGGGTGAGTGGCCAGCAGCCATGATGAAAATGGTGGCATGCGGAGGGACCTGGCCCAGACTGGTGCAGCTCGCTAGTCTGGCTTTGCACCAGAGCAGGTTGCAAAGCTCCAGGAGGTGTGCACAGGAGCCGTACCTCCCAGAGCTGTGTGACCTACTTTGGTGCAAAGCTGGACTCGTGAGCCACACGGGGCAGGGCCAGGTCCTGCGGTGCGCCACCAGCCCCAGGGCCGGCAGGACCTGGCTGGGCCCAGCGCATGGTCCCCACGCACTGCGCCATGTCCTGCCACTGTGAGACCGGCCCAGCCAGGTGACAGAGGGGAGCCAGGGCTGGCAGAACCTGGCTGGGCCTGGCACATGGTTCCTGAGAGCTGGGATCTGGCAGCAGCAGGCTCAGAGTGCCCCGTTCCCACTGCTGCTGCAAAAGGTAAGTTATGGGCCCTAGGTGGGGGGACTGTGGCCTTCCAGGGTGCCTGTGACCCTGGGTGGGAGGGCTGTGGCCTTCCAGGGTGCCTGGGACCCTGGGCAGGGGGCCTGTGGCCCTCCAGGGTGCCTGTGACCCTGGTTGGGGGGCTGTGGCCCTCCAGTGGAGAGCTGGGGCCCTGTGGGGGGTCATTCGATGTGCTGTGTTGGGGGGCTGCACCCTGTGGGGAGCAGGGGACCTACCCCTCCTGAGTAGCCCCCTACAAAGCCCCCCACATCCATAGTCCCCCCAGAAATTGCCCCACACCTACCCACACACCAACACACATTCCCCACACCCCTTTCCACCCCTTCCTACAAACACCATATCCCCCATCACAAACCCATCATGTGCAAAGAAAACTAAAAGCACACATCAACACATATATATATTTAGAATTTTTATTTCATCATAGATTTACAGATTCTTCCATAATGCTAGCCAGCCTATAAGGATGCTGCTGGTTTTTCCTCCCAAAGTGGAGAACCTTGCATTTTTCCATGTTAAACACCATCAGGTTCTCATCTGCCCATTTGCTAAGCCTATCCAAGTTAGCCTGGATCACCCTCCTGTCTTCAGGTGTGAATGCTTTGGCCCAGAGTTTGGTGTCAGCAGTGGACTTCTGACTCCAATGTCCACATCATTAATGAAGATGTTGAACAATATGGGTCCAAGGACAGAGCCTTGGGGGACCCCACTGGTCACAGGGCACCATGACAATTGACTTCCATCAGTTACCATCCTCTGGGTCTGACTGCAGAGCCAATTTCCCAGCCAGCGGAATGTAGTGGACCCAAGGCCACAATTGGCCAGTTTTGCCAAGAGATGATCATGGGATACCAAATCAAAGGCTTTATTCATGATGATAGAGACGCTGGTAGGCTTCCAAATTGCTTTATCATTGAAAATATACCAATAAAGCATTGCCCAACTGATCGTGCATGCGGGCACGTGCTCTCTCTCTCTCTATCTATATATATATGTGTGTGTGTGTGTGTGTGTGTGTGTGTATATACGTATATGTGTGTGTGTAGAGTGGTCTTTTGTTTTAATTGTAGAAAAACATGGATTTGGGGGTATTTTTAAAAATAGAATTGGGATGCTTCTGCAGCAGTCCAGCTGGCACAAGAGGTAGTGTCCCCAGGTACCAATTGGCTGGGTCCAAGAAGCTCCTGAGAGCAAGCAGCCTGAGCTGTTTGCCAGGGCAGCTTTTTGTATGGATGGGGCCAGGACAAGGCAGCTTTTTATACTGCTGGGGACATCAGAGGTGCTGGCCCTGGGCTCTAGCTCCCCTTGGATGCAGATCCGGGAGGAGCCAGGCTGGGTTAGTTTGCCCCAAGTGGCACAATGTGCTCCACAATAAAGTGCATGTCTGAGTATGTGCGCTGAGGCAAAAAGCCCCAGCTCAAATTTGCACTGCCTCTACTTGAGCTGCTGCAAGCTCACGTGCTTGCATATGTGGATGTGCCCTATGAGTTTGGAATAACAATTTTAGTAAAATAATATCTACAATTGTTCACCGTGGCTATTTTGTACAGTAGGAGTTAAGCTTATATTATAGTTTCATAGTTTCATAGTTTCTAGGGTCGGAAAGGACCTGAGCAGATCATCTAGTCCGACCCCCTGCCATGGCAGGAAGAGCACTGGGG
>NW_017729034.1:47297971-47320558 GCF_001723915.1 Gavialis gangeticus | reverse complement strand
TTCTAGGGTCGGAAGGGACCTGAGCAGATCATCTAGTCCGACCCCCTGCCATGGCAGGAAGAGCACTGGGGTCAAATGACCCCAGTAAGGTGGTCATCCAACCTCCTCTTAAAAACCCCCAGGGTGGGAGCCTGCACCACCTCACTTGGAAGCTGGTTCCAGACTCTAGCCGCCCTGACCGTGAAGTAGCACCTCCTGATGTCCAACTTAAACCTTCCCTCCGCCAGCTTGTGACCATTGTTCCTGGTCACTCCCTGCGGCGCTCGGGGGAATATTAGATCAGCTCTGGTCAAAAACATATTATTTTAATGAGAATTATTACAAAGGTCATGGGAATTGTTTCTGGGGGGGAAAAGAGAAAAATATCAGTGACCAAAAAACCAAGGTTTTGATCATAAGAGAAATACATCTCTGGAAACTCAGTTTTATGTAAAAAGAGCTTTGACTAGCCTGTGTAACCAATCAGCTTGTGTAATAAATCTGAAGAAAGAGATGCATGATGAGCAGTTCTCCTGAACTAGCAAATGGCAAAGCCTTTTTGGACAAACTACAGTTATACAGCGTGGCTTGTCTTGAGAAAGCCCTAGGGGATACACGCAGGTGGGCAAGAATGGAGTGCCGCCATGTACCACTCAGGCACTGCACCATTCAGGCACTGCCCACCTGGCCAGAAGTGGGGGGTGGGAGAAGCTTGCTTGCAGTGGCTGTCACTGCTCCACATTCAGCTACGTGCCATCCCACCCCCTACCCCACATGTCTGGCCATGCGCCAGACCCCCCCACTTTGCATCTGGCCTCCAGGGGTACACTCCTCTGAGGGTACACTGCTCCGAAAAGCTTGAAAATCCCTGTTGTAGACGGTGAAAGATTTATATATTTTTTGCACACGGCTTGTTGGGGCTGGAGGGAGAAAATCTACAGAAGCCAATTGTGTTGGGTTTCTGTATCACAAAAGTTTCTAATGGATGTTCCTAATGTGTTTGTAAACATGTTGCCAGGCAAAAATATATAGTCTTTTCACTTTGTTATTGCAAATTTGGAATTTAACAAGGAAAATCCATTTACACTTCAAAACCAGGGATTGTGACATGCTGAGAGAATAGTTTGGGGATGTTTTTTTTTAAATCCTGCTTGACAGCCCTCCTGGGAAAAAGAGTCAGTAATGCTGCGACTTAAACACTGTTCGTTAAGAATAACCAAGAATTTTCTCCCTGTAATTTACAAGTCAGATCTGTTGAACATTTGAATACAAACTTGGAGTCATGATTGACAGCTATACCTTGTTTGTAGGAGAGAAGGTTTGCTGTGCTAAATCCTATAAAATGAATAGACTCAAAGATTCCTTAGTATGACCCTGTAACTATATAACACTAAATGGACAAGTATGGCTCAGAGTTTAGGATATAAAAATCTTAACCTTGTTAGACCTATAGTAATAATCATCATTACAAATGTTTCAAACCTTTTGTTACAGCCAAGTGATTCACTGCTAGTTTGCCTGTCAGGGCAATTTGTACCCCTCACTTCCCCATACCCCTGCTTTCAGAGGTGGTGGCTTTGGAGTTGGACAGGTCATTCAGACTATGCAGGGAACCAGGGATTCCTGGACTCTTGGGGTTTTCCATGGTGCTAGGAAGCTTTGGAAACTTCTTCCCCGGTTGAGGAAAAAGGAAACTCCAAGAATGGCATTTTAAGGTAAAGCTCTCAGGGCTCCCAGGCTTCCAGACAGACACACCAGGGAGCTGGCAAAGGAGTATCTGGGAAGTATCTAAATGCCCCAGGTCTGTTGCACTCTTTGGGCTGCTCCAAAATCCAGAGAATCAACTTGGGCCATCCCCCAGAATCAACTGGCTGAGATTTTTCTTTCATAAAAATTTAACCAATTTGTGGTTGATGTCCCCTTCTCAGAAAGAGAACATTTTCAAGAATTTCCCTTTCATGGAAAAAAAAAATAATGCTAACATTTATATTTAGAATTGTTAGTGTTTGTTCTATCCACAACAAAAAAGTTTTTTGCAATGTTGGAATGTCTCCTAGTAGGGAAATGTTGAGGCCTGAACAGCTCTAAACAACATGCCTCTCGCAGCTTGATCTGGTCATGTGCTACTATGGACACCTCAGCATATGGGCCACTGCACAACTTCCCTTCTCTTCATGAACAACATCTGCTTAGCAGCAGATACTGTTCCATACATTATAATTATAAAAGGAGAACTGAATTTTACTTTAGAAACATAAAGCTGTTAGTTATATTTTAAGTTGTGCCAATTTACTTAAAAATGTTGTATTAAAATGTACTGCCTGGGTCATTCACTCCAGTCCCCTCCTGTTATAGGCAACAATGTGAGATGATCTTTTTTTATAAACTGCTCAGGCTCCATTTTAAGTTACATTTTTTTTTCCTTCTGCTTATTCCTATGAGAGAGCTGTTCAGGAACCTCACTGATTGTTAGAAATGTTCTGTTTTCCAGTCTAACTGCATTCACAGCTGCTTATACCTGTAGTTGGTTTTATATTTTAAAATGTCCTTAGCTTAAATAGTTATTTCCCTCCCTGGCCTTTACCCCTCTAGAAAGAAACAGAATTGCTTTCAGCCTTTATTTTGTTGGTGTTCTAGATGCTACAAAAATAGATAGTCCTTTTAGGTGTCGACACAGTTAAGAATTTACCGTTTGTTTTTTATATAGCTAAAACAATCCCCCAGTCTTATAATATAGATATGCAAGATGTTTATAAATAAACCAGCTGTGAGTAGTACTTTGGTCACATACTCAGAATGGATAAAGATGGGTAGCACAGTATTTAGCTGTTATAACATTTTAACAGAAGTCTGTTACCTTTGTTTATAATGAAGCATAAATATGATGATTTTAAATGTGCTTTTGTATACATGGGTTATTTTGATCACTAATAGGTGATCCACCTATGGGAATGTTTGTGGGAAATCCACAAACATTTTTAGTTCATGCTTTGACTTTGCTCACCTGTTTCATGCCCACCATTTTCAGGGATAGAACGACTATTGCAACAATTAGGCCAATCATCTCAATTTATCCCACATAACTGACACACTGGGCATGTCTACACCACCCAGTCTACACATGCAGACACTTACTGTACAGTAATCTGCTCTAATCATGAGTAAATTTGCTACCTGTAAATACTAGTGGCTAATTTACTTAGGTGTAATTACTGCACAGTACGGCACATGTAGATGGCTGACTTGGAGCAAATATGCTCTCGGGCACTGGAGCCTGAGTGGGGACAATGTCCCTCTGCCCCGGCAGAGCTTGTTCACAGGAACCACTCTGCAATCAGGGAGCAGGAAGAGCAGGAACCACTCGGTGATCAGATTGGGAGCTTGTTCCTAGCCCCAGCTCTGCAAGTGCTCCCAGCCCCCATGATTGTGCAATGAGGGCTGGGTTTCCCCTGCACAGGGAGAGTTCCCTATCAAGTCTGGAGCTGGCAGGGACCTGCCTCTGACCATGGCAGTTCCTGGCCAGCCCTGGGCTGTTCAAGGAAGCAATGTCCCAGGCCCTGCCATGATACATCTGTCTTCTTGCTCCATGCTCCCTGCCAGCCCCTGGGCTAGCACTCAGTGGGAGTCTAGAGTTCTGGCTGCTGCAGGGAGGTGGTGCAGGCCCAGCTGGGGCAGGAGCAGACTGCTGCTATGACAGCAAATCTATTGCTGCTTCCCTGAATGTGTAGATGCCTGCCTGGGGTGGGTTTACTCTAAGTAAATTACTCTAGAGTAAACCCACCATGGAGTTATTTGCACATGGACTGGACAAGGAGCAAGATTATGGGGCAGGGGCTGAGACCTGTCTTGGTCAGGGACGTGGCCCAGTCCCCTGCCTCAGTTGGGTGATTGAGGCTTGAAAAGAGCTGCTGGGATGGGGCAGATCCCAGCCTCCTGCCTTGATCTGCTAGTGGAGCAGCTAGTAACAAGCCCCTGGCTGCATAGGGAATGGTACCTAGATCTCCCCCTGATTGTGTCAGGGGCCCATTGCACAGCCCCAAGAAGTGAAAGATGTTTGCTGCCATTAACAGCAAGTCTGTTCCCACTTCCCTACACATGTATATGCCTGCCTGGGAGCATTTACTTGCAAGTAGTTTACTCACAAGTAAACTAATCCCTGATCTAATGCATGTATAAATACATCAAGTCATTGCAAAAGCAGATCTAAATCAGATTGGAATCAAGGTAGAGGGATTAAGCCCCTTGATAACTGTCTCCTATAGTAGCTTATCCTTTAAACACCCTCTTAATATTTACATTTACTGTGCAGTATGGACATCCACATGTAGACACACATCCATACTGTGCAGTAATTTTGGTTACTGCATAGTAAATGTGCACACGTAGATGTACCCAGTAGCTTGGTCCTACCTCACAGTAGCATCTGAAAAAAAATATGGAAGGATAGGACTGTGCAGCAACATTTTTTTTTTTAAACTGACAGAAGGTGATGGGTGAAATAGCCAATTCCTTCATCTCTTTGTCCATGAATTGGACCTAATTTCTGATAGCAATTTTAGTCCATTAATTTTTTATTACCATCTCCTCTAGCTTACCTCTTCCGGTCTCAACAAAGTCCTTGTATAGGCATTGGTAGACTTTTTGTTTGGGTTAATTCAGTCAGCTTCTTTGTTTTGTATGCTGTTCTTTTAGGGGATATTTCTATTCTGATAGTTTATTATGAATGGGCTGAGGTCATTCCATTCTCACTATAGACTCACTCAGCTAAGGTTTTACCTGATTCAGCCACAGGATTTTAATACCAGTAACTAATGCCTTTAGTATTATGCATATACACTTATGTGGAAATTGTAAATCAACCACTTTTCTAACTATATTACTGGAACACAGAATTTATAAGCTATGCAATGGGTCACGTAAGCTGCATTTCCAAACCCAAGCATTGATAATCACAGGGTTTGCTTAAAAATGACATTAAAAAACTGTTTCAGAGTAATTGTCTTCTGTTTTTTTAATTTTTATGGTTCACTCAGATTACATGTTCATCCTTTCTTCAGAATCCATGAGGATTAGAAACTTGCTTGCTTTTGAAAATAAATTAATAATAACATAAAGCTGGCATTTTCAAGTCATAATATGATCCCAAGAATTTAGGATTTAAGACAACAATATTTATTGAAAGGCTCATGATGAAATTGCACACTTTGTTACTACTGCATAATGGATTGGGTGCATAGTTAGCTGCTATCTAAATATATTTCATGCTTATAGTAGCAAATGTGTGCCACTATGTTGCTGGGGGTTTTTTTTTTCTATTGTGTTTGCATGAAGTTAAGATATAATCAGTGATACCTGACAGCAGAGCTCCCTTGGACCTGTAGTAGCAAGAAGCTGAGGTGGTCACTATATATCACTTATGTTACAAGGATAAGGTACCATATTTGCTTGCATATAACATGCCCCCCGCCCCCACTGCCTGGCAGTTGCTGGAAATAGGAATGTGTGTTATATCTAGGAAAATATGGTAACAAGAGTTTCTGCTATTTAAGCTTTTGCTGGGTAAAAGCAAAAGTAAAGTCTGCATGCAATACACAGGGAACTTAACAATAAATAGGCTCAGCTCCCTAGCTGCTGCCATTCAGGGTGGATATAGACATCACACTTACAAGTTTAGAATGTTAGATCTGGGAAAAATGGCTTCTCCATCTCATTCGGTGATTTGCACTTGAACTGTACAGATGTTCCTCAGATCAAATCTACAATCACATGGCTTACTTTAAGCGGTGTAATTGTAGATCAGGTGTCAGTTTTACTGACCTTCACCAGTGCCGAGAGTGCAGTAGAAGTAAGTCAGGGTTGGGGAGAGGCAGATGGGCTCAGGAGGCTTAGTGTAGTTCATGGGGAGGTTGGTGACATTGAGAGGGGTTGGGGGATCAGGTGGGCTGCCAGGTTCTATTGAGAGGTTTGGAGGTTGGAAGCTGTTAGAATCCCCAGAGAGATTGGTGGGGTTGGGAGAATTGTGGAGGGGCTAGTGGAGCAATTGGAGGGTTGGTGGAGTTAGGGGTAGAGGTATTTGGTGGGATCAGAGACCCTCTCCAATCCTGCCAAAGCCCTCCCCAGAGCCCACCAACCCTCTAGCCCCCTGAGCCCAGAAACCAGCCCCTGTGATGGTTTTAAAGCTATTTGCTGTACTGGGAAGCCAATCTCAATAAATAATGATGAGAAGATGGGTCAGGCAGATTGGGGGAGCTAGCAGCTGTATGGGAGGGGGCTCTGGAGGGATTTGTGGGTTTTTTAACATTCTGACTTCCCTCTCCACTCCACAGAGACAATCCCTCCTGTAGGCTAACCCCTCTCCCCTGATTGTGGCCACCCCTCCCCCCACCCTGACTTACTTTACTCAGGCTCCTGACACTGGCAGATACCTGTAGAACCAGCACCAGAGGTGGTTTGCGGGATTCAGGAGGGGTTGGTGGGCTTGGAGAGGGCTAGATGGTCTTCAGGGAGGATTGTTCACCCTGATGGTGTAGGAAGGGATCAGGGGGAAAAAAACAGTATGGTGGAGGGGAGGGGTAGGAAAAATGCATCCCCAGGGCTGGACCATGTTTGGGCTTTCCTATCCCTGGGGCTGCCCTCTGAACATGTATGGATGTTTAGTTAGATTGGTCTACCCATGCCCAATCTAACTTAGTGTTCCTCTCAGGAGAACTAAGTTAGGTCAGGCTGGCCATTTTTTGCTTGGTCTAACCTTTAGAGATCATTTGTATATTTTGGCTGTTATATAGACTAAACTAGAGATCTAAACAAAATGGATCTATGTAGTAGGGCTGTGTGAAGCTTTGGTCCCTGATTCAATTTGGCAGAGATTTGGCCCAATTTGGTGGCCAAATCTCCAAATCCAAATAGAATCAGAGGACCCTTTAATCTCTTAAAATCCAATTGGAACCCTCAGAATCTATTTGGAGAGATCTGGAAAAATTCAGAGATTCAGACATAGACACAACTTTAAATATTTTTTCTACATACCTCTAGGTAGCATGAAGCTTGTGAATGCTGTGATTCTGGGGTATATGGGGTGTCCCACAGAAGTGTGGTAGGCTCCCCAGCACACTCAGCAGAAGACCTGGAAGTGGACCACAAGCACTTCTGGTCCACTTCTGGGTCCACTGGGGGCACGCTGCCCCCCCCCCCATGACCCTCCAGCTCAGTGACTGGTGCCTCCTGGGTCTCTGGGCGGTACCTGGGGTTTACCCATGGACAATAGTTGAGCTGGGGAGGCAGGGAAGGCCCCAGCATGCTAATCAGTGGACCCAGAAGTGGACCAGAGGTACTTCTGGTTTGCTTCTGGATTTGCTGCCAAGCATGTGTGATGTGGAAATCATGACAGGATCACTGCTAGGCTAACAGAGCGCTTTATTTTTCATGGCCATGGGAGAAGAAGAAAGGGCAGCTAATTCTCAACAGAAAAAGGACACGGGTTCTGTTATATAACTGTGAGAAAAAGACACAGATCAGCCTCCCCCTTAATACATTCTTGGCAGTCTGACAATAACTCACCCTGGAGACTTCCTAGACTACACGTGTTTTCTCCAGCTGCCTCCAGATAAGCTAATCTTCAAGGTCTCTTTGTTATTTGGCCTTATTATGGCCTAACTTTATTTTGCTTGCTCTAGTACTTTTCCTCATTATTCCCCTCTTGTAAGCACTTGTGCTTACATTTCTATATTCATAAGACCTTTGACCTCTTCTTGACGCTCACACTTGTAGGCCACTTCTCTGAGCACCATCATCTGCAACTCAGTTGCAGACAACCTAGAAACATTCTGGGCAGTTTTTGATAAGCAAAGGCATGAGCAGCAGAAAATCATTTGGATAATAATAAAAAGAGCAAAAAGGCATAATACACTTATAATGCATGACTTCAATAGGGATTTAACCCATCCGCCTATATTTGGCAGCCAACCCCACCAATCGAAGAATTTCTCTTTGGCAACAGCATGAATCACTTGCAACTGCTTTCTTATCATGTGGAGAACCCCTTGCACTCGTTGGTGCTGATCTATCCAAGTGCAGCAAATGTGGTTCACAACCACACATACCACCTCCACCCCTGGGGCGAGGCTGGGAGATAGTCTAGGGCCATACGATTCTCAACAGCTACTTGCTCCACCTGGGTAATCTCATCATTGAGAGCTCCTAAAGCATCGGCACTAGCATTGAAAAAGTTCTCCATGACTCTCAAAATATTTATAATAGACTTTTCTAATTCAGCTACTCCTAGGCAAGGGAGGAACGCCCTGGTAAATTGGTGAAACCCCGTATGTCAGAGAACCAGCATGTTCTCAACCTCACTACAATGCCTGGGCAAGCCAGGAGGCAAGTTAGACACTTCATGCCAAGAAAGGCCAGATTGCAAGTCAAATTTCAGGACAACTCTGCCCAAGGTACAGGTGCCAACCCAATTCCATGGTAAAGTCTTATGGGCATCATCCCCACATAGCCAGTACAAACCAGGAGCTGCTGCAGTACTAAGATCCCTACAGGGTGTGTTCCCCTCCCAACATTTTCAATTGACCTGTAGGGTGTAAGAAGGGGACATTGGCTTTCCACCACTCTGTGATGAGATATTGATTGGTTACAGGAAACAGAACCTAACATCACATAAAAATCAAAGTCATCAAGCACTAAACTAGACATTACACTATAGTTCCCATCTGAAGGTGTAAAGATGGTGATGGGCGCCTCATCACAAAAATGGGACTGAACTTTTCTTGAAACTTTTCTTCTTTGCTCAGCCCAGGGTCAGGTGAATGTCACCTTGCATCTGGGGCAATGCCCTACAAAGTAGCCAGCCTCCCTCATTTTTCTTGTCCTATGAAACTTATAACAAAGGGCTGCTTCCAGCCCTGAGGACAATTTCCAACTGTCTTGAGTTGTTTTCCACCATGTAGGTATTGGCAGTTTGTTTCTGCTAGATGGGAGGAAACCTGACAAAGCTAGTATTGGAGTCAGTTCCCCAAACCTCAAAGGGAATCGGCACCCCAAGCATTGGGATTCCCTTGGTCGGATGCATGGGCTTATGTATACATACCCAGCAATTTGTAAGATTTCCTGCATGAGCAATGCTCTGTCCCAGGAATACAATGCTGTTTTCTTCCCATGTTCCAACTGGAACCCCTGGCAAGAGGCAAAGCAAAAGAAGGGACAACATCTTAGGGCCTGCCCAAACACTATCCCAATGCAGATATCTCTTGGAACTCTGAGGAACTTTCATTAAATAAAACTTTGGCCTCCAGCACAACACTAATAACAAAACACTGAGCACAAGAATACAAAACAGCGTCACTCCCGGGGGGGTGGGGGGGAGAGTTTCTAAATCTACGTAATTGTCTGCAATGTTCCCATGGGTTAGTGCTATTCACACCAATATTACTAAAGTATATTAGTACACAAAACTAAAGTTCATAGCTTCAAATGAAGCTTGTCTAGCCGGGTAGGCTATTCTCAAGACTTCATTGTCTAATCTTCACTCACAGGAACTCTTCGAGATTTCATTGTCCAATCTTCACTCACAGGAAGCCTCTGGATCTTCAAGGAGGTATCACCGGTGAGAGAAACCTTCCAACACATTGGGGCAGACACCTTTTTGCAGTGGGAGGTATGGATCCAAGAAGAAACCTCAGCAACACTTTACAGCAGTTGGGGTGGTCAGCAGGACCTGGAAAGGCCCCTTCCACTGAGGTTGCAGGCAACCCTTCTTCTGGTGGACCTTAATCAAGATCCAATCTCCCAGTTGGACCGGACTGACAACCGAGTCACCACCTAGAGACTGATGCTGTGCTGTGGCTTTAACCTGCAATGAGATAACCTTGAGGGCCTTGGTGAGCCCTTGGCAGTAGGTTAATAGGGAATCATGGAGATAAGTCAGGTGTTGGGATGGAAGGCTGGCAAGCCCCCTCATGGGTCGACCCATAACAATCTCAAAAGGGGTCAGACCCGAAGACCTTTGAATAGAATTTCAGATTTGGAAAAAAACCAAGGGAAGGGATTCTGGCCATTTTAGACCAGTATGTTCACAAGTCTTTACCAGGAGAAGCTTAATATAAAAGTTTTTCCATTCCACTTTACCTCCACTCTGAGCATGATTTGGGGTGTGGAATTAGAATTGGATGGAAATGGCCTTGCAAACTTGTTGGACCAGCTGGCCAATGAAATGAGGGCCTCAGTCTGAGTCCAGGGAAAGGAGTAGACCGAAGCGGGGCACCAGGTCAAAAAGAAGTTTCTTGGCCACAGTGAGAGCATCAGTTCATCGGTAAGGGTATGCCTCAGGCCAGCCACTGAAATGACCAGCACATATTTCCAGGGTCTTGACCCGGGCAGCTCAATAAAATCCATCTGGAGGTGGGAGAAGAGATAATGCCCCAGAGGTCTGTGGAAGGTGTGTGGCTGGCAGGGTGGTCGGCCAGGGTTGTGTCATTGACACTGCAGGCACTAGCGACAAAAATGGGCTGTCACAGGAAAAAAATCTGGGGCATACCAATGACGGTCTACCTCAGCCATCATCCTCCCTTTGGCCAAGTGGGCCACTGAGTGGGCCATTTGGGCTAAGAGAGACAACAGGGCCGAGGGGACCACAAGGCGACCAGACAGGTGTCGCCACAAAGAATCAGAGTGGAGAGAGCAGCCCATGGAAATCCAGGTGTCTTTTTTGGCATCTGGGGCAGCATCCTGGAGGTCAGGGGAGACAGGGGAAGAGAGAGAGAGAGCGGCCTGAAGGACCAGAGCTGAGAGTTCTGACAGGGCGGCAGTCTTGGTTGTGGCATCTGCCCTGTCATTTCCCAGTGACACAGGATCATCAGTAACAGTGTGCGCTTTGCACCATAGGACAGCAAGGGTGGAGGGAAGAAGAATAACACCCAGGAAAGCAGTAATAGGGTGATGGTGAGAAATGGGAATTCTAGCAGAAGTAAGGAAGCCTCACTGCTTCCAGATCTGCCCAAAAGAGTGGCAGACACCAAAGGCATAGCAAGAGTCGGTATAGATATTAGCAGATTGTTCAGTGGCAAGGTGGCAGGCACAGTCAGAGCAATGAGTTCAGCGGCTTGAGCTCTAGAAACAGAAAGAGGAGCAGATTCAATGACAGAGTGGTCAGAACAGAAAGCATAACCAGCTCGGAGAACACCATGACTATCTTGAAAACAGGAGCCATCAACATAAAGAACGAGATCAGGGTTAGTCAGAGGGGTATGAGAAAGATCAGGATGGGGAAGAGAAACAAAATCCACAAGCGGGGTACAGTCATGGGGTTGACCATCGGAGGGTGAAGGTAAAAGAGAGGCAGGATTGAGGGGGTCACAGCAAACAAGGGTCATGTCGTCTACCACCAGGAGAACCACCTGATAGTGGGTTAAACGGCCAGGGGACAGGTGCTGAGTCCTGTCACGTTGAAGAAGGGTGAGGACAGCATGAGGGACAGCAACAGCAAGGGGGTGCCCAAGAACAAGGTTATCAGTTTTAGAAACCAGCAGGGCAGCAGCAGCAACAGTGCGGAGGCAAGGGGGAAACCCAGAAGCAACTGGGTTGAGGGAGGCACTATAATAAGCAATGGGACAGTGCGGGAAGGCCCAAAAGGCTGGGTTAAGGCACCAGAAGCAGTGCATTGGTGTTCATGACAGAAAAGAGTGAACGACTTAGAATAGTCAGGCAAACCAAGAGCAGGAGAAGAGGAAAGGGCTTGCTTGAGCTGACAGAAGGCAGATTCATGGCTTTCATCTCAGGGTAATGAGTCAAGGGAAGAGTCACAGGTAAGAAGGGTAAGAGGTTTGGAAAGTTCAGAGTAATTGGGAATCCACTGTTGGCAGTAGTTCTCAGTACCTAGGAAACCACGGAGCTGGTGTTTAGTCTGTGGGTGAGGCAGAGAAAGGATAGCAGAAAGGCAATCAGGAGATAGGTGACGGGTACCATGAAAAATAGTATAGCCCAGATAGGTAACGGAAGCCCAACAGAATTGGAGCTTAGAACGGGAGGCTTTGTGGCCCCGCGCTACAAGTTGTTCTAAAAGGGCAACAGAATCAGCTTGGCAAAGAGGAAGGGTATCAAAGCAGAGGAGCAAATCATCTACATCCTGAACAAGCACAGAATCATGAGGCAGCTGGACTGTATCAAGGTCAGACTTTAGAAGCTGGCTGTATATGGTGGGGGAGTCACAGAAACCTTGAGGCAGACGGGTAAAGGTATACTGCCGGCCCTGATAAGTAAAGGCAAAAAGATACTGAGAATCAGGGTGAACTGGTATAGAAAAAAAAAACATTACAGAGATCCACTACTGAAAAACAAGAGGCAGAAGCAAGTATCTGAGAGAGAACAGTGGCAGGGCTGGGCACCACAGCTGTCAAGGGAACCACAAAATTGTTAATACGCAAATCTTGAACAAATCGATAAACAGGTGAATTTCCCTGGTTTGTGAACCGGCAGGATTGGGGTATTACAACTGGAATAAGTAGGTACAAGAACTCCTTGCTCTAGGAGCCTTTGTATGACAGGTGCAATGCCTTGAGAGGCAGCAGCCGACAACGGGTATTGTGGGACCGATGGGGGAGACACTCCTGGTTTAACCTTGATAGAAACTGGGATGGCACTCTTAAGAAGCCCCACATAGGTTGTGGAGTGGGACCAAAAGCACTGAGGAAGGTGAGCCCCAATAGTTCCTATTGCAATGAGGAAGAATTGGGCTCGCGTTCTTGTTCCATTAGTGTCATTATCAAGGCAGGAATTTGGGTCTGGGGTAATGAGAGGAAAACCCCATCCAGACAACAATAAACTGTTGCTCGCAACTTGCAAAAGAGGCCTCGCCCCAGCAGGTTTACAGAAGCACAAGGACTTAACAAAAAGGCATGTTGCTCAGTAAGGGGACCTAAGGTAAACGAGAGCGGCTGAGTAACAGGGTGGTCAATAGGTTGATCCCCAATACCTACAGCGGTGATTACTTTATCAGAAACGGGAACCTTAGAAACAAAATCAGAGCTAAGCATAGACAAAGCAGCACCGGTATCAAGAAGAAAGGGAACAGTCTGTTTTCCCACAGTAACAGGTGTTGTAGCATCAGAAAGGGTAGAAAGAAAAAGGGCTAGAGTCTCTGGGTTTTCTCAGCTGTCCTAATACTGATCTTCACCTTCAAAGGACTGGAGAGGAGCTGGTCTGGGTGGTGGAGCTTGACGGGTGCCTGGCTGAAACGGAGGGGCACTAGCTGAGAGTGGGGGCCCCCGGGGTCTATTTGGGCACTCATTCTTCCAGTGGCCTTTCTGTTTGCAGTAGCAACAGACATCATTAGGAATGTCAAAGGGACTGGGTGGCCAGGCTGAGTAAAATGGTCTGGTAGAGCGCCATGGTCTGGTATCACCTTGAAGATCTCTGATTTGCTGAGCCATCAATTTTTCCTGAGCCTTTGATTTTTTCTGCTGAGCTTTAATATAGAAATAAGTGGCAGCAGCCAAAATTTCGGTGAGGGGTTTGGCTTCCCACCTGATCACAGTGCTTTGCAGGGACTTGGAGATCCTAGGTAACAGTCCTAACACAAAGGTCTAAATAACCATGGCACGGAGGCTGGTTTCTGGGTCCTGATTGCCAGAATGTGCCTTAAAGGCTTGGACCAGGCAAGAATAGTAGTCAGCAGGATGCTCTTCTGGCTTTTGCTTTTTAAATTTTTCTTCATAATCCTTATAGGAAGCCACAAGGGTGCACTTACGGCACTTTTCAGACTCATCTTCCTATAGGTACCAGGCTTCCATTTGAACAGGGTGCTCACTTTCCAAATTTCCCCGAAGGTGTTTGAGAATTTGATGACCCCAGGACGCATCTAAGGGGCAGCGTAACTTAGGGTCATAATTGGTATACTGATTCCATCTTGCTAAGTATTGAGTTGACCGGGGCCCATATTTTAGAGGCATGAACTGGGCAGGATCCCGCTGCAGGACCTTAGAGGTCCTGCTACCCATTGTCACGCCTAGGACTTACAGACACCAAAACAGACAGTTACTTACCCTAGCCAGGGACTTTTCCTTCAGAGCCAAGCAGGCAGATGACAGATCAGGGTCTGGAGTGTCAAAGCCGCAGAGATGAAGAACTGGGTCGAGGAGAGCCTTCTCGGAGTGACAGAGTCGAAGAGCCAAGATGAGGGTCCTACCCAGGGAGGTCTGTGTAAAGACACATCCCGGAGAATGATCTGGAAATCACGACAGGATCACTGCTTAGCTAACAGAGCGCTTTATTTTTCATGGCCATGGAAGAAGAAGCAAGGGCGGCTAATTCTCAACAGAAAAAGGACACAGGTTCTGTTATATACTTGTGAGAAAAAGACACAGATCATCCTCCCCCTTAATACATTCTTGGCAGTCTGACAATAACTCATCCTGGAGTCTTGGTAGACGAAATGCGTTTTCTCCAGCTGTCTCCCGATAAGCTAATCTTCAAGGTCTCTTTGTTATTTGACCTTTATTTATGCTCCTTATTATGGCCTAACTTTATTTTGCTTGCTCCAGTACTTTTCCTCATAATGTGGAGTGCCCCCCTTCATTCCTGTGGGATGCTCCATCTGCCCCACCATTGCAGTGTTCACAAGCTGTGCTGGTACCTCAAGGTGTGTAGAAAAACCTTTTAAAGCTGTGTCTATGTCCGAATCGCTGATTCTCCAAATCAGCATTGAATCTTCAGATTCAGATTTCGCTGAATCAAATCAGGGACAGTGATCTGAATCAATGAATTGAATAACTGTCCCTGATTTGGACTGAATCCAAATCTGAACCTGAATCAAATAGGGCCTGCTTCACACACCCCTACTATGTAGGTGAACTAAATTAGGAAGTTCAAGCTATTTTTAATTGCCTCTAACCTCCTGAACATCTGTATGTGCCTTCAGTTACTTACTAAAAGGAAAGATCTTTGTTTCTTCATTCTCCCTTTCAAAACAAGATACCTGTCTTATTTTGGGGTGTGCTGTATGCAGGAATATACAGTATATAAAAAATATTGAAGTATAAGGGTTGCTTTTCAGCAGGTGATATACCCTTTCACCATTCTTTGTCATTAGAAGTTTTCTGTATAAAATCTGATATAATCAAAATAGGTTGTTTTTTCTATGAAACTTTACAGATTGATAAACATATTACAGAGTCAGTATTGAAGCTGATTCGAAAATATCTGGTTTAATGCTTTTTCTCTTTTTTTCCCCCAGGAAGTGCTAGCAACACCCAACTTCAGAATATTTGGATGGTGCGGAGCTTCACCTAGGATGTGTGGGACATGAGTTTTAATGCCTGTTCCTTTTGATTCAAACCAGAAATTTGAACTTGGGTTTCCTTCATCTGATCCACCAGGATACTGGTTATTCTGAATTGGATGCATTAATTTCCCTTGGATTTTTTGGTCGTTACAGAGATGTTGTAGTTAAGATGGTACAAGAATTATGAAAGGCAAGAATTTTTAGGGGCAATACCTTTTATTAAATGAGTTTTTGAATGCAATTAATGGTGACCTGATGAAGAATGCCTTGCACTCAAAAGCTTCTCTAATTTTATTTCAGCCGTGCATTTGGTCCAATAAAAGATATCATTCCCAAATTCTTTGCTTTTGTTTTTTTCTATATTTGCATCATTATCCTATACTCATACTTGTGGAAAATGGTGCACAGAAAAGGGAAATTATTTTCCCAACAGGAGAAGGTAGGGTAGGGTAGCACTTTAGAGACTGATTGGTTTAAAGAGGTATGAGCTTTTATAGCTTTTATAGGAAACAGCATATCTCATCAGATGCTATGATTCCTTCAGTAGGTGATCGGTGGAGTTAGAAATAGACCTGGGGTACCATAAATCTTAGTCTGAAAACACTGCCTTTCGTATGTCTCCTTCACTTGTCTCTCAAACACCAGGAGATGAACTGGTCCTTTTTGCAAGATGGTATCCTTCCAAGTATGGATTGGAAACTATATTTTGCTTTGAGTTCTTTGATGGGTTTCCTTACTGGAGGGTAAACAAATATAGATAAAATTAAAAAAGCAACACAAATCTCTGGTATAGGCCTGATTTTCTTGTCTTAAAAACACAGCTATTGTAAATTGTTGTGGACCAACACACAGGCAAAAAAAAAAAAAAAGCATAAGTTTGTTTATATCATTATGTGAGTAAAAGTGAAAGAAAACTGGCAATGGTGCCTGTGTAATAATATTTACATTTATAAGCAATAAAGGATTCATAGAGGAAAGTGGATTGCAGTGTGGTGGGCCAGTAGGAGGTGCTCCTGCGTTGAGCCACCCAGCTCATTGCGCCTGACCACCTTCCAGGCTCCGAGTGCCTCCCTAGGGGTGCCTCACATCTGGCTGACCCCCTTCCTGGAGCACACTCGCTAGCCCGGGGGTAATGTAAGCTGCCACCACCCTGAGGGGGGACCCTCTTAAGCTCTGTGTCCTTGGGGAAACACAGACCTAATAGTCCAACAGGTACTTGACCAAGTACCAGCACTTGGGGCGCTTCCCCAAGTCAGGGGCCAAAAATAGTCTCCCTTAGTCCGCAGACCCAAGGGGCCTCTTAGGCATAATTTAGACCCACCCCTCAATAAGTCTCCTACACTGGTCACAAAGGAGAACTTTATTGATTACAGGGGTAGGGTGAAAATAGAGTATAAGACAGAGCAATATCACAGAAATCCCATACAGCAAAACAGTCTGGCTGAGGTAGCCTTTTGATAACACATCTGAGTTACTGCCAACAATATATATAATCAGATCTCGAGTAGCTTACTCACAAGCATCATCCAGAGGCTGTTGGAGATTTCCTCTGGAGGCAGGCCATTCCTAGCTCATGAGTTATGGAGGAGAGATCCAGTTTCAGATGGTAAAGCTCCTCTCTGTGTCTGAGTCCCCTGCATGGCGGCTGCCCCCTCCTCCTGGGCAGTCTTAACTTATATAGCCCCTGTGACCTCATTCACCTGGTCCAATGGAGGCCAGCACCTGTTGGCTGTCAGACAACCAATTTGAAATACATCACTAGTTGCCAGCAGACTCTAGCCCACCAGGTAGAAGCCCCTCACCCAGGTAGGTGATACCAGTCACGTAGGCAGAGGGAGCAGGTTTCCCCCCACCTCAGGAATGTGTCCATCTCAGGTTACCTAAAGAGATAGGATAAAGGTGTGCCTCCTCTGCTGGGCCCATCCTAATCAAATTGTCACAGAGCAAAGATTTTGAGGAGAAACAAAGTTGGCTTCCTGCCACACTCCCCCCCTCCTTTAAAAGCTTGGACCCCTAGCTTTACAGACCTATGGGTACAAGCGTGCTTTGTTTAGAAGGGTCGCCTTTCACACCTAAAGAGAAATTACACATATAAAACATGATAGCACATTAAGGAACTCCCCCACCAGAGCTCTCTCAGGTGAATCTGAGACCAACCAACCCGCTACCCAGAGTCCTTTCATGACAGGGCATCTGCCAGCACATTCTGGCTTCCCTTGATGTGTTCAACAGTGAAGTTGAACTCTTGAAGCTGCCAGGCCCATCGTTGCAGCTTGGCATTGGTGTTTTGTATTGTCTGCAACCACTGCAGTAGGGCATGGTCCAATAGGACGGTGAACTGCTGGCCCCATAAATAGGGCCTCAGCTTGTTCAGTGCCCAGATGATTGCCAAATGCTCCTTCTTGATAGATGACAGGATCCCACTCCCGAGGGATTAACTTCCAGCTTAGGTACACCACAGGGTGACATGTCTCTTGTTGCTCTTGTAAGAGTACAGTTCCTAGTCCTGAGTTGGAGGAATCCGTGGCTATGTAGAAGGGTTTATCATAGACCAGTGCCTTCAGGATCGGTTGTTTGACCAGAGCAGCCTTTAAGGTGTCTAGTGCTTCTTGGCACCCTTGCTTCCAGACCAGTGGATCAGGGCTGCCCTTCTTGGTCAGCTCATGTAGGGGAGCTGCCGTCACTCCAAATCCTGGGACAAACGGTCTGTAATATCCAGCTGGGCCAAGGAAGGCTCTGACTTGCTTCTTGGTTTGTGGAGGTGGCCAATCTTTTATGGCCTCGATCTTGTCCCACAAGGGAGCAATATGACTTCCACCTACATTATGTCCCAAATATACCACTTCACATAGTGCCTAGTGGCACTTTTTGGCTTTCACCGTAAGACCAGCTTGCTTGATCTTGCTTAACACGGTGGCCAGATGAATCAGGTGCAATTCAAAGTCCTGACTGAAGATGGCGATGTCATCGATGTAAGCCATGGCAAAGTGCTCACATCCTTGTAGCAGGTTATTAATCAGTCTTTGAAAAGATGCAAGAGAGGTGCACATACCGAAAGGTAAAACCGTAAACTCATATAGTCCCACAGGTGTGGTAAAGGCAGATTTGGCTATGGTGTCCAGATCCAGTGTCTTTTGCCAGAATCCTTTGGATAGAGAGTAGAGATAACCTTGGCTGGGCCCAGGAGATCAAGCAAAGTGTCCATCCTAGGCATAGAGTATGCATCGGGGTGGTAATAGCGTTCAGCTTCCGGTAGTCCACACAGAGTTGGATGGATCCATCCTGCTTCCGGACGAGTACCACCAGGCTGACCCAGGGACTCACTGAAGGCCAGATTACCCCTAACCCTTCCATCTCTGTGATCTCTCTCATTATTTCTTACTTTACCTTCTCATTAACTGGGTAAGGTCTGGAGTGTATAGGGCGATGGCTGCCCGTGTCTATAGAGTGTATTGCCAGGTTCATTTTACCTGGTTTGTTGGAGAACGCTGTCCCAAAGTCTTTGAGTGCTGTGAGCAGCTTGTCCTTGTCCTGGGAGGGCAGATGATCCAGAAGGTGGAGTTCCTGTATTCCTGCCTCTCCATCCCAGTCACCATACATGACCGGCTCCTCTGGGTCCTCAGGTGATCCTTCTACTGAGGAAATCCAGAATACCTCATCATCTCTATCAAAGTATGGTTTAAGCATGTTCACATGAACTGTCTTAGGCTTTTTCCCACTCCTGGCCACTACATAGCTCACATCATCCAGCTTGTCCAGGATGAGGACCTTCCCAAGCAGCTTGCAGCTTGTCTGTCTTTAGTGGCAGGAAAACTATAACCTTATCACCTCGTTCAAAGGTACATAAGTGGGACTTTTCATCATACCAGGACCTTTGCTTCTCCTGGGCCTGTCCCGGGGAGTCTCGTGCCACTTTCATCATGTCAGTCAGTTTCTGACGAAACTTAAGCACATACTCCACCACAGATGTTTTTGTGGAAGGGATTTTCCCTTCCCACTCCTCTCTCACCAAATCGAGAGGACCTCGAACTCGCCTCTGAAACATCAACTCCAATGGCGAAAATCCAGTGGACTCCTGGGGCACCTCCCGGTACGAAAAGAGCAAATGCGGAAGTTTCTCATGCCAGTCATTGGGGTTCGAGTCCACATAGGCCTTTAGCATACCTTTCAAGGTCCCATTGAACCCCTCTGCTAGCCCATTTGTCTGAGAGTGATAGGCTGTGGTCTTAAGGTGTTTCACCCCACAGCACTCCCACAGGCACTTCATCACCTCCGCCAGGAAGTTTCCACTCCAGTCAGTCAGGATCTCAGAGGAAAAACCCAGCTGAAAGAAGATCTTGGTTAGGGCATCAGCAACCACAGGTGCCTCAGTGGAGGTCAAGGCAACTGCCTCAGGGTACCGAGTTGCTAAATCCACTAGAGACAGGATGTATTTCTTCCCTCTATGGGTCTTATGCTTCAGAGGGCCCACAATGTCTATTCCCACTCTTTGGAAGGGTTGATCAATGATAGGGAGGGGCTGTAGGGGAGCCTTTATCTTGTCCCAACTTTTGCCCGTCCGCTGGCATGTCTCGCAAGATCTGCAGTAGTCTGTCACATTCTGGGCAATTCTGGGCCAAGAAAAGTTCACCTGCAGTCGCTGGCATGTCCGTTCCCTGCCCATGTGACCAGCACATGGTAAATCGTGAGCCATGGAAAGCAGTTGTCTGAACTTCGGAGGTACTACGAGCTGGCGACAGGGCTCCCAGGTCTTGTCATGGTTCTTCAATACCCACAACTGATAGAGAAGTCTCTTATCCCAGACCACCTGTTCCCTCTTCTCTGGGGTGAACTCTGTCTCTTGCTCCTGAGCCATCCTCCAGAGTTCCTCCAAGCTGGGGTCCTCTAGAACCTCTTGCTTGAACTCCCCTTGCCCAGCTAAGCAATCAGCAGGGAGTTTGGGTGCTCCTGCAGGCAGCACATCTTCACCCTCAGGGACTTCCTTGGACTCCTCCCTGATAGTCTTGCCTCCCTCTGCCACTGATGGACTAGACACCTCCCTGGGACTGTCACTTAACCCACCCTTGGGGTCACTAGTTCCCTCAGGGACTGGTGTGCAATTGCCCTCCATAGGGGTCTCCCCCACTGCAGCCAATGGTGTGGCTGTCTCTTGGGGAGTTTCTAACCCTTCCCCTCTAGCCTTTCTGCTCTGTTGACGAGTCACCACATTAATACAGTAGGGATCTAGCTCTAGGACCTGGTCCACCTCCCAGTGCAGGAGTTCTAGATCAATAATATCCCACCCCACCAAGATAGGGACCGGAGCCCCTTCCAGCACACCCAGTTCTATGCACATCACGCAGCCTCTCTACTCGATGGGCAGATGGGTTACCTGTACCTCAAATGGCAGGGACCCCACCCCTTGAATGGTAAGGGTCTTCCCTGGGATTATATCTGCAGGTGAAACAAGGTTGGCATTGATTAATGTCACACTGGACCCCGTGTCCAGTTCCCCGATAAGGGTTCTCCCATTTACCATTATCTTGGTCCAGTGGGAGGCCATCACCTCCTCTGGGTTTGTAATCCTGTAGCAACAGACAAGCCCCTCAGAGTGACTTGGGTCTCCCCCCTCACTGCTTACAGCTGTTGCATGTCTGACAGGCTTGCGTTTGTTGCTTAGCTTTCGGCAGTTGGGCTTGATGTGGCCCGACTCCCTGCATTTATAGCACCCCCTCTTTTCTGAATTGGATAGTTTGGTTGAATCAGGGGCCTCCTTATGCTCGGTCTGAAACAACACCTTTCCCCCTTTTGGACCTGGCCCTCCCTTCCCACCTCTTTGGAACCTTTTCTGTTCCTTCCCAAAGTAGGGAGGATTCTTGTCTGGCCCCTCACAACTTACCAACAGCCGATCTGCAATTTCGGCGGCCTCTTTAATGGTTTTGGGGGCCCTGCCCTTGACTAAGGTTTTAATCTCCCTCGGACAGCAATAATAAAATTGGTCCAGCACCATGAGATGAAACGTCTTCTCTCTATTGTCAGCCTTGGCTCCATCTGCCCATTTAAGGAGTGCATCCCACACCAGGGCTGCAAAATCAGCCATTGTCTTCATGGGTTGTGGGTGCATATTCTGGAATTTTTTCTGGAAATAATTCTGTCCTAACTTGAACCTTGAAGACACGGCCTTTTTAAAGGCATCATAGTCATCAGCTGCATCCAAGGGCAGGCTGTTCAGGACCACCGCCATGTCGCCTTCTACCAGAGCAGCCATGTGAATCATGAATTCTTCATTGGGCACCTTCCACCATCAGGCTTGCCTTTTGAAGAAGCTGAGGAATATGTCAGGATCATCTCCGACTCGGTAACAAGAGAAGGCTGGGGAGTTCGGTTTGGGGTGTTCTCCGGGCACTCGTGGAAGGGCTCACCTCTCCCCTGTTGGGCTGCAGATTGAGTACCTCTAGTTCATCCTTGCACTGGGTCTCTTCATACCAGATCTCATGCTCCATCCTTTGTGCTTCCAGCTCCATCCTTTTCAACTCCAGCTGTTCCTTCTCACACTCCCGCTGTGGCTCCAGCTTTTTCAACTCTAGCTCATGCTCGAGCTTGCTCTCTCACTCCTCAGCTTCTAGCCGCATCTGGTACCTCCAGCACTCCTCCGTAGGGGGTGATCCCTCAGAGGGCTGCAGGCTTGGGGTGCGGGGATGTAATTCTGGGGAGGGCTCAGGAGTTGGCGTGTGTGAAGGGGGCTCTGTGGCTGAGTCATTGTTGCACAGGAGTTTAATCAGCTGTTCCTGCTTTAGCCCTTTCTTCACTTGAAGGCCTCTGTCTTTCACCAGATCTCTTAGTTTGGACACGGTCATTTGGACATACTTGTCAGCCATCCTGGCTATCTACACCATCCAGTCAACCCAATGCTAAATTAGAAATTGTTTGCTCAATGGATTTAAGTGAATCCATTCCTCTTCTATGCCTCAAATACAGCAGGGTATTCATATCCCATTGCTAACATGATGTGTAGTGAGCCAGTAGGGGGGTGCTCCTGCATTAAGCCACCCACCTCACTGTGCCTGACCACCTTCCAGGTTCTGAGTGCCTCCCTAAGAGCGCCTTGCGTCTGGCTGACTACCTTCCTGGAGCACACTCACTAGCCCAGGGGTAACATAAGCTGCCACCACCCCGAGGGGGGACCCTCTTAAGCTGGGTGTCCTCAGGGAAACACAGACCTAATAGTCCAATGGGTACTCAACCAGGTACAAGCACTTGGGGCACTTCCCCAAGTCAGGGGCCAAAAAAAGTCTCCCTTAGTCTGCAGATCCAAGGGGCCTCTTAGGCATAATTTAGACCCACCCCTCAAT
>NW_017729034.1:47286563-47297375 GCF_001723915.1 Gavialis gangeticus | reverse complement strand
CAAATTGTCACAGAGCAGAGATTTTGGGGAGAAACAAAATTGGCTTTCTGCCACATGCAGTATATCAGTACTGGGCTGAAATTGCTTGTTTTTATATTCATGGAGAATAATTTGCCTAAACTCTAAAATGAAAGTGAAATTAATAATATCATATAATCCAGCAAAATAATATTGCTGTCTTTACTTAAAAAAATTAAACATAAATTAATAAACAATGTAAGAAAAAAACATATATAATAGTATATTAATAGAATAAAAATATGGGGAATAGACGCTCTCTCTCTCTCTCTCTCTCTCATATGTATATATATTATATGTATATTTATGTATGCCTATGTATGTATCAAAGACAGTTAACATGTTTTTAAGGATCACTATATTAGAGCTGTATAAAAAGAAAGCTGGAGGTAGGGAAAGAATGTCAGGATTCCTAGTTAACACTTCTGTGACATGTTGACAGCTTTTCTGTTGGATTGTACTTGAGGGACTCCTGCTCTTACATATGGCATTTTCAACAACAGTGACTTTCACTAGACAGCTTCCTTACTGTTCTTGAAGCACTTGGCTGTACTGAGAGATCCTTCTGCCAGCAAAAAGTAACATTTTATACTAAACTGTGTGATACTTCAAAGAATTTTCAAAGTATTATTGTTGCTTAGCCTTAGAATGTTTTATGACAACTCGGCATGAAAGGTACTGTCTACATTGTCACTAGGTTGTGAAGTGCAGACATTTCAGGGGTGCAGATAGAAGGGTAGTGGAAAGTTAGATTGCAGTGGTGATGTGTAGGGGTTGCACGGGGGTGCAGGTGCACCCCCTGAGAGCATGTTGCACCCCCTGATAGGCCATGCTCCCCACTTAGGCAAAGGGTGGAGGGGCAGTGGGAGTGCCAGTGCCCCCCTGTGAGTATCACCTGGGGAGTAGGAGCACCGCAGCCAATTCTAGGAGCACCGCGGCCACTTTCTGGCCAGTGCAATTGGCTGCAGGGGGACTGCCCTGGTGACTGACTGGTCACTAGGGCGGCACATGCCCACCTTGACTAAGGTGGTACCAGTTGCCCATATTAAATTGGGTACAAAATGGCTACCCAATGTAAGGTAAGCTGGTAACTGGGGTTAGCAGGGTTGTTGGAGGGGTACAGGGGGCAAGCAGGCTCAGGGGAGGATCAGGGGTCTGCAGGCGGATTAGGGGGCAGGCACAATCTATGGGGGAAGTACGGACCAAGCACAATCTGCAGGATGGATTGGGGGGGATATGTGCCATCTGTGAGGGAGGGGGTGCTGGGGTCTAGGAGGGTATGGTGGGGTCAAGGGGGCTCATGGGGTCCACAAGGGGTGGTGGAAAAGACCAGGGGTTATTTTTGGCCCCCAGGCTCTCCCCGCCCAGTGAACGTACACATCCATTCCTCCTCCCCTTCCTCCCCCCCACCAGGACTTGCTTGCTTGGCTTTCAGCAGTGGCAAACACTGATAATCCAGCACCTGGAGTTGTTTGTGGGATGGGGAGTTGGGGGACTGGCTGGTCCACAGTGGAGGGGTGGGGGGCAAGGGGCCAAGGTGCTAAAAATAACCCAGTGCTAGGCAGGGGTTGTGAAAAGCACAGGCCTCAGGCTGGTGCTGGTAGCTGAGTTTCCCAGCCCCGGGGCTGTGCAGGTAACTGTACAGAAGTTGTGTGTCCTGATCTAACCTAAATTATGTAAGTCTGATATTATATCTGTCCAGGTCTGTCTTAGACTGGGATCCACAAGTTTTAGATCAGTATGTGTGTGCAGAACTTCTGCACAGTTACGGGGTTAGATTGATTTCCATTCACGGAGACTGGGCCAATGTACAATGTCTACATTATGGTGAATGAAGTTACATTAGCTATTTTGAACTCAATTTAATCTCCCCTTCCCCCTCCCTCCACCTAGTGTCTGAACTTAGTCTGTGGGTCCTGAAATTTACTTTTCAAATAACTTGAGTGACTTTCTGAAATGATCAAAATTATAAGAGAAGGAAACCATTATTTCTTTCCAGGTTTGTAGTAACAGAATATATGATTCAACAACATTCAAGAGTCTGTTTAATATTTTTTGTTGTACAATTGAAGAACATTTATAAATAAAATTTTAGTTCAAATGTAGAAATCAAAATGACTCATTTAAAATGTTAAAAGGAAATATTTTACTTTTTGAAGGGGGTTGTCTTTTTTTGGTGAGGAGGGATGTTTGTTTGTCTGTTTCGTATTTTTTTTACTCTTATTTGAAACAGTTCAGCACCTCTGGCACAGTTTTGTTTAATATTTCTCTTGCCCTGAGTCTACATTTTTGTGAAGGAGAAAGTTGTGTCTGAAATTTCCTCTCATTCTAACCATACAGACCCCTTTCAGTATAATGACAAATGCTGTCAGTCAGGAGTGAGGTCTATTAACTCTCTTGTGATAAATAGAAAGTAGTAGTTAGTAATAGAATTGGGTTAAATGTTTGGTAAACAGTGTGTGTGGTATATAAGGTTTTAAAGCAGATATTGAAGGAAAGAATAATGAAAGATTTGGAAAGTGGGGGAAAAGGCAACATGTGTTTATCCAAGATGACTTTGTGGACAAAATCAATAAATATTTAAGCAACATAGGAAGCATCATGTGTTTCACTTACTTCTTATTTCATAGGAAATTGTTGACCACATTGGAGTAGATGCGAATCAACACATTTGTGAAGTGAACAAGGCACTAAAGGTTCCTGTTACTTTAAGGGTGAAGGAGCAGCAGGGAGAGACTCCAGCAGGAATAATCTACTTACTATGAACTGCTAGCGAACAGCTGCCAGGGACAAGATACACCTGATACAAGTACTTACTGCAGAACTAGCTGTGCTACAGTAGTACAAATAGCTAGGGACCCTGATTCAAGGCATACTATAGGAAGAGGCCCAAAGGGGAGGTTGTAACCTGAAGACAGAAAGAAAGAGAGAAGGGCTAAAGCTCAGCTTGGGCAGGAGCTGGGCAAGGGCCAGGGGGCCCAAGGCTCAGGAAGGGTGGAGCCAGGGCCAGGGGGTCCTGTGTATGGAAGGGAAAGAGACAAGAATCAATGGGCCCAGGAGCCTAAGCCAGCTCAGCAAATATATTGCCCAGGACATGGCTAAGACAAAGCTGGATTAGGTAGTCAAGGGCTGGGACCCAGAACCCAAGTCAGGCACAGTGGGCCTAGGCTAAGGGAGCCAGCAAGAGAAAAGGGGCTGAGGCTGGGAAGGCTGATGCCTCAACAAGGGTATAAAGGCCTTAGGTGGCATGGTATTGGATTGGGACCGAGTGCCCAACAGAATTTTTAATTGGTAACACCTGTGTGGTATAGGCAGAACTGTTGGGGAGGAGGTTAGAGGCTGTGAATAGTCCTTAAGGCTAATAGGTGCCCTGAGGAAGGACACTGATGGGCCACTGATGGGCCACTAGGTGTAGTAAGGGCGGGGTAGAGACCAGCACGAGCCAGGAAGTACTAGCTGGGATCTAGAGGAACCGGGGTTCACTCCGGGACCCATTAGGCAGCTTCCCTTTCAATCAAACAATTACATGAGGGTGTGGCAGAAAAGTAAAAAGCAGATGGCACCCTAGAGCTGGAGCTGGAGCAAGGGTTGTGTGGCCACCAGTGGGCAACACAGGCACCCCTGGAGCCTGGACTTGGTTACATTGGCTCAAAGGGAGATTACAACTGGTTATGCTGAAAGGTGACTCATTAGACTGGAAAACAGTCACTATTTATATTCTTCGAGAATAGGTCTCGGATCATATCCTGTTTTATATCCTGTTTTTATTAGTGACTTTTGGTACTGAAAATAAATGTTTCTTTATACAAACTGGTTTTATGCTAAACTGGGAGAGTATTGCCAATAAGAAAGGAAACCAAATTATTAACACAGGGTGCATCTACTAAGGGTGTGCAAAGCAAGCCCTATTTGATTTGAAATTGGATTCGGATTTGGATTTGGCCTGAATCAAGGACAGTGATTCTATTAATTGATTTGGAACACTGTCCTTAATTTGATTCGGCCAAATCTGAATCTGAAGATTCAATGCTGATTCAGAGAATCAGCAATTCAGACATAGACACAGCTTTAAAAGATTTTTCTACATACCTTGAGGTATCAGGCATTGCTCATGATCGCTGTGATGCTGGGGCGCATGAAGCGTCTCAAAGGAGTGGGGGGGGAGGGGCCCCCCATGTGCTCAGTGGCAAACCCAGAAGTGGACGAGGAGTACTTCTGGAGTGGTCTGCTTCTGGGTCTACCACGAGTGCGCTGGGCCCCCCGCACATACCCTCATGGCTTGGTGACTGGCTGTAGGGGGGCCACAGATGCCCCTCAAACCCAGGAGGCACCAGTCACTGAGCCGGGGGGTGGGGGGGCAATCTTTCTGAATCAATTTGGAGGGTTCCAATTTGATTTGGAGAGATTAAAGAGTCCTTTGATTCGATTCAGATTCCGAGATTCTGCCACTCCATCCATCTGAATCTTTACCGAATTTAATTAGGGACTGAAGCTTTGCACAGCCTTAGTGTCTACACATGCAAATAATGTGGAAACAGCTTACTCAACTAAACTACTCTAGAGTTAATGGATGGATAAGGGTAGGGTACATGTAGAGCAGCTTCTAGTAAGAATTCATGCTAAATCCTTTCAGAATTATGGGATGAATTTGAACTTTTAGAAAACAGTTGAATAGCAATATACCTAGTTGTGTCATGTATTAGAAAATCAATTTGGACCTAAGCTTTAGGAATAGCAAATACTCACTCTCTCTCTCTCTCTCTCTCTCTCTCTCTCTCTCTATATATATATATATACACATAGAGAGAGAGAGACACTATATATGCTTTGAAATCTGCTTCTTTTACAAAGTCTGTGCCATTAATTTATGAATATATAACATCACATAAACAACCTGATACAAACTATTAAGACTGAAATGGAATAAAGACCCAGGTATCCAGTGGAATCCCAGTGGAAATCAGCATTTCACAATATTTGAATAATGACAGTTGATCTTAGACTTAATTTTGTACAACAAAATATTATTTTTCATCTGCACTGGGCTCCCTTTAAACTTAAAGGTTAAAATCTGGTGCAATAAGATAGCACATCTGGCATTTATAGAGAGAGTCATGTTTAGTTGGCTTAACTGCTTTGAAAAGTTTAGTATCATTTGAAAAAAAAACTTAGATTATTTTGGTAATTAAAAGATTAGTACACTTCTCTTTTCTTCGTCTATCCCCCATCTTTCTTCCTCCTCTTTTTTTCTTTTTTATCCCCTCTGTGTTACTTATTGTAACAGCCATATATATAGTTCATAATGTATATATAGTTGAACTTACACACACACACACATGCACAAAAACAGACATTTCTGATTTTTGTATTGCATTTAAAAAAAAACACTTAAAAGAACAATGAGAGTAATTAATGATTGGAACAAATTACCAGTTATGGTGGATTTTCTGTCAGTCTGACACTTTTTTTTCCCCCCCCTAAAATATAGGCTTTCATTAAACTAGTTCACGGAACTTTTCAAATCTATCTTACAATCACAATGGTCCTTTCTGGCTCATAATATATTGTGAATAGATTAAATTCCTGATATTTCCCACATTAAAATAATAAAAGGTGGAAAAACTTTTTGGAGGGAAACATGATAAAACTTGTTTAGTTTTTACTTCATCATTCTCTCTCTAAAAATTAAGGATAAATTGTGTAATGTGTTCTACTGTAATGTATTGCAATACCAGTGAAGAACCCCAGAATATAGGTTATGATCCTGGAAGAACATAGTGATTCTGCTCTCCAAGAAACTTTGAAAAATTAAGGCAATAGTAAGCAGGTTCTTGAGTCCACAGTTCATAAAGAGCTTGGAAGGAAACTTGGCTACTGTAATGTGCTGGATTCATAGACCCATCAAAACCTCACACAAGAACCTTATTGTCATTGTGTGAAATTCACCATTTCCTAAGAGATGGCTCAAGCCTCCCCCTAGGTATATCCCACTTAACCTATATTTTGAAGGCTTCAAGTGGAGATAAGTGATATATGTTTTGTGTTGGTGTTCTACTCAAGGGTGAATTTCAGCCCCCAAACAGGTTCAAGTGACACCTAATGAAGGAAAACTATGCTATCAAACAAGTCACTGGTATATATACTTCATTTGCTTAATTTTTCACTCTTCCCCACCCAGAAAAAAATAATAAGCACTGTTTTAGAAAACAGTGAGTCCAGTACTCCTGTCCATGAAGTCAGTAGCACATTCCCAGAGTTTGGGAGTTAACTTGTATTCCCAAGGCTGTCTCAGTCTATGACTACCTCCCTAGGAACAGAAAGAAAATATTGCATGTCACTGAATTAATGGTAGTTAATGATTTTGCTATCACTTATTTTATTTTTGGGTGACAGTGATGGATCTTTGTTTTAAATATAGATGTACTCATTCTAGTTAGCTCAAATTTGGTGTCTAAACTACATGACAATGTCTCTCTAAACACATTATTGGGGCACGTAATGTTTCTGCTCAATAAAACCAGTAAATTTTAATGAATGTAGAGAAAGACAGGGTGAAGTGTGAGTATGCGTGTAACATCTGTTATTGAAACAGTATAAGGTTGAACATTAAAGAGCATCTGCATTGCATTAGCACAGCATTCAACAACTTCTTTCTCTTACAATTGGCGTTTTGTTTAAATCAGGTTTGTGATTCTACTCATGATGGTCAGATTCCTAAGATCTTCCCTTACTCGCATTCTACTTTAAGTTTTAGCTGGAGTCTCTGGAACTTCAAACAGGTTGGCATGAACAGATCCCAGTGCAGTCTTATTTATGGTAAAGTGGGTTCTCCACCAAAAGAAGTAAGAGTAGCTCATACATTCCTCCTATTCTATTCCTTTCCTGGATGTGGAAGTGTGATCTCTTTAGATTCAGTCAATGGGTTTGGTGCTGCACCAGTCATGAATACCACCTCTCTTCCTCCCGCTTTCCTCAATCTCACTGACCTTTCCAAACCACTGTATAGTCAGCAGGAGATCCATGAGGAAAAAAATGTACTGCTAACTTGCAAAAGTGAGCTGGAAATGGCTGTTGTTATATCTACAGGCTCTCATTAGACCATACTGAAGGCACTCACATTAGACCCAGAACCTGAATGAAGCAAGTGTCTCAGAAACAGGTGACTCAGACTGCTTGGCTCTTAGTTACTTCAAGGCTATGGACAGACATTCAAAAAGCCCAAGCCTGAATTGATTCAATCTTTGCAAGTTAGTTTAACCTGCAAAGATTGAACTGATTTTCAAGTGGACAGACATTCATTTTTGAGTCAGAAAATGCAGACACATGCCTACGGTGGCTCAGGCTAGCAGCTGGGAGGTACTAGAGTGAGCCCTCCCTTCCTTTCTATAATGCTGAGCTGAGGAGGGCTTTGGCCAGGCCCCAGCAGGACACTGTGATTAGGGAGGGGTTTAAACCCTCAACCTGGCCTGAACAGCCCCCTGCCTGGGTGTGCCTTGAGGGGGAGGGGAAAACAGCCATTGCCAGGCTTTTCGCCCTGCTTGCCGCTCAAGGTACATGGAGTGTTGCCAGACCCCAGCCTGTATGTGGACTGCATGCATCTGCTGGTGATACTGAACTTTTCAATCTCCCTCTCCCTGCTTCTTCATACTGTCTATAGCAAACTAAGGTCACTCACAGATCACACTCATTGAAAATGAGGTCATTTCTACTACTCTCTGTCCCCTATTGAACATTGACAGATTGCAGCCAGCAGAATGCTTACCATACCACAAAGTTTATCAGCCCGTTAACCCCTACAAAATAAAACATTGCTCTCATTAGTTTCAAGCTCTTCTTATCTGCAGAGTGCTTTTGCAAGCCACTAGCTGTCTGTCTTTGTTCTACTGAAATTGGAGACACCTTGCAGCATTGGTTAGCATGGTGGGCATGGCCAGATGCTGGATGGGGTCCATGCCTAGGATCCCTGCCCTGGGAGCAGGGTGGGAAGGGAATCCCTGCTTGAGCAGTGAGCAGCAAGGGGGGGGTGAGAAAAGGGCAAGCCTGGCAGATGCTGCAGTTCCCCGCCTCCTTCTCAGCCAGCCAGAGCAATGATAGTGCTCCAGCTAGGGAGGAGAGAGGCAGAGCCAGCCCTGGTTCCTGAAGCATACAGCACAGCATAGCACAGGGCTGAAAAGCATTCTGGGATGCTGGGGACTCTGATTTAACTTAAACCAGGAAGGGGTCTGGGACAGAAGTTGCATAACCCAGTTTGACCCAAATCAGTTAACTCTGATACTACACTCAACCAGGTTCATCTTAAACCAGTTTCAGCCATTTTGAAACTGGTTTATGTGCATTGAGCTTCTGTTCTGTTACAGGTTTAGACCAGTTTCTGATCACTTAAACCGGTTTAGGTGTAACTTCTATCCCTAGCCCTAAAGAGCATACATAAGTCTTAATTTAATGTTCAGAAACAACTGAGACATGCTGCTCAAAGGAAAGATATCAGGATTTGGTCTAATGCAGATATGAATTCTATATCAATAGCCAAACTACTTTCAGCCCCCATGTGTTATTAGTAATTTATATAAGGACAGATAAGGAGAAAGTGTTTTGCAGAATATGGTTCTATGCCATACTTTGGAGCTGAAGGATTGTCATCAGCAAGAACAAAAGTAACAAGTGTATTCTATATGCAGCAGAACTGTCTTCTGTTAATAATAGAGTCTTGAAGAATAATTACTGTCCTTGTGTAGAAAGTGACTTGCAGATTATGAATAAGTAAAATAGAGAGAATTAAATCATTTTTAGAGGATTACTACCCTAAAATATCTATAAGGAAATGTTAGCAAAGGAGAGTAATTGGCATGAGAATAAGATTAGTGTGAAGTCAGTGTGGAGAGCAGTCTTCAAGGAAGGATCTAAACAATAGCCCGTGTAAGACCACTACCTATAGACTGCCTGTTGAATGACTAGAGCTGGTCAGGCATTCTCCAATGAAACTTTTTCTTTGCCCATTGATAATGATGGGTTTCCTAAATGAAAAGTCTTCATCAGTTTCAGCAATGGTGTTATAGGAAAAGCCTGAATGTTAATACAGAATTTGTCCTTAAAATGAGAAAGAGAATAGGATATAAGAGACTGGTAATGATATCGCTCTGCTGGGTGACAGACAGCAGAAGTTCAAAGCTATGCCCTACCTTATTCACAGAAAGGGACTTGAATCTGGCTCTTCCACATCCTAGAGTAGTATTATGGCAACCAGACTATTCACAGGTAGTTTCGGTTTTTTTCTTCTGATTCTTTGTCAAAAGTTTGGAAGGTCTTATCTTCTTCCCGACAAAGATGGGGAGAATGTGTGAGATTTCATTTTCATAGAATAAGAATAAAAACATTTCCTGTGCTGCTTTATTTGCCACTACGTATGCAGAAGGCAGGGTAGATTTGCACCTTATAGAGGAAGGAAGGACTTTTTTGTGACTTTTTAACTACTTTATTCATAGGTTCAGGGTACAAAAAGTTGCCCCTCCAAGATCCAGATCCAATATACAAAGCAAAGACAAACAAATTACCATCAAACCAAGAGCACAATGTAATTACATTCATAACATTACACCGTGACAGACACTTTCATTGAATTACATGTTGTACCTAACACGCTTTTATGCAGTCAGGACACCAGCCACACGGTCGTATAGACCAAAGCTCTCCATAAACAAATGCTTCCTACCCTGCTGTATCCACTCATATAAGTAACAACACCTTCAACTTCATACACAAAGAAAAAAGCAAAAAGCAGCCTGGTGAGGGCCCAGGGTAAGGCATGAGCTGGGAGTCACAGTCCAACACTGATCCTGCCCAGTCACCCATAGTTTCATAGTTTGTAGAGTCAGAAAGGACCTGAACAGATCATCGAGTCTGAACCCTTGCCATGGCAGGAAAGAGTACTGGGGCCAAACGACCCCAGCAAGGTGTACATCTAGCCTCTTCTTAAAGATCCCCAGGGTAGGAGCCAGCACCACTTCTCTTGCAAGTTGGTTCCAGATCCTAGCCGCCCTGACAGTGAAGTAGCGCCTCCTGATGTCTAGTCTGAATCTACCCTCTGCCAGCTTGTGACGGTTATTTCTAGTCACTCCTGGTAGTGGTCAGGGGAACAGGGACTTCCCCAGTGCCTGCTTGTCCCCTCTTACTAGTTTGTACCAGGCCACTAGATACCCCCTCAGCCTTCTCTTGTGGAGGCTGAACAGGTTCAGGTCCCTGAGCCTCTCCTTGTAGGGCCTCCCCTGTTGCCCCCGATCATGTGAGTGGCCCTCCTCTGGATCCTCTCCATGTTGTCCACATCCCTCTTGAAGTGCGGTGCCCAGAACTGGACACAGTACTCCAACTGTGGCCTGACCAGTCCCACATAGAGGGGGAGGATCATTTCCTTGGATCTGCTTGAGATGCATCTGTGGATGCATGACAAGGTGCAGTTGGCCTTCCTGACTGCATCCCCACACTGCCGGCCCATGTTCATCTTGGCATCAATGATGACTCCAAGATCCTTTTCTGCCTCTGGATTGATGAGAAGGCAGTTCCCCAGCCTTTAGGTATGGTGCTGGTTCTTCCTCCCCAGGTGCATCACCTTGCACTTGTCAGTGTTGAATTCCATCCTATTCTCATCTGCCCATCCTTGTAACTTGTCTAGGACTGATTGCAGCCTATTCCTCCCTTCTAGTGTGCCCACATCCCCCCACATTTTAGTGTCATCAGCAAATTTGAACAGGGTGCTTTTTACCCCCTCGTCCAAGTCACTGATGAAGATGTTGAACAGTG
>NW_017729034.1:47280685-47281563 GCF_001723915.1 Gavialis gangeticus | reverse complement strand
CAATGACCGCAGATAATTCCCTCGGTACTCTAGGGTGGAGATAGTCCGGACCAGCTGATTTGAATACATCCAGTCCCTCCAGAAGTTCCCTAACTAGTTCCTCACTAACTCTTGGCCTAGGTGTGCCTCCCCTGAGGTCTAAGGGGGGCCCAGAGAGAGGGTGGCTCTTCCGGTCCCTGCTTAGGAAAATGGAGGCAAAGAAATCATTAAATAAGTTAGCTTTGTCATCTGGTGTGATGACCAAATTTTCTAGCATGTCTTGCAGGGGCCCCACATTACCCGGAACCTTCTTTTTGCCCCCTATGTATTTAAAACAGGACTTCTTGTTGTCCTTGATCCAGGAAGCTAGTCCCAGTTCCGTCTCTGCCTTGGTCTTCCTGACTGCCCCCCTGCATCCCCGAGCAACTGCAGTATAATCCTCCCTGGTGATGGCCCCTCCCTTCCATTGGGTGTACACCTTCCTTTTAGCTAGAAGACATTCCCGGATACTTTTGGTGAGCCATGAGGGCTTTTGCGCCCTTTTGATCCCTTTGATCTGTGTTGGGATTACCTCCCTTTGGGCTTGTAGGATTGTCTTCTTAAGAAGTGACCACTTTATTTGGACACCTGGCTCCCCTCCCCTCCGGGACCTAAGTGCTTCCCCAACTATTCTCCGCAGCTCATTGAATTCCGCCCTCCTGAAAGCTGCTGCCTTGCTCTGGGCCTTTGCCACCTTACACTGGATGGTGAATTTCAGCAGGTGATGATCACTGTCACGCAGGTGGTCGAGCACCTGCAGCCCCCTCACCAGGTCGTCACAGGTGGCCAGCATCAGGTCCAACCAGGCATCTCCCTTGGTGGGGCTGTGCACCTCCTGGGTTAGATGGAGGTCCTGCACT